>NC_036464.1:5201290-5506290 GCF_002775205.1 Xiphophorus maculatus | reverse complement strand
TTTAAATCCAAATAAGCAGCTGCTGGCCACGCCCCCCAACTCAACATTTACACATGAAAATGGCTGCAAACAATTATACAACCATACATCTTTCAAAAGCAGAAGTGGAGCCTCCTGCGTAGCCAACAAGAATGCAGCAAGTGGTTTCTGGATGGCAAGTCTACAATAAAACACTTATCTCTTCAAGCAGCCATTGTACAGAGCATACAGCGGTAAAACCAGCTGACCAAATCTGCTGGAGATACTTGGGTTGCTACGTAATGCAGCTGGGCTCCACTTGGGTTGCTAGGTAACGGCACAGTGCCCGTCGTATATGACTTATCAGTCTGAGCCGTTTTTGAAATGGCTAATTTTCTAGACACCAAAAAACGTTAGCTCATTGCCAAAAATGGTTGGGTGTTTGTTTTTAAGTGCTTGGGTTGATTTGAGAAGTATTATAGACTTAAATTGTAGTACAAAAGCATACAAAATTTAATTTTGGCATACTACTACGCCTTTAAACATCTCTATAACTATCTTCAACCTGCCTGCTGTGTTCCTTGGTGTTCGTGATTATTTTTTGTTCACTAATCTTCAGTTAACCTCTTTTGAAGGAGACATAGATTGTCTTTAGAGATATCAGAATAAAGGCGACTTTCATTTAACAACTTTCAGGTATTTACTTGCACAAATTTTGAAAAATGCGCATGATCTTTCTTACACTTCACAAGTATGCTCTACTATTTGGTAGAGAGCAAATCCCCTCTTAAGCCCAGTGGGTCTTGGTTTGAGACCTCAGTGTTGAAGTAACAACAGAAAGCGGGTTGTATTTACAAGGTTTAGATTGGTGTTTAATTCCTTCAGGTGTTGAAGCGTGTCCGTCTGAGTGAGTCCTTGTCTGTTTCTGTGTTAATGTGTCGTTTTGTGCGACTTCCAACCATCATTTGGCTAAAAACAACCGACCCACAAGAGGCGAAAAACATGACATCAGAGGACAAACTGTACTCATTTGTGTCCTTAGCCTTCTACGTACATCATTCCCTCTCTGGATGTTCACTCGTCTTTCCTCGTCAGCCTTGACCTCCGCTCTGAACGCAATCGCTGCGTTTCACGCTGGCTTTTTGTTTCACGCTGGCTTTTTGTTTCAACCCTGATCCTCCTGTTTTTCCCCAGATGTTCTTCTCCTTTTCAACACAACCTGCCTGTTTCTCTCCTTCTCTTCCTCTTTCTCTGTGCAGTCGGCTGTTTTTCTTGGCACATGGAAGTGGAATGATGGTGGTTTGTTTCCCTGTGACACTGCAGATTTCCCCCCATCTCCTCCTCTTTTTAGCGGGTCTATTCCTGGTCAGTGACTCCGCGTCCTCTGCAGGGTTTGTTCTTCCATTTCCTCATTGTTGCATCACAACATGTGGTGTGCGTGCAACGCGTGCTTGTGATCTAATTTTTACTGTGACATGTATGTTTGCACAAAAGTGTGTTGATATTTAGCGTATGTACAGTATTTGTGTCATTTATCAGTCGTGGAGGCTGCAGATGTCTATGTGTGTTTTTGTGTGCGATGGTTAGCAATCCATCTCTAGAGCATCTGTTTGTCGTTAAGGCTTTTATGGATGTGAGATAAGAACATGACAAACGGATGTTGAATGCCTGAGAGATGCCTCAGTCGCCCCGCTGAGGGAGCTAAAGACTTACGCAGGATTGGATACGTTTTCTGCTTTTCCATCCCCGCCCTCCTTCTCTCCCAGAGCTAAGTTATTTTTTGACAATAATTTTTCTTGATTTGTGTTGGCTGTGCTGCGGTGCCAGATGGGTGGGATTTGCCACATAATACAATACAGAGAGTGCCAGAACTATTAGACAATCACTAGAAGGTATTTAAAAATCGGTGTGTTGAACTTTTCTGCAGCTGGCAACTTGACTTAGCTCTATTTGTCTTGTTTAAACCGTGTGAACCCCAACTAACCTGCTGCTGAAGCAAATGTTCGAAAGTGACACGACCCGTATGCTGTGAGTTTCTGTCTGTTCACATTACTGTTTCCCTCCTCTGGACACGAACCTGTTCTGTTGCTGCGTTTTATAGCCAGACAATTACGTGATTCAATCAAAAACCAGGTTGAGTTTCATATGTTGGTGTCGAATTTATTCACGTAGCACATTTAAACAACAACAACTGATGAAAGTGCTTCACAATGTCACCAACAGCCATTTTCTATTGACCCGGTGTTGCATCAAAATCTGTGACCCGTCATTTTCTGTGACCGCAGAGGGCGATGGAGCGCAGGTACGTCTTGAAAATCAGCAAGAAGAGTATTGACGTAAACCGCGTAAATACTGACACAGCTAGAATTGTAAACTTCACGGCTCCTTTACTACCATCACACTGATGTAGAAAATATAATGCATTACTCCGTATTTGACTCTGTAAACTGTTTGACTGACCATCACACTGAATGTGTGCTGTCGTTAAAACATATAAACCAACTGTGACCGTGTAATAAATTATTAAGGATTATTCTAAGTGCCCTGGTAGTTTTTAACACGGTTTTACTGTTTCTGCCACTTCTTCATTATAGTCACATCACACTTAAAATAATATTTACCCCTCAAATAGCCAAATTCACACTGGTCACAGATTTTGATGGCCAGAATAATTTGTGACCTTACTGTACAGGCCTGTAATTTATGTCAGAGTTTAAAACAACTATTTGTCAGAGTTCTACCACCTCCTTTCCACTATCTCAGTGTATTTATAATAATAAACACACCCAGACACAGGTGACACTGGTCACAGATTATTGTGGCCATAATAATTGGTTGTTTTGACGAGACGCTAACCAGTTTTTTCCGTACATGCTAGGCTACATGACGATGCGGCACTGTCTCCAGGGTTACTAACAGTTAGACACACCATAATGCAATATATTATCTCTTTCTAATCATATTTACTTATAAAGTATATGAACGTTAATCTTCTTACCTTGTAAAAAGCGTTCTCTGCAAATCCGCGATTACACCGAGAGCTGACAGTCATTATGACTGACGGCTGATGTCCATCACCGCCGTATCTTTCCTCATTAAAAGTTATAAAATAAAATGACAGGTTTGGTTTCTATCATTGCCTGTGCAGCCGACCGCGCAGCATCCTATGACCGTTTTTAAAGTGAAATCAACTAAATGGAAGAGATATTGGGTTGTAGATGTCTATTTCTAGACTAGCTTTAAAGGAGAGCATTGGTTGTTTTGACCTCCGTCATGGCGGAGTGGGCGGAGTTCTGGAGAGTGTGACGTCACATGCAAGGGGTCCATAAGATGATAACTAACAATATCAGTCACTTAAATATCATTATTGAAGAAATATCTAATCCTGTGTTGTCTAGTTTTCCACCAGGCACTCTTAGTGAAATTCACAGGCCTGGTTAAATGGGCAAAGTTGCCTAATAAAAGCAAACTCTAAAGTAAAACTTTTACCAAATATAGAATACAATTTTTCTGGAGAAGAACTCAATAGACTTAAGATGCGTTTGTAGTGTTACACCATGGTAACTCCATTATCTCTTTCTCCTATTTTGGTTCTGTTTGGTCGGTCTGTTACTTGAGTTTTGTCTAAATTTTGGCTTTCAGTTGTAAAATGTTCCATCTATGTTCTTTTAATGTTTACTCACCTGGTTTCCCCACCACTAATCACCTCTCCAGGGTTTAAGCTTTTTGTTTCTAGTTAATCCTTGTCAGATCCTTTCATCCTAATCGTGACTCTGCTTTCCTTTTGTTTCTTTTTGTTGACAGTGGCTTTTTTAACCTAGAAGTCCATGAAAATAACTTAATGCATAAACAAATGCTTGGTTGGAAAATATGACCATGCCAAATTTTTACGCATTTAAACCTGGCTGTGAAATAACATATCCAGTTTCTTCCTGTTTTGCTCTAAGTCTTTCAACTCCTGTCCTCCATCCCTCTTGGATCACCTTTTGTTTTTCCAGATGGACCTTTCGCTCCACTTCTTTCCAGTGGAGAGCAGGAAATAAAAGCTATCGGGCCGGGACATGGACGTGCCCCCCTTGGATCCAGAACCCATTGGAAGTGAGATGGAACAAAAAGTTCCTCGAGATCTTCCAAGTCGAGCTGTCAAAGCGACCACAGAGCCAATAACATGAGTTATGAAGATGTTTGGTTTGATTTAAAGCCCTTTCCTTCTGCTGTTGCATTCGCGTTTTATTTTTATGCTGTAACTTTGGTTTAATCTTTCGGGATAGTCTACTTTTGGCTGCATTTACGTAAGCTTTAGAATATTTTTTTACTGGTCGTTTGCAGCTTTGAAGACATTCTTTCTGGGTACCCATCTCTGCTTTTCAAGGTCCAGTCCAAACCCAAACACGGTCTGTTTCTCGTTGCTGCTCTCTGTTGGAGTGCCAGCGTCTGTCAGCAGCTCCTAGCAGCCCTTAGTTAGAGAAACTAATGGACGAGATTTAAGCCAAGTGTTGCTCCTCTAACCATCTTCCTCTGACACAAATCAGGTGGAGTGATTTTACTTCTTTCTTGGAGATGGTTCCTAAATTATCTTCAGTTTCCAACTATGGAGCCCTTAATAAACACTCTGTGGCACCCGTGGTGAAGATAAAAGTTGTTAAAAACTACTTTAAAATAAATTAGATTTATTGTCATGGCAGAAGTACAACGATGTATGTATTCTGCTGAGGGAAGAAAGGCACCTATTTATTAGATGCTTTGTAAAAGAACTCACTTCTTTTGCAATTTACTGAAAAAATCTCTCCACAATCACAAATATTGATGCATTATATACAGTATATATATCAGAACAAAGTAGTATATGAATGAGAAGGAGAAAAAAACCTCTCATCCATTGTCTACAGCAGTGTTTCCCAACCCTGGTCCTCAAGACACACTGCCCTGCATGTTTTAGGTATTTCCTTGCTTCAGTCCAGCTGATTTCAATTGATGACTGATTAACAGGCGTTTGCTGAACTGCAATCAGTTGAATCAGGCACATTAAAAAAGGTAAACTTCTAAAACATGTAGGACAGTGTGTCTTGAGGACCAGGGTTGGGAAACACTGGTCTACAGAACAGGTCTCAAACTCCAGTCCTCAAGGGCCGCAGTCCTGCAGTTTTTAGATGTGCCACAGGTACAAAACACTGGAATGAAATGGCTTAATTGCCTCCATCTTGTGTAGATCAGTTCTCCAGAGCCTTGCTAATGACCTAATTATTCTATTCAGGTGTGGTGCAGCAGAGGCACACCTAAAAGTTGCAGCACCTTGAGGAGTTTGAGACCCCTGGACTACAGGGTCGCAGGTAAGGCTCCACTGATAAATCGGCCCTGATTTCCTCAATTTTGGGAGATTAGTGATTGACTGATAAGATGTGAAGTCGATCTTATCTATTGATCTTATCAACTTCTGCAAAGGTCTAAAAAAAATTAGCTACTGTCTTCTATTACTTTGATGTGTGACAGACCAGCCCACCTGGTGCCTATCTCTGCAGGTCATTTGATGAGAGGCGGGGTTCACCCTGGACAGGTCACCAGTCCATCACAGGGCGACACAGGCTAACATTCACACTGCCGGCCTTAATGCTCAATTCAAATTTTTTGTGCAATCTGATTTTTTTTACCGCGGTCGTTCACATTTCCAAATATATGCGACCTCTATGTGTTCTCCAGTGTGAACTGCAAACCACCTGAAAATGTCCAGCATGCGCAGTAGAGGGCGCAATAATGTCACACATAGAGTGTTTTCCCAACTGTCATAGAGAAGAGGGAGAAGAAATGCTCAGCGTTTGCAGAAGGAAACATGGATGCTAATGGAGGAGCAAATCTTATGATTTTAAAGTTGTTGTCCAACCGGAGGCAGCGCAGTAACAACTTAATCCTCATTACAGTCCGCCACGGTTGCTGTTTTTCTTCCTGCTTGCGCGTGTCAGGACGCAGAATAGTGACGTTTGTCGAGTATCAATGACATTCAGTTGGATGAATGAGACCTGGACGTTTAGATTCAGGTCACATTTGAAGAGATCGGACATCCAAGCACCCTGGGTTGCATTCGACAAAAATCCGACCTGTGTTGTTCAGACTGTCATGAAAAGATCAGATACTGGTAGTATTACTGCAAAAAAAGAAAATAAAAAAAGTCAAATTTGGGTCACTTCGGGCTGCAGTGGCAACGCAGCCAAAGTGACCCACAGGACGAGCCACCATGTACACACTCATACCTGAGGACAATTACAGGCACTAATTAACCCAATGCTGTACAAACGTTTTGTAACATGGACCAGATTCCTAAAGCTGAAACTGCTTTAGGAAAAGCAACTTTCAACTTAAAGCACTAAATAATTTTGTTGTGATTTTTTAAAATTTGCTCTGCAATAAATTAAACAATAAAGAAGCAAAATGGCAGTGACTTTTTCCCTGTTTATTTGGTTTAGAAAGTATGTTAGTCTATTCCAAACAACAAAAATGAGAACTCAAAAAACCCTCATCTATTAACCAAGTTTAATTCATTAATTTAATGTCCTTTATTGCAAGATGTCGCTGGATTTACTATCAAATTAAAATGAAAAAAACCCCAGTATTTTAACACTTTCTGTTCAAAAAGATTTCAAGTTTTCATGGACATTTTCTTGCTAAAAAGTGACAAAAGTGTCCAAACTGGCACCATTCTTTTAACTGCAGGCCTCACTTTGGACACCCCTGAATTAACCCAACACCACTAACTGCAAAGTCAGTTGGGCTAACTGCAAAGCACTAATCATAAACACCAGTTCATGCCAATGTTTATTATAAACCAAACATGGCTGTTGGTGGATGCTAAGCCTGAAAGGTTTTTGTCTAAAGTTCTGTCAAAGAAAGAAAGAAAGACTCCCTCTCTTCTCTTCTTCCTTCATGTTTGCCACACCCAGGCAGCAGGTCTGAACTGGTGTTGTCAGCGCAGATTTAGTGTTCAGGAGTTGCAGGTTGGGTGAAGTCGCTGGTCGACGTCAATCCTCAGGTAAATACGCGAAGCACAAAGGCAACACTGCTGCTCCTTCCTGTTTAAATCTACATGATTATACAACTAATTACTGCAAAATACAAGCACAGAAAAACAACGTGTTTACGAATGGATGTTATTAAAAGTGCTGATAAGCAGTTGTAAAGCAAAAAAAGTAAAAGTACTTCATTACTGTACTTAAGTAGACTTTTCAGGTATCTCTACTTATTTATTTTTCGTAGGACTTTTTACTTTTAACTCCTGACATTTTAAGAGAAGTATCTGTACTTTCTACTCCTTATATTTTTACATATGCCTCGTTACTGCAATGATGAAAAAATAATGACAGTAATTCTCCATTCAGTAATACTGGTTGCATCCATTCAGTTGGATGCAACCAAAGCAAAGCAGCAGAAGAAGAAGGCACAAAATGGATGGAGATTTTTACCTGAGTAACATCACAAACAGAGAAACACATTCAGAGACACAAAACATTCCCCATCTGTCGCCTTATTTTAAAAAAATCTTCCATTTTGTTGGTTCACAGGGTGATCAGTGACAAATGTGCTGCATTTTGTCCAATCTAAATGATCCTGATTTAGATTGATCGGTATTTCTTTATTTACCAACACATAACAAGCTGTGAGCAAAAGAAAAAAAATGACTAGAGCTTTTTGAGTATTTTAGACTCATTGAAAGTTATTTTGTATTCTTGAAGGTGAAAATTACTCTTCAGATGTCAAATGTGTACTTTTTTATTTTTGCTTGAGCAAAACAGTTCAACCTGTACTTTACTAGAGTATTTTTCTATACAAGTATCTGTACTTCTACATAAGCTACATAAGAGAATGCCGGTGCTTTTGACACCTCTGCTGATATGTTTTCTTAATGTGCAGAACAAAAACCACAAAAAAAGAGTCGGTATTTTATTCCTTTTTTGGCTGGAGAGTCATTTTGACCCCCGCAACAAAAAGTTTGGACACCCCTGATATACAATCTCACATCTTCCTGGGATTTGGTAGGTGGTTTTTGATCAGTCAAAGAGGCTTCAGCTTTTATCACTTTGTGAAATCGTTACTGTTCATCTTCAGGAAAAGTACGCGCGTTAGGCAGAAGTACCCCCAAAACAATGGCTCTCCCCCGCTTTTGTAACGCAGTGACAAATGACGAGCGCTGGCTGCCTGCAAGTCTGCTCACCATTCAATCAGCCTGTCTTTGATTATTATGTGGTGGGAGCGCTCCGTCTTTTGTCTATAGTGGCTGGAAACGCAGACGATGAGGCTGAAGCATGAGCTAAACCTTCTGGAGTGTTTATAAAGGAGTTATAGTCCACATTTGATGGATTATGCTGGATTTCCAAAAGGTTGGGTTAATAAATGCAGGCTTGTTGGTTCGTGTTTCTGTTAGGCTGATCTGGAAGGACGGCCTTAAAGCAGACAAACAAATGTATGCACATAAGTTTTCGTCGGAGCCTCAACCTGCAGAGAGGTTTGAGGAATGCTCCCGTTTTTCAGGCCAGCTCATAAATTCAATAACAGATCCACAAGCAAACACGGTAAACATCTGTAAACTATCACGGCCTCCCCATTGACCGGAGAACCATCACTGGGCTCCAGTGATCACTGCGGGAAAGGAAAGCAGCAGAGCGTGTAAAAAGAAAGCAACTATAAAAATATGAGCATTTTACAACCTGATTTCAAACTGTTGGTTGGAAGCCGAAATCAATGAGGGGTTTAGTGTTGCTTATTTAACATATTTCCACAAAAAGAATGTTTTAAAAAGCATTTTATAGTTCGCTCATAAGGCTTTCTTTGTTTTTTCTTCGTCTCCACTTTTGGAAAAATTGTTTTAAGATCAATCCAATGGGTTTTTTTGCAATAAAATTAAGTATTTTTGTATTTATTCAGTAAGAAAAATAAAGAAATGTGATATCTCTCCAACAAGTTAGTCAGAAATAGGACCGATCATCATTAATTATGTGTAAGTGAGGACATATTTAATTACCAGTCATTCTCAAAAATCTGCAAATACCTAATATCCCCTCTGAAAGCTGCCTATTTTGATCACTAAAACACCAAATTATACCTTATTATGCATGAATACGCACATTGGAAACCATCTTAGCAGTACCACAGAAGCTTGTAGCCGTGTCCGAATTCAGGGTCTGCTTCCTTCAAAGGACTCCGTTCATTCGCAGCCTTCCAAGAACCCGTCCTACATAGTCCGGTAACTTGGAAGGCCGCGAATAAACAAAGACCAGAAAAGACAATCTGTGAATTCGGACGGGTCTAGCGTTCAGCTCAGTGTAAGTCGGGTTGCCTAGCAACCTGCTTGTGTGATTGGAGAAAGAAAAATCAGTTTCAAACAAGTTTGAAAGCCTAACAGAGAGATTCAGAAACACAAAAATGAAAGGTTTTATATCTATAATTTCAGTAGTTTTATAAATGTTCAATATAGTTCCACTTAGTCGTAGTTTTTCCCCATTAATTGATGTTTTTATTCATCTTAGTTAATAAAAATGTTTTCTCAATTTCGGTTTTCGTTACTTTGTTAGTTTTAGTTTACTTATAACAGCTTCGGCTTCTGCAGTGTGGATGAACGACACACACTGCACAACTAAACCTGTTACACACAAGATGTTTTATCATCATCTGGTCTCACTGGTTTTGAAAATCAGCTGACAAATTTACCGTCTTGCTGTATGAAGCAGGTAGGAGTGGGGTTCTCCTGAGAAAACACACAGGCCTGGACAAAATCTCCATAAACCTTATGGAAAACCACACTGATCCAATTACCCTCAGAAGTCACGTAATTAGAGTCTATCTGTGTGTAATTTAATCTCGGTATAAATCCAGCTGTTCTGTGAAGGCCTTCTCTAATGTTAGACAACATTAGAGAACAAATAGTCTCAAGGAGACCCAGGAATATGGCAGACAGGTCAGGGAGAAAGTTGTGGAGCAGTTTAAAGCATGGTTAGGTTATAAAACAAAAACCCAAGCTTTGAACATCTTAGAGCGTCTTAGTGCAGTTCAGTCCATCATCTGAACATAGAAGGAGAATAACACAAACTTGCCAATACATGAGCATTCAGCTAATTTGACAGGCCAATCAAGGATCAGAGAAAATGGATCATACGGCCCTGTAATCCTGATAAGTAGAAATAAGGCAATGAGAAGTAAAATAGTTGCAAACAGTAATAAAATAAAATCAGTTTATCGACTTTAATGTTATATAAATAGTTTTCCTTATTGGTATATCAAAATTATTATGGTCAAAATCGCTTAATTTACGCATTTCCTGTTGAAATACATGAAAGAAGACCGGGTTGAGGCAGTAGAGTGCAGTTATGCGCTTCACCTGTGGAGGCGCTGTTTCACACAAGTGAATGAAGCATTTGGCGTCAATTGCTCTCTGTCTTTATATCGCCAGTGTCGTTGTTTAATTGCACATTTTCTACAGATGTTGATGTTTTCACAGTTTATTCGAGATATTTAATGAATGTTTGTGAGATATTTAGTTGTTCTGATCGGCCATAATAGTGCAGTGAAAATGCGGAGGGTGAGGCAGAAAATACCACAAGCAACAGGTGCTCTTCTTCTACGCATAGAAAAGACTGAAAACAGTCGGAGGGGAAAAAAATACAGACGGACCAGAACCGTCCAAGGCCACTCTCTAGAGGCCAAGATTTGTGAAAGAAGTTAAAGGAAAATGAGAAACGAAGATGGTTTTACTTTTGTTCGTTTGCTTTGCAACAGAATGACAGAGATATTTGTGGACGTCATATAAAATTAAAGTAAGGTCATACATAATTTTCAATTTTAATCAGAAAAGAGAGAGGTCAGAAAACATTCTGAGAGAGAAGAAAATATTCAAATAGCTAAAAAAAAAAAGTGACCTTATTAAATACTCTTCTATCTTTCTTGCTTTTATATTGTTGGAAGCTTTAATTTGCTATGGCCAAAATTAAAATATAGCTTCTATATTGGATTTTGGCTGGAAAAATTAAATTGTTAGAAGCTAAAAAAAAAGACTTTAAATGAGGAGGAGGTTCACAGCATAAAGTTCAGACTTCTCCATCCCATTTGACTTAACCTGACCAATTTTGCAAAAGATTATGCAAAGCTCCCTGAGACAAATGAGTTGCAGCTGTAACTGGAGATGCGAAGAACCATTTCCTTTTTGGTTCACAACTGTTCACTGCTTTCTTACAGTCAATTATATAAAATCTCAATAAAGTACATTCAGTTTAGGGGATGTAATATGACAAAAAGTTAAATACGTACATGTACTTTTTTGTTTGAGAGGTTAAGAGTTAAGTTGCAAATTGTTCTATTCAAAGAAACATTTCAGGAAAAAGTCCAGTCTCGGTTTAATTCTATCATCTGTTTTCCTTTCACATCTTTTTTGTAAATTATGAACACTGAATGCCCCGTTAGCCCAGGGCCCTCAGAGGAATTGTAATAGTTTACCTCAATCTGATGTTATGTCTCCCTGCTGAACTGTGGCAAGTCTTTCTCATGGCAAGCGTCTCGTCCAAGCAGTCTGAGCTCCACCCGGCCATCAAACACGATCTCTGAGCCAATCTGCTGGGAGTCCAATACTGCTGCAACACTGCATGAGAACGAAGTGAACTTAATCCGGTCAAGGAAAGAAGATTTTAGTAAATATAAACTCAAACTTTGCTGAATAATAGTTGGTTTATAGAAAGTTCTCTAATACTTTAATATAACAGACCGTTTAGTTGTGTAAAGTGACTATTAAATCTGCAGTGACTGCTGAGTGTCCCAACCAAAGGGCTTAGCAAGTTTTCTGAGAGAAACCTTGAAGACCACTGATCTGTGAAAAAGAATCTGTCCTAAGTACACCCAAAACAACCAATCAGAGCAAAGAGAAGGGTCTTAGCACTGTCAATCAAGCTCATGTATGCACTTCTCAATGTGTTAAGGAAAACCATTTATCTGCCTTCATCGATGGCTATGCTAACTAGCCTGAGCATTCATAGCAGCTCTGCTGTGGGGAATAAGCTGTAGCCTACCAGAGAACAAGAAGGAAGTACACACGGGTGATTGATAGCACTAAGATCCTCCTCCTGGCTCTGATTGGTTGTTTTTGATGGGGAGTGGTGTATTTCTACAGATGGCAGTAGGAGCACAGGGAAGAAGACAGAGGAGCTCTTTTTTTCACACATCATCTGTCTCATATTAAAGTAAGAAAGCATAACCCTGCCCACTTTACTGGACAAAATTCAACAAAGTGGGCGGAGCCACAATTTCAGGGGCGTGGTCACGTGTGTGGATGAGCGACTGTGGTCAGGCCAAAGGAATCACTGTTAACTTGTCCGCTTATAGTTAGCATCTTTCCAGACACCATTAGCGATTTAAAAAAAAAACCCAACAATTGACAAATTTAGCAGCGTTTTTCTGTTTGAGACTTTTATGGCGACAATGTTCCCGGGTCCAGCAGTATAACGCCACCAACAGTCATGGCAGAGGAGACCCGTTCTACTCTGTGTCCAAGTTACTCACACATTTGTAAAGTCGTCGATCAGTGGTCACCATGGTAACGAAACTCCTGGCTTGTTCTTCCTCTGTGGCGCTGTGTCTGAGTGAGATGTTTACACCCGAATGCTGGGCTGTTTGACAAAACGATAGGAAAATTCAGCTACTTAGGCACCGTTTGACTCAGATGGTTTTAGGTAAAATAATGTGGAATGAAACAAATTTACTCAGAATATGTCAACATTTTTACAGAAACATGAAGATGGAACCCTAAAAAAACTTTCTACACTGTTTATTAGCAAAACAAAAGCTGATCTGGGTGTTAGTTACACTTTAAAGTGTCGGGACATAGAGAGAGTTTTAACAAATATGTGAAAAAACATTTTGTAAAAGTTGTCATTTGTAGATTTAATGTAGCAAGTGAGTTGTTGTTTGGAACCTGTTTAAAACCAAAGAGAAAAAAAAAACAAAAACTGAGCTGCATACTTCCTCTCTGTTATTTTGTTTCCAGATCCAAGATATTACCTCCCTTATACGAGGCCAAAAATATTACGATGCGATCCAAATCACATACTGGCCAGCTGCCATGAGCTTTCTATTAAGATCCAAGTTAAACTAATCTATTAGCCTGACCTCACTCCCAGCTCTTTACAATGGATGGGAACACACATTGTGGGGCTAAATTTGATCTTCCCCGCCTGAGGCCATTTAATTTGATTCATTTTTTGGGGGATGAAGCCTGCGAACATTAATTTCATCTAGAAAACCCTGTCCTAATCACAGCTGGGTGGCTCTGAATTAAGATCTGTGTTTTCACACTCCATGAATCATCATTCAACTCCTTTGAGGATCCCAAGCGTGAGATCTGAGTGTGTCAGAGGAGAAAGGAATGAAAAACCAGAGAGTGTGTTGCAAGGTTGCTGGAGTCAGAGCAGGGATGGGATTGCGGAGCGACCCTTCACCCCTCGCAAATCACAGAGGAAGAACAAGTTTGGTCCATTAGTGGTCACTTTGCGGCTGCATCTCAGGGTTCAGCCTGTTCAGGAAACAAATCTCCTACCTCTTATTTTACTCATCAAGACCCCGTATATCCCCCCCTCCACCGCTCTCTTAAACCCGTCCCACGCTCAACCCTGTAATTTGGGTGAAGAATTCAGCGGCTGTTATTTTTATTGAATTCCCAATAACTTTGCTGAGAGCTTGAGGCTGTGCTGCCTTTGCTGCAGTTTGGTGGCCAGCGGGATCCAGTGCCAGGGTGGGAGGCAGGACAGTCACAGCCTGTTTTTTTTTTTACACTGTGCAGGGGAAAACACAGGGCAACAATCATCACATTTATGGATGGCTCACTGCTCTCCCTGAGCCCGGTTTACAGGCAGCCAGGGGTCTACTGACCACTAATAAAGAACACCCGTCCCCAGGGAGTCTTAAAAAGGGGACCAATTATGCAAAATTCACAGTTTGCAATTTTTTTCACTTCCATTTGGGTCTCTAATGCTCCTGAAAACAGCTCAAGTCATAAAAAACAAACAACACCTAGCCATGTTTTGACAATAAGTTTATGTTTTCTGGTGTCTGGAAAATGAGCCCATTTCAAAAACGTTACATATCAGCAGGCACTGCCCCTCACCTAGTAACCCAGCGTAGCCCAGCCCGTTACCTAGCAACCGCAGTAGAATTCTGCCCGTCACCTAGCAACCCGAGCAGAGCTCCAGAACGTTTGGTTTTATTGCTGTATGTGCCATACATTTTTTGGTAATAAGTTAATGTTTTTTGGCATCTGTCATCTATGCAGCCCTTATACATTTTATGTTACAGACTGTCTCCAGGAAATAAACAGTGTCATAACATACAGATCTGTTTCACTGATGAGTGAAACAGATCTATAGATTGTAAATCTGTTTAACTGTATGAGAAACGTTTCATAAGATTCGACTGGTAAAGCGACTTCAATCCAGTGTGTTTGTTTACAAGCGTGCTGAAGCCACGATGTCTGTAAAATGAGCCGTTTAAAAAAAATTTTGATTGTTAACTTGCATTCGATGGGCACTATGCCGTTACCTAGCAACCCAAATGGAGCTCCAGCACATTTGATCAGCTGGTTTTACCGCTGTATGCACTGTACAATGGCTGTTGGAAAAGACAAATGTTTTGTTGTTGACTAACTATCCAGAGACCACTTACTGCATTCTTGTTGGTTGTGCAGGAGGTTCCACTTCTGCTTTTCAAAGATCTTCGGTTGTATAATTGCGCATTTGTTTTCAGCCATTTTCACGTGAGTGTAAACGTTGAGTTAGCCAGCAGCAGCTTATTTGTATTTAAAGTGATAAGACGAAATAAAATAGCTCATATCAGACTAAAATCCCTTTATCTAAGAATGATTTTGTTATGAATGTATCACCCATTAACCTATCCTAACCTGTTCAAGGAAGCACAATAGCTCACCTTGTGGCATACAGAGATGTTTCTACGTCTTGGAGACGTAGAAACATGCATGCATGCAGCTCCACCACTCAGGACATTTAGTGTTCTCCTTTTTTGCATTTTCGCTGGATCGTGTTGGCTAATTTTTTCCAGAACATTTGCGTTTTTGTTGCAGCTGCCATGCGATGAGGCTATGATTAGCAATCATGAACAGGAGCCCATTTGGCTCACATCAGTTTCTCCTTGGTGACGTTGGACACGGAGCTGGAAATCATCTTTCCTGTCAACCAGACACACTAAAGTCCTCCACAGTTCAAATATGCCATATTAAATTCAGAAACAGTAACAAAGACTCAGCAGCTTCTCTTAAAAGTTGACATTGTCCATCTTTATCATTGCAAATACAATTGAAACCAGAAGTGTACAAACAACAACTAAAAAGACACATCTTTTTTCTCAATGTTTGAAGTTAAATCAGACCAGACTTTTCATGTTTTAGATTTGTTAGAATTACCAAAATTATTTCCATTTGCTAAATGGCACAATAATGAGAGAATATGTCAGAGATTTATTTATTTATGTCTTCAAAGTCAGAAGTTTAGATATATTTACTCAATATTTAGCATTTCTTTTAAACTGTATAACTTGGGTTTCCTTCATCAACTTTCTTCCAACAGTTTGCTGGAGTTCTGGCCCATTCCACCTAACAGAACTGGTTTAACTGGGTCCATTTTGTAGACTGACTCGATCACATCTGACTTTTCAGATATGCCCACAACCTGTCCATAGGCCTGAGATCAGGGCTTTGGTATTGCCACACTAAAACATTGACGCTGTTGTCCTTAAGTTGCTTTATAACAACTTTGTCTGTATGATTAATTGGAAGACCAATCCGTGCCCAAACCTTAACTTCCTATCTTTAGAAGTTGCTTCAGTATTTCTTAATAATGTTCATTCCTCATGATGTCATCTTTCTTACAAAGTTCACCAGCTCCTCCTGTAACAAAAGAACCCCACAACATGATGTTGCCACCACCATGCTTCACCGTTGGGATGGAACAAGCAACCCAGTTTTTCCTCCAAATGTAACGATGGTCATTATGTTCAACTTTAGTTTCATCAAACCACAGAACATGTATCCAAAAAGGAAGGTTTCTGTCCCTGTGGACATTTTAAAACTGTAATCTGGATTTTTATTTTCCTTTCGGATTTTTTTTTTGCTATGGATAATGACACTGTCTGACCAGATTCAACTCGCGTCTTCACAAGGTTTTTATCTTTTGTTCTGGGGAAAATTTGAACATTTCAGACAGTAACTCTGAATATCTGATTCCTGAGAGGTATGATGGTTGGATATTCCCATCATGTCTATCCTTGCTTGTAATTGTTTGAACAGACGGATGAACCAGACTTGTGCAGTTTCACAATTCTCTCGCTGGTTTCTTGGCTGATTTCTTTTTGCCTTCCCGTCATGTCAAACAAGAAAAGCAGCGTGTCCAGAACATCTGCAGGTGTGCTTCCAATTAACTCAAGTATCAGAAGTTAAATTAAATCATATTTTAATGTCTGCACAATCATGCAGAGAACTGTTGATTTGACAGTATTCAGAAAGTCACAGAAGGATTAAACTAAAAAAGATGGTGTTTAGAGTGCTATATGAAAGCATATTACTTGAAAACTGAGTGGAAGGAAAAAGTTGGGAAGAAAAAGTTGCAGAAGCAGCAGAAATAGCTGGTTTGTATCCAAAACCCAGTAAAGTATTCAGTCTACAGTACCAGGAGCCAAAATGTATGTATTAAAAATACTTTCAAATTAGTGTCATGTCTTTCAAACATAAGTTTAGATTAGACAAAAATTTCAAAATAAAGAGAAAGTAATGAAAAGAACCAGCTAGGCCTGTCACGAATTTTACTGGATGATAAATTGTCCCAGAAGTTATTGCGATAAACGATAATATTGTTGTTTTGAAACCATTTTTAAGTACTATAATGGTGATAATGCAGGAACACATTCTAAAAGATTAGGAAACTTTAAATTTTAATGAACATTTAACTCTGGAACTGAAAGACTTTTCAAATATCCAAAATAAATAAACACAACAAATAAAATTAATTTTGAAGTCTTTGTAAACAAAATTGTCCTTCATAAAAGAGCCAAAGCAGCAAACTGAAAACGTTCATCCTCCAGTTTTTGGTAGAAAGGCGGGAACAAAGATAAACGATAAATCATGCCAATGGAAGTTATTGAGTTTGTTTTAATTTATCATGCAATTAATTGATTTATTGATTATTGTGACAGGCCTAGAGCCAATAAAACAAAGATTTTCTCTCATTTTTTGGATTCTTATTAAAACATTATAATTGAAAAATATGTGAAACTGGGTTTTTATTAACTACTGAACCTTTACTGGGAATGTTTAATAAACAAATAGATTTCTTAGACATTTGCTTTGACATGTCCAACATGGAGTCAGGCGGTATGGAAACTGGACAACCAGAACCCGTTGATTTCATTTTCTACTTTCTGATTTTTGTTGGGGGGTTTTTCTCGAGCGCTCTCACATTCTTCTTTGCAGAAAGCGACACAAACCAACACGGCGGTTGCCCAGTGTTCCCAGTAAAGCCAGGCTGGTTGAAGCTTTGCCTGGACGGCGGTGGTGACACCACTGACACTTGATTCCTCCGCTGAGGTTAGCCCAAATGGTCTCTGCTTGTCGTTTCCCCAGACACAACACGAGCTGGTGACAGGATTTGACTTTTCTCACACTTTAGCCGATGTTTCTGTGCAGCTCTGTCTGAGAGTTTGAGCCTCCGGACCACCTTGTAAAGTGCAGCTGTCTTGAGCGTAAGCCCTCCTCCGGTTAATCCACTTGTAATGATACTGTAATCATCAGAGAGAAAGCAGCTCTGGTGAAACTTTTCCCAGGATGCCAGGATTCTGTATTATGAATATGACATCAGGAACCGAGCTTATGTGTTATGTAACGTAATGTTTCACAGGGCTGCAATGGTTCTCAGTCCAACAATCAATGGGAGTGGATGGAAAGAAATGGACGAGAAAACACTGAAGAACTAAAATGTAGTGATAGACCTCAAAACCAGAAATGTGCAGAATCAAACTAAACAGTAGGAACGCACGATACACTTTTTTCACTTCCGATACCGATATCTCGGGTTTAATATCAGAAAAATAGCGCTGAATTGACTTAAAACATTATTTTTTTTAAATGTACTGAATTACAAATTTATTTGATATCTCCACACCAGTACAGTACACTTAAATACATTAAAAACACCACAGCTTTAATTTCTTCACTCAGTGCAGTAAAGAGTATGACAGCCAATGTGATATAAAAAATTAAACTGATAAAAACAAAAGGTTTGGTCAAACATGTAAAAATAAACTGCAACAGAACTTCTTTGAAACAGTTCAGAACCGATTCTTCTTGAAGGTTTTTTTTACAAAAAAAAAACACCATCAGAACTAAAAAAGGACATAAAACACAAAAATATTAAAACACAGAGAGTATTAGAAAGTTTACCTTTCAAATCTGTATAACGGGCAGGATTTTTTTTCCTTCCACTTAACTTTGAAAATTCAACCATTTCACAATGGAACATTATTTTTCACAGACATTGCAATATAAAATACCTTTATCCCACTTCCAGCTGGTTGCTTTCCAAGAGAAAACACAACAAATTGTATGTTGGTGACTAAATCAGAGATACAGTTCCTGCTTTTTAGAATTAACAAAATAAAAGCATACTAAGAGGGACAATTCCTGTAAAGAAATATTTCATCTGTCTCCCACTCTCTCAATGTCAATTACTTGTTCACTCTTTCATTACACTCAATTTTCCATTAATACATGAACAATCAGCTTCTTCTGTTATGACCTTATGTGTCTTTCTGAGGCAGAGGGAACAAGGTTTATTGGATGTTTATGATCAAATAAAGTATAACTATGAGAAATAGCTAATCTGGGAGTTACTAATGTGCCTTAGCTTGATATTTTTCAGTTTTCACTTAGAAAGAAAATAAGTTTCAGAGAGACCTCATTTCTCTCTGCAACTTTGAAGGATGCTTCTCCATTTCGCAATGTCCCAATGACCTAGAGCCATGGTGCTCTTTGACCTCTGACCTGCAGACAGCACGAGGTCTTGTTGACGCAGTGAAGGAATGGAGGCTACAGCAGCTCCTCGACCTCTGCCAGTAAAGCGGCACCGAGATTTACTTGGGTTCTGGCTGCCAAAAATAAGCAGGATGGAGTTAAACTTGTCCTTGGCAAAGAAAGATGTCTGATTCCTGATTGTGCGTCGGCCAAAAACATCTCTCCCTGCCTCTAATGTACACAAACACAGACTCACACGCACACACAAGAGCGCTGTCAGTGTGATTCACGGTGTTGGTGTGTGTTTGCATTGCTCAGACCCAACATATGTTGTGGCTCATCAGGCCCGAACATGGAAACTGTGAGTGGCTACAGATGTTGAGGAGAGAAGGGCATTTTTTTTTTTGGGTGGGTTTAACATGGTTTCTTTCTCGCACTCCACTAAGACTCCTCAACTAATCCCACAATCACTGGAGCTCTGAGGAGGATCTTAAAGTCTGTGTGGTGCTGACAGTCCAACGCCACCCGTCTGTGTTTTATCATCCTCTCAGTGGGAAGAACAAAATGTTGGCTTTGATCCGAAACTCAGAAAAATTCACGCTTTACATGTTTACATTATAAAAAGTTATGAGCTATCGTTTTTAAAAACCTTCTTTCTGATTCAAATTGTGAAAATTTTGATTAAATCGGGAAAAAAATTCCAGAAAGTAAATTTTGTTTTGCACTCGCATATAAATAAGCAGGAAACAGGGTGGAGAGAGACAGGGAGTCGTGCAGCAAATGTCTTGAGACCGGGAATCAAACCCAGGACAAACACATCAAGGACTGTAGCCTCTGAACCCAAGAAAATGACAATTTTTAAAGGGGACTTATGATGCAAGATTCACATTTTGCAAAATTTTCTACTTTCATTTGGGTCTCTACTGCTTCTAAAAGCAGCCCCAACACTAAAAAAACACCCAGAAATGTTTTTGGCAATAAGTTAATGTGTTTTTTGGTGTCTGTAAAATGAGATATTTCAAAAACCCGTCATTTAGCAAACCCAGCAGAGTTCCGCCCATCACCTAGCAACCCCAGCAGAGTTCCGCCCATCACCTAGCAACTCCGGCAGAGTTCCGCACATCATTACCTAGCAACCCCAGCAGAGTTCTGCCCATCATCACCTAGCAACCCCAGCAGAGTTCCGCCCATCACCTAGCAACCCCAGCAGAGTTCCGCCCATCATTACCTAGCAACCCCAGCAGAGTTCTGCCCATCATCACCTAGCAACCCCAGCAGAGTTCCACCCGTCACCTAGCAACCCCTCCAGACATAATGATGAGTGACTGCTCATCATTCATCATTATGTCTGGACAAATAGAAAGATTATCAGAAATGTTAAACCATTAAGACAGCTCCTCTGTTCCCAGGAGTCCAATTTCCAACAAATTCACCTTAAAAGTAAACTTGGCAGTGCTCTAAGGCAGTGGTCCCCAACCACCGGACCAAATGGTACCGGGCCGCGCCAGAAATAACGAACTACTTCCGGATCTTTTATTTTGAAAATCCCAAACCGGATTTTACCGGTTACATCTTGCATGTCAAAATTGAGCCAATTGAATGAGTAACAAAACAACATAGGAGTACTGTGCGCGCACCACTCACCCCCCCAACAACAGCATCGGACTCGATACTTACACCCCCCCCCAGCAGCAAAATTGCAAAGGGCTGACCGGTCCGCGCGACTAAAAAGGTTGGGGACTACTGCTCTAAGGAACTGCAAAAACTCTCACATCTCAGTGTCCGCAGGCCTCAGTCAGCATGCCAGATGTTAAAATTCATGACAGTATAACTAAAAAAAGACTGAACAGGTAAGGGTTGTTGGGCAGAGTTGAAGGAGAAACTATCTTCCCTCTAAAAAGAATACAAAAGCAGGAGTTCAGTTTGTGCAAGTTGGATCTGAACGATCTGAAACAATGTTTCATTGACAGATTATGTTTGGCAATAATTCACAGCACCATGTTGGGTAAAACACAAACACACCATATCAGAACAAACACCTCTTTCCAACTTTCAGGTTCTCGGGCAGAGAGGCGGGGGCGACACTTTGGGTTGTTTTGCACCTGGACACATTCCAGTCGTTGAGTCAATCATGAACTCCTCTGTGTGAAGACTCTTCTGGGGTCAAATATGAGGACATGTGACAGCTGAAGTTCAATTCAAGATTGATGTAGCCAATCAATGGAGCAGCTCTGAAGGAAAAACAGACCAATATTCCTCCATAACTGACTACAGAGAGCTGTTACCACCAACGATGTCCAACAAGCTGTTGTGTCTCAAATGCATTACCGTTCGCTGATAATGCAACCAACAGGCGCTCATGTCGTCAGCCATCATGACTAATTCTGCAATGCCACAGCGGGGCACTCAAGAATCCGACCACTGGCTCCCCGTGGAAATCTCCTCGACATCCGGATGTTCTGTTTGGTCGGATCGCTTTGTCACACAGACGAGAAGTGTGGGAGAATAATTTTGACCTTGGGGACTATACGTTAAGCCTCTGGTGTTGGTGATCTCTCACCATTGCCTTCCGTCTGGCAGCGATTCTCACACTGCCCCCACAAACACCTGTCTGCACATGTTAACCATGCATTCAGGCCCCGTCTGGGATTCAGCATGGTCGTAGCGATGAGGTCCAGAGGTTATCCCCTGCGAATGTGTGTGTGCACCTTTTTATGAACTGAACAGTTGTTATGTCTGGTGGGCCTCAAGTCTCCATTCAAAAAACTCTTTCCAAACAAAGCAAAAGACAAGTTCTCAGCTCCTTTTTTACTCAATCGATGCTTTGTATTTGTTTTGGATGTCCCGGGTGAAACAATTTAGGGGCCAAATATCTGCAAAAAGTCTCCTGCAACACAAGCCGTCATGGGAAGGGCCTCATCGGTTTCTGCTTTCGTCTCATTTCCTGTCAGCGTCTGCCACGAGAAGCTTGTTTAACATATTGTATTTTATGTCCGCTCTAAAATGCCAGAAGAAATACAATGAGTCAGGGATTGCCAGAAATCCTTGGACATGCTTTTCTGATATTCAAGAGTCTAACTCCAGTCTTGCATCCGACTGTTTTATTTTGATAGATTCAAGTTCAGAGGAGTTCACCCCCTCAGAGCTTTTTATTAAAACATGTAAGAGAATATTTAACCACTTTGGAGGAGACTTAGCTGCAGAAGTAAGGTATGCCGTGCTGTAGATCAACTTCTGGACCAAATCCTGGCCCATTCTCGCTCATTAGAGCTTGGAGTCGAACCCAGTTTATTGGCTTCAGTTTGAGAGCTGACCTCAAGCTCTCTGTGGGGTTAGTATCTGAGAAGTTTCCTGACCACCCGTCCAAATTTTCAAAGTTGTGATGTGGTTCGGTACCAGGGTTGCCAGATCTGACTGACAGTTTCCAGCCCAAATACAGCGTAAAACCAGCCCAGCTCCAAAAATCCAGCCCAAATCCTAACTTCTACAGAAAATCATGCTAATAGCTCCAGGTATAAGACTCTTGGAACATAACGGCACTTGTTTTTTTTTTTTTTTTGTTCTTTTAAATTGTGAAGTCGCACTGGAAATTCTGTTTTACAGTACGATTCTTCATTAACTAATGACTACGAATCATTGATGATGTAACCTTAGACAGATTCTTGACATTTCAAAATGAATGAAATAGAAAAATGAGAGCAAGGTTACACCATTTTATTAAAGTGTGCTTGTTTTGTGCTTCTCTGCGACACAATAACTATTTTGATCAAATTTTCCTTTCAACAGTTTCTGAAAACCTGACAAATGTTGTGAAAAGCAGCACGAGTTTTAAGAAAACTGTTTATTTCAACTGAATATGTTCTAAAGTAGCCAATGTATGGGGGATTTTTTCTGTCATGATACAAGAGCATACATTTTCAGTCTGAAAACAATATTACATGTCTTTTGTTCTCAAAACTTTTAATACTTTTGCTTACATTTTCATTTTGAAAGCAGGACTTCATGTTTTTCTTCTCAAAACTTGCAATGATTGTACTCAAAACTTGACTCTAAAGCCCAGAAAATTGTCTTGACAATAAGACAAGAAATTGTCTTAACAATTTTCTGCACAATGAAATGAAGACGGTTGATCAGTTTTGGTAAATAAATACATATACAGTATATTTATCACCATTATTTTTGTTGTAAGGAAACTTTTTAAGCTAATAAACCTTAAGGCCATGAATTCATTTTATCGTTCTGCACAAAAATCTAAAAACCGTTTTAAGTTAAACAGGTTCTTACTTTTAAGAGCATAAAAGGGTGATTATTTTGAGTCTTGAACAGTAATGTGGTCAGCATGATGCAGATGATGATAATAAAAAAGTTGGCAGTGGTGGATGGCAGCGATTATCTGACTTTGATTGGATGATTGGTCGGTGAATTATTCATGTGATTTCTCAATCTCAAGGCAAGTATCTTTACTTTGGCATTAAAGGTACAGGCTGAACTTGAACTAGCATTCACACCATTTTCTCCCTCCTCCTCTTTCTCTGCCTTTTTTCCTGCATGCATCTCTCCTTCCCCTTCTTAGCTGAGGACCCACAATCCTTATGCAACCAAATCAGAACGCTATTTAGAGAGATGAAGTTAAATAAACTGGGCTGTGAGTCAGATCCAACTGGGGGCTCTTATGTAACAATGAGGTTACTTCATTGATGAATGCGCCTTGGAAGAGACACTGATTCTCAAGGTCTGGGTTTATTTTAATTACCAGTGGAATAAGTTTTCCTGTGAAAATCAAGTCGACTCAGTCTCAAAGCGGCTACCTTATGCTACGGTTAAAAACGGCTGGGTTTGCACAACTTTTGTAAAAAATTTATTGATTCAAAAGTTTTCCAAGGACTTAAAGGCTATAGAAAGTTTCTACTAACATTTACAGCCATGCATAAAAGACAGTACTCCATCTTTCACTTCTAGATTTTTCCTGATGTCCATGTGTGGTGACAGATTATCACAGTGAGGTCTGTTTTCTGAAACAGGCTTCGTTTCAATGTGAGAGATATATTTAAAATGCTTTATTCACGCATTTGTCATGTTTTGAATTTGCTGTAGGCAGAAGGTTAACTAATGACTAATTCTGTGCCACAACATAATAATTTTCTGTCTATTGGATCTGAAATGATACAGGAAAATCTTCAGAGAGCAGCAGTAATATGAATGAAAATATCCGGTTAATGCTAGAAGCGAGAGGAGAATGGGCAGATTGGTTCAACTGGGGACACAAACTATCTGGAGACGGAACCTTTTTCTTAAAGAGGATCTATTACACAAAAGTCCTTAAAACACCTGATTTTTGGGGGCAACAAGTTTATGTTTTTTAGTGTCTGGAACATGAGCCATTTCAAAAATCTTCTGCCCATTACTTAGCAACCCAAGCTGAGCTCCAGCACATTTGGTCAGCTCATTTTACCGCTGTGTGCTCTGTACAATGGCTGCTGGAAAAGAGAAGTGTTTTGTTGTCGACTTGCCATCAGAAATCACTTGCTGCATTCTTGTTGGTTGTGCAGGAGACTGCACTTCTGCTTTTCTAAGACGTACGATTGAATAATTGGACATCTGTTTCCACATTTACTTGGACGTGGCCAGCGGCAGCTTATTTGGATTTAAAGTGACAAGAGACCCTAAAACAGCTTATAGGCAGAACTGACCAGAATAAAATCTCATCTCATCCAAGGGTGCATTCACAGGAGCCCTGTTTGGGCCCCTTTAATCAAACTCTACTTCATTAGCCTAGAAAGTCCGGTTTGTTTGTGGAGGTGTGGAGGTGTAAACGAACTCTGGTCCACCTAGAAACCTCAATCTTAGTTCGGTTGAACTGAACTCTGGTGTGGTTTAAATGCTTATGTGAATGCGACATGAAAACCGCTCCAAAAGCAGGAAATTGGAAATATAATCAAAACAAATGGGAAAGTCTAACTCTAGCAGGAGAAATGATTCGTGGTCTTTTAACAAAGACAAATACAAATCCTAAACTGTTCAAATCTGACACCACTCCATTTTTGTTTACATTTTGCGAGGAAGGAAGTTGCTCTAAGAGTCTTCTTCAGAAGTTTTTGTGTAATTTCCTTCAGTTGTTCTTGGTGCAGCGCCCCTACAGGTGAGGAGGTGAACTGGTTTTTCAAAGAGTCTGGTTCATTTGACACAGTGCAGTGTGAAAGTGAACCGCAGCAGCTAAAAATGTAACAAATGTTGCAACTTTGGTCCAAAATCGAACCGAGTCTACCGGACTATCAGTTGTGAAGAATTATTTTGTGCGAAAAG
Source organism: Xiphophorus maculatus (assembly GCF_002775205.1). Lineage (NCBI taxonomy): Eukaryota > Metazoa > Chordata > Actinopteri > Cyprinodontiformes > Poeciliidae > Xiphophorus > Xiphophorus maculatus. Next base: position 5,480,996 of record NC_036464.1, on the reverse strand, counting down.
TGTGATGAACATATTTTGTTTTGCCTGTTGACCTTTTCCTACCTGTTTCTGTTCAGACATGAGTGTCGCACCTGAAACTCTCAAATTCCTTTTGATATAAAAACGCAGTAGAAAGCCAAAGCTGCAAATAGGATAAAAACATCCATCAGTTCTTCCAGCCCGGGTCGGCTTCCTGTAGCTGAGCTCAGCACTGATAGCTGCCCGTCTCGTCCTGCTGCCCTGACCTCTGTCCAAACCCAGCGGATGAGGAAGTGTCAGTGGGAACCGGCCGGGTCAGGCGGGCTCTCGGTGCTGGGATCTCTGGCTCCCGGCGGCTCGGCCTACTGTACCGAGGGCTCCACATGTGTTTCCTGTTGTTTTTCAGAGCAGAGGCCTTTTCCTGAGGCTTTGTTTGGTGTGGCCCCTGGGAATGGCTTAAATTTAGGTGTGTTTGACAGCCCCGTCTGCCCCCGCGCTCTCATGTTGGCCACAGCCAATACTGTATTTTTCTTTTTACTCTCCTCTGCTCATATTTAAAATATCAGATATTTTCCTACACTGCAAAAACACAGAATCTTACCAAGTTTTGTTTGTCTAATTTTTAGTGCAAATATAAAATAAAGCAAAACTAACTTAGAAAGAAAAAGTATTAGTAAGCATTTGTAACATGGGAAAAATATCTTGTTATAAGTTAAATAAAACAACTTGTAACTAGTGTATCTTATTTATCTTATTATCTGAAAGCTGCAGGACCGTCCTGATAAGGAACTAGTTTATTTTTATTAATGTGAAGAGATTCTTGACTGAAACAAGCTCCTATATCTTGCTGAAAAGTTATATACAAAGTATTACATATAAAATATTATAAAGTTAATATATTTCAACTAGAAACTAGAAAATACTCTTATAAGATTTTGCAATGAAGTCAATAATTTCTTTATATTCATAAAAATTCACTAGTTCCATTGGCAGATTATTTCCCTTATAACAAAACATTTTTATTATGTAATTGTATACTTAAAGCTCCTATTTCTTGCTGAAAGGCTACTTGTAATTTAGTTTCACTAAGATATTTGCACTAGAAACCAGACCAAAAGCTCTCGGTAAGGTTTTGCTGCTCTGGCTGTTTGTTTTCCTGTACAGCCTGACGTAATGGATCGGTGCAGCAGGACGGTGCTGCAGCTTTCAAACACAAACAGTAATGTGAGACATGACATGTTTGTTTATATTTATCCAGGACCGCAGCCTTTTCCAGAGAGTTGTTGTGTAAACCACAGCTGGGGATCGCTCCGTTATTCCTGCTTTCTCTCATTGGTCTAAACTCAATCAGGAAAACTTTATTTGTTTCAAACACTGACTTCACATCGGCTCTAGAAAGGTGAAAACTTAACGTAAAGGTGAAAACTTCAGCTTCAGAGATCTAACCTCAGTTGTAGAAAGAAGAAAAGAAAAGAACAAATTTCCACACTGTCTGTCAAAAAATATAAAAGTTATGTGAGAAAAAATAAGCACATCCATTTTGCTTCCATATAAAGTAACCGGTTCGGCCTCGGTCGTTTTTCATTAGTAAATCCGGTCCAGCTGTTCTTTCATCCCTATTAGCAGCACCGATTAGGGAACGGTACCGACACCATGTGATTAACAGCTGAGCTGTTAGCTGTTTTGTCACTGTTTTGAGATTTCAAAACAGTGTTTAGGGTTTTTGGGAAGGGAAAATGAATCTATGAGCAATAATGATATTACTCAAGTAAAAGAAAAAGGTTCAGTGCAGTAAAACTACTCTTATAAATACCTTTTTTTTCAAAAGAGTTACTCAAGAAAACAAGTATTACCCACTTTTGAACATAAACAACAATATCAGTAGCCCAAAGGTTACTTGTTGACAAGCTTGTGGTGCTGTACTGGTATTAGCTAGTCATCATTTAGCTAACATTACCTGCATCCAACAGCATTACTCAACTCAGTTGGATAGTTTGGGGAAAAACTATGCCAAATTCTTTGCGTTTTGCTGGTTTGCTGTCATGATTCTAACACACACCTGAGGATTTCTGCACAGCAGCAGCAGCAGGTCTCCTTCGCTGCGGCACAGGTGTAGACCCGGCGCCAGCGTCTTAGCGCTCATGTTGGGTCTAAAGGCGGCTCGGAAACATGGGTCACGACGTGTTAACAACGGATTAAACAGTTTTAACTGCTGAAAAAAGTGACAGGGGCACAAATATGGGAAGTGCAGAAGCTCCTATCAAATCGATATAAGAATAACAGAGTTGGCCACTCTGAGGTAAAAACATCAAACAGCTTCCAGTCCTGGGGGGCAAGGCTGACTCTGTGGGTGGGTAATGCCCCCGAATGCCTGCCCAGGCCGCCGGGCCTGGTGTGAACGCACCATAATATTAACTTGTCATGTGAATTTTATTTTTTATTTAGATTAAGCAATAGTAACATTTATGCATGGCTATTGGTTTGCATCTTTTGGCTGCATCAACCAATAGGTTGCACATTTTAAAAAACAAAGTGACAGAAAGTATTATAGTGAAATAATCAGCTGATCTGAGCCTTCATCTTTATGTTTGGGCCACCAATGAATTTCTATAAGGCTAAATGAAATATCTGGGTTTATTTTGGTCCATCAGAACCAAAATAAACCCAGTTCTTCATTACTGTCGCTGCAAACATCAGGAGAGTCGACCAGAGCTGCTGCTTACGTCCCGCCCACCATAGCGACGAACAGAGCGTATAATGGAAAACTCACTACCTGCACACTAACCTGTTAGGGCGCAACTTGCTAAAAGCGCCTAAAGACAGGGTTGTCCAACATGTGGCTCGGGGGCCATTTGCTGCCTTTGGAAGAATTTTTTCCAGCCGCCAACAAAACTGAGCTGTCCGATTGTTTTAGGGTGAGATTTTCACTGACGAATTTGTTTCTCCATAAACAGCAAATATTTATTTTTCTGTGATCAGTTTTGCTTTAGTTTGAATATCATAGTAGTTAGGGAGCACAAACATCCAATAACTTTTTAATCCAAAACAGACCAGACCGACAGGTTATTACGGCTGAAAAACGACTGTTAGGTAGTTCTGCCTTATTTCAAATGTACTGAGATCCATTTGGTGAGATTTTGTGTTTTTGCAGTGCTCTGTAGATGTTTTATAGGAAGCAGCAGCTCTTGTCTCTTTCTCTGACCTTCCTCAGCTGTAAAGACACCAGAAACCTGCCGCCCCCGCTCCATTAAGCAGAACACGTCTCTCTCCCGTTGGAACCCAAATGTTTTCCATTAAACCAGAGGTGCACTAATTTACAGTGTGGTGAGAAAAAAATAAAAAGAAACTGGCAGCTCAGCAGTTCCCTCCTCTTCCCCTCTGTCCCCGTCCATCGCCACCTTCTCCTCCTCCTCCCGACACGGCGCTCATCCGCCAGCGTGTGACATCACAGCGCTCATCTCCAAGCGAACGGCTAACTGTTCCCAGCAGTGAGTCAGGGTGGGACGGGGCAATGGCTTCCATATGGGGCACACACACACACACACACACACACACACACACACACACACACACACACACACACACACACACACACACACACGCGCACACACACACACACACACACACCCACACACACACACACACACACACACACACACACACACACACACACACACACACACAGCAACACGCTGCTCCTTGTTTTTCTACTGTAGTCCGAGGAGAAACAAGAGAACTGGCACTTTATCTTTCCGATTCTATTTTTCATCTGTAGCCGGAGGGCAGCGTTCGCCCACAATCACAAATCTATCATTTTATCATCCCGGTGTAGACAGGAAGGACAGCTCATCGACTCTCTTTTGCTCTTGCCCAGTGATTGAGGAAATGGTAACTGGATCTCGGTGCTGGGCCGCTCTCCTTCCAGCCGCCACAGGTTTGGCTTGGCGGCGGGCCAGCCGGCTGCCTGACACTCTGTAGCCTGGGAACATCCTGCCTCCTTGGCTGGACTCGCTGGAGGGCCGCACACGCCGAGCAAGACGCTCAAAATTCATTCACCTACACACAGGAATCCACGCACCCCTTGAACTTTTCCACTTTTTGTCACGTTACTGCCACAAACATTTGTTTTTTGTCTTAGTATTGCAGTTTGAGTGCCAAGGAGAAACTCAGCTGGTTTACCTTCACAAGTGGAGCATTACAGCATTCGCTATAATTGCTGTTGCATAACTTTTTGTGTTTTGAGTTATTTTTGAGGTTTGGTTATTCTGTGTTCCTTAGTCTCTTTTTTTGACTACCTCTGTTTTATTCTAGTCCAATCCCTCTTAGTGTTTCTAGTTATGTTTAATTCTCGCCACCTTAGATCATTGGTGTCAAACTCAGAGTCATTTTGGGTCCATATCAAAAATCTAAATGTTTTTAAAGGGCCGTTTGTGCCAGAATGTACTGATAAAACCAATCCAACTGTTAAAAAAACAACAAGTAGCTGTTTGTTTCAGCATTTAGTGAGTGTTTCTTAAAATTAAATCATATTGTACATCTTTTCACATTTGCTTTTGTTTTTTTTAGCAATCAAAATCAGATGTTGTGATTTATAAATATTTGTGAGGAATTTTATGATATTTGTGCTAATGTATGTTAAACGTGACTTTTTATTAGTCGCCGATCAATGACTGCAACTTCTACAACTTGACATGAAGGAAGGCTGAGGCAGCAGCCACTTAAGTCCAATGTTTTTGGCTAATTTTGAGAACATTTTGCAGTAAAAATCAGAAATAATGTGGGAATCTGTAGATTTCGTACAAATTTTGTTTGAACTTTGAGTGAGTTTTGCAGATTTGTTGGAGAGGGCCACATAAAAAGTTACGGCGGGCCACATTTGGCCCTCAGGCCTTGAGTTTGACACATGTGCCCTAGATAAATTATGTTTCTCCCCTCACACCTGCAGCCCTCCTAGGCCAAGATCTTTTGTTACAGTCTTCTTCAGAGGTTTTTGTGTCGTTTCCTTCAGTGGTTCTTGGTGCGGCGCCCCCGCAGGCGAGGAGGTGAGCTGGTGTTTCAAATGGTTTGATAGTGCAGTGTGAAAGCGAACCGCAGCAGATGAAAATTTAACAAATGTTGCCATTTTGATCTCCAGTCGAACCGACTTTACTGAACTATCAGGTGTGTTTTACAAAGTTTTATGGTTTTCTTTATTCCAAAACCTAGAAATCAAAGTAGAACAGTGGTTCTTCAAAAATCAAAACCAAAGAAAAAACCCGTTGACACCAACAGGTGAAGAAACATTCGAAGCTCCAAACTAGTTTTATTTCACTGGACTGAGGGTGAAAGTGGCTCTTTGGACTTGATCAATCAGTGAAGTTTGTGCCTGAAATGAAAACAAAAGTTCAGTGCGTTTTGTTGGAGTTGAGTTTGTGACCAGCTCAGTACAGATGCATTTTCCAAGCAGCAGCGTTCCCATATGGAGCTGATTTGAGATCACACACAGAACGGAGAAGGCAGGTTGTCACCGTAGGAAGAAGTTTGTGCGTGTGGTTGACTGAAGGCTGCGGAGACGTTAATGAATGTCTGCCCTTTGTTATCCAGCAAAACAGAGGCTTTATGGCCCTACTGTAACCCTTAAATCTCTGTTTCGCTCCACACAAACAGATGCCGCCTCTTTATATCTCAAACACGAGCCCGGGGCTCCCTCTTTCTCTCCAAACTTTGATTTATAGGCTCCAGTCTGAGTGAAAGGCAGCCAGTGGAAAAGTTTGTGTTTAGTGCAAAGGAGGAGTGTGTTTGCATCCATTTGTGGAGAGATTAAGAAAAGGGGATTTCTTCTTCAAAGTGATGCCAGTGGAAGCAGAACTTTTGTTTGGTTGCCCTGGTTTTTTTTGTCTTTTTCATCCTCATTAATCATAGTTAATGTCTGTCTAATCCTTCCTGTGCTGGGCTGATTGCTGGCCAGGGGCTCATCATCAGCAGACAGAAAACATAACACCAAAAAGATGATGGGGGGGAATGGAGTCGAGGAAGAAAGGTAGAGTACTAAAACTGTACTGAAGTAAGAGTAACATGAGTTCAGCATAAAGTAGGCGTCCAAAATGTTACTCAAGTAAAAGTAAATAAGTGGTAAAAACCCCCCAGAAAAATCAACTTAAAATCTGAGTAACTAATCAAATTATAAATCATTTACTATTTAAAAATCACATAATCAGATGGACCAAAATATAAAGTGGAAATTTTAGTATTTAAGGACAAAAATGACAATAATTCACATAAGTAACAACAACAAAAAAAAAAAACACAAGATCAGGTAATAAAAAACTTATAGAACTTTGACAGAAACTGCAGATGTATCGATCTGGTGAATTTTAGGTTAAAACATGTTTGTTCTTCATTGACTGCGTAAAAAATCCAGAAATTTCACTCAAGTAAGAGTAGAAACACTTCATAATAAAGTTACCCAAGTAAATGTAAATGTACAAAACTATGATAATATATATATATATATATATATATATATATATATATATATATATATATATATATATATATATATATATATATATGTTTCCAGTGCAGGACACATCCATCTTGATTTTAAAAAATATCCTCTATGATTCCTACTCTGTAAATATTGAGAAACATAAAGAAGTAAAGTGTAGTGGCGTAATAGCGAGGAAAGCAGGTGAAAACAAGGCAGGCGGCGGAAAAAGCCTCTTCCAGCAATCAGAAGGGCTTAGCTACACTTTCCTCCATCAATGAACTCCTTGTCTCGCTGCGTGGGATGTGGAAACAACTTTTTTTTAAACATCCTCCTCCCGGCCGGTGGATTTCAGATCTGGACGTTGAGTAAGTCGTATGGGGGCTTTTTCCCAGAATGCAGCAGAGCTCTAGGTGCCAAAGCTGAGTACCCAGCAGAGAACACGAGGGACTTTTAATTCGCTGCTTAATCAAGCGGCTCCGCATGCACCTGCTTTTCACAAGCTTCGCAGTGAGGCAACGTTTGTCTGTTTGCCCACATGAATGTTTACACCAAGACGAAGCTGCGATGCATTGAACTGAAGTCTGCATTACCTCAGTTAGCGCCCGACATGCTAACTGAGGCTGGTCAGGTTTTGTCCTCATTTCTGAGTGAATTTTCTGAGTCATCCTCTGCTGGAAAGACAAGCAGCTGTTCGAGATGCTACTCTGAGATGACCTTTGAACTCTTCCAAGATTGATAGACAGGAAAAATTGCTTCCCTGAGGATACCTCCTGATGGTTTTCCAGTAAACTGCCAACTCCTGCATTTATTAAAGGTGCTCAAAAAGTTACTGAAGTAAAAGTGAAAAGTAGCCGACCAAGAAATTACTCAAGAGTAAAAAAGTATTTGGTAAAAAGTCGACTCCAGTACTGAGTAACTGATCAAATTATCATTTAATATTTTAAAATTACATCATCTGATGGACCAAAATATTAGTTAAGTGGAAATTTTGGTGTTTTAAGGACCAAAATGACAATAATTCATATAGGTAACAAAAAATAACAAAATTAGCCAAAAAAAGTTTTTCCAAATCAGTTTCTTTTAATAAAAACATATGAAACTTAAATTAGGAAGTTACTAGTCATATTTGATATATATCACATTTTTATAACTGAAGTTAACGTAGTTACTAGATTATGCTATGAAATGGCACGGAGAACACATTACTGGTTCTGTTCTCAGAATCACACTTTAAGTTTTTGAAACAAACTGAATAAAAGAAAATTATCACAAGGCGGAGAAGAGGAAGAAATTATGAATGAAAGGAGGGAGTAAAAAGATCAGAGTTCAGTATCTGTTTACATTCTCACCCTCTTTATGGTGTGTTTACTCTTCAATAACTACTGAAAAGAAGAAGAAAGGTTAATGCGTTTGAGTTCATCAGAATGACAGATTCGCCCCGACATCTGCGAGGGGTTTGTTTTGGAACTGCTTCTCAGAGCGGCAGAAGGAAGCTTCCTGCAGCTCGAAATCATTCAATCACCAACACTTTTGGGACCATTTTACATCATTAGGCACAATAAAAACTGACGAGTTTTCTTTTTCTCCACTCATGACGACCAAATGGTGAAAATTTCTTCTGCTGGCGCAGCGTGTGAGAAACAGGACCTCGTGTCTCGCGTTCGCTCGATAATGTGAGAAGACGATCGCACGGTTCGTCCAACTATCGATATTTGCCAACAATTGAAGCTGGAGGAGGAAAAACGGAGCTTGAAACCCCAGAGTTCCAGGAAAGCCCTCCCATGCAGCCAAAACCAAATATAACCAATTTCTTGAATTGTCACGCTTGTTGATTTATCGTCCAATACTGTCAAAGCTTGCATAACCGACATGATTTGTTCACCATTATGGTTCATTTCTAATTGTGTGGGTTTGGATTCACAGAGCAGTACTAAAATTATATAGACTCTGCTGAGGTTACGAATATACTGGCATTAGCAGAATAATTCTGTCCTGACAGGAACAACATGCAAGAAAAATCTAAAATGTCATTAATAAATGCAAGAGTGACGGTACAACAGGTTGATTTGGTGATTTTCTGGTAACTGATTGGGTCACACATCTTTAATTACAATTTACGATATCTGAAATGTAATTATGACCAGTCAAAAATACATTTTTAGATATCTGAGTTAAGAATTACGGATTAGTTGATCAATTCCCAAACTGAAAATGCAAATTTTTAAAAATCTTTTTCTTCATTGTTTTATTAAATGTTATGGAAATCTGTGACATTTAGACTATATTCAGAATATTAATTCAAGATATCAGTAATATTGTGATATCTCAAATAGAAAAGCTATCTAGTAAAAGAAAAATAATTTATTTGTTGATATCTCATAAGGAACTTTGACTTATCAAAATTATAATTCCAGATATCACTAATTTAGTTTTACCAAGTCATTATATCCTTTCAAGATATCTGGAATTTAATTTACACCAGTCAAATTTATTGAACTTCTATATCTAAAAATACATTCAAGATATCTTTCATTAGAATTGTAACTAGTCAGAACAAAAAGTGAGATATCTCAAATTAATATCTAAAATATGTGTGTCAGATAGTCAGCAATTCATTGCCGATATCTTGAATTAAAGTTTTCATACAACTGAATTGTAAATCATTAATACTGGTCAGAATGTAATCAGAGGTATTTCATATTTTAGGCCCTCTGTGGATAGAAAACAGAGGAGTACATTTCTGCTAAAATCTCCATTAAAATCAGGAGTTTTCTTGAAAATAAACCAAAGAAATTTCTGAGCTTGAAAAGTCAAAAATATGCTGGAGAAAACTGAGAAGTAGAGGTCAATCTCAGAGATTTTCTAGAAAAAATAAGAAAATTTCAGAATTTTAAAAGTCGAAAATTTGCCAAATGTTTGCCCATTTTTTACTAGACACTTTTTGAGATTAATCTCAAAATTTCAGAGTTTTTTCTTGCAAATTTTAAACTTTTCAAACTCGGAAATGTCCTTGCTTTTTTCAAGAAAGTGTATCTCTTTTGGGCAGAAACTGCTAGTTTCAGTTACTGAAAAGCTATAATTTCTATCTGCAATAGCCATAGTATGACGTCATAATTTTGTCTGGTCACAATATGATTCGAGATATCTTATAGATATCTTATAGACTAATACGTCTAGTCAGATAAGTAAGCGAGTTGAAGCTGATTTTATGTTAAAACGGCCTGCCATACCCAGTAGACCCCATGGCTCCATGGGAAATGGAAAGTGTCAGGGTGTTATGAACCAGCATGAGGCTCCACAGATAGTTCAATGAGAGACAGACTGCTGGCCGTACCAACCTGCATGATGATTCATCCCAAACCACGGCAAATATCTTTCTCCTCCATCTCAGTCAGAGATACACACTTAAATCAGCCTTCACACAATCACACACACACACACACACACACACACACACACACACACACACACACACACACACACACACACACACACACACACACACACACACACACACACACATATTCATCCTGTGGAAATTCCCTCATCATCACTCCCGTTGTGATAATAATTGTTATGTCCAACATTACCATAGCAATGTTAGCAAACACTATCAGATCTGCCAAACTCCATGAAAGATAAAACTGATGGCGAATGCTTGGCGGCGATGCCATCAATCCGCCTCCATTTGCTGTGAACCGACATCGCCATCATGGAGGCGGCTGTGGGATTTAGTGGCTGTAGAGTTCATGATAAAGTCCAGATAGACGTTAGGCGTTAAAGATTAAAACAGCATTGCAGTCTCATTTGATTGCTGGTAATAGCCGGATCTGACGAGACTGAAATGGGAATTGTTTATTCCAGGAACGTCTTGCATCACAGCACTCTGTACTTGAGCAATATTTGTGTTTTGCTGATATTTGTGTTTCGCTGTTGCAACATTGCAAAATCGCAAAAATCTAAGTGTTTTTTGTTTCATTTGCAGAGCAAATATCTTGACTTACAAGTAATGTTTCAGCAAGACATTGAGCTCATTTTAAGTCAAGTGCCACCAAAAGTACTAGTTCCACTTATAACAAGACATTTATGAAAAAATCTGCATGTGAAACAAATACTTTTTAAACTTTTTAACAAAGACTTTTTAAGGAACTATTGAGCCCATAAAATTAATAAAAGGTTCAGTTGTTCACAAGTCATTTCTTGCGAGTCCCAGTCAAGTATTTGAGTGACTCAGCCATCAAAATTCAAATTACTTTATGTTTCTAATAATCTTTCATGAAACCTTGTCTTTAAAAGGCCACAGCATTGTAATACATAAGGAATGACTATTAGCTAAATCTGTTAAATAAAAAATACAAAATGAGTTTCTTTAATTGTAGCTGTATTTTTCTCCAAAAAAGTTATTTTCTTACAAACTGAAACATTATTCAGTACAATCTTTTATGAGAAAAGAAAAAATTAGGGCTGTGAATTAAAAATAAAAACTTTTCCTTTTGCTAACAACATATGCATATGGGTATAAATAAAATAAAGCAAAATCAATTCTAAATAAAAATTAAAAACATAATTTAAATTAAACAAAAACCAGTGTTTTCTGGATGGTAAGTCAACAACTCAACACTTTTCTTTTCCAGCAGAAATTGTACAGCGAATACAAAAAAATATTAACTTGGTGACAAAATTTAGCTGTGTGGGTTTTTTTAAGCAGTTGGCTTTTTCTTTAAAAACAGAAGCATGAAAACGTGAAAAAAGTAAATTTTGCATGGTAGGTCCTCTTTAAATCCTGTTTTGGAAATTTTTATCTTTTTGAAATTATTGTGGTGTTTCTATTGTAACTGTGCAGTGATTGTATAAAAACACATCTTTAATTTTTGAACCAGTCTAATCCAGTCCTCTCCGTTAATCACTTCCACTCATTTAATTTTCACCAAATGCAATCTTTTTTGTCACAAACAGCTCAAATGTTTAGACCTCAGCAGCTTTAACACTGAACCCTGGTATTAACATCCATCCTTTGTCCTTACCTAAGATTGGGCGCCATGTTTATAGAAGCACAACACTAGACTTATTGCGCGTTTTTGTCTTCCTTTCCATTAATATAGTCTTTTCTCAGATGTGCTCTCGACTATACCTCTTACAGGCATGTACAACGTTAACAAAAACACTTCAACCACATTCTCAGTCTTTCCAGCTTGGATTTATGACATTTGTTTCGATCTGTAACCTTTGTACAACCACACGCCTTCAATGTTAGCGATGCGGTCACCAGAATACACTGAGGGAACCTCCAGAAACCCATGTATTTCCCAGGAGAAGCCAAGCCGTTTGCTAACCACAGTCACCTTATTTCTTCATTTGATGGGTTTCCAGATCTTGGCTGCAGCACAACACTGGAGTGACATTTCGCAACAGCATTTACAGCGGCGTAGCGGCTAAATCTACAGAAACGCAAGACTCCGATATTGTTGATAAGTCAAGCTTGAGCAACAGCACCGCAACATACTAGGGTGAAGATAAACAGACCTGGAGCTCTATACACATTCCTGCATAAAAGTGCACATATGCACACGGGCCGCCAGCATTCCTCCAGCATGAAAGTGCTTTCATGTTTACAGCAGAACAAACAGAGCAGGGCTTCACCTCCTGTGTTTATCTGCAAAATGCTGGTTTCCATGACTGCCTCCCCTCCCAGCAGCTAGAAACAAAACATTTGCTTGGAAGGATTAGAGTTTGACAAGCAGGAAGCATAAAAGAAACATAATGAGGCATGTTTCTAATCATTTTTATATATCATTAGCAGCAATACAGACAGTTTCTTACAAATAGGGAATATGTATCAACTGAAAATGTCAGAAACAGGCAACTGCAGCTAAAAGCAAAACATTACGTCATCCTTCAGCTGAGATTAATTACATTTCATACTTTTCTAATTCAGCTAGAAAAATACCAATATTCTTCTTCGCTGATGAGGTTTCAATCATAGGTGTTGTCATTTTTAAACTTTGGCTTCTGAAAAGTGTGAAGGAGGTTTTCTTGCACTGCAAAACAAAATCGTGGCAAGTGATTTTCTTCTAGTTTTTAGCGCAAATATCTTAGTACACTTGGAATAAGTCAAAATTAACTTACAAGTAACTTTTTAGTAAGATATCGGACCTTGTTATATGGCAATAATTCCTTAGTATTGATGTAAAAAACTACTTGATTCACTGACAGATCTATTTCACTTTTAAAAAGACATTTCTTCCCATGTTATAAGTGAAGTAACACTTGTAACTGGGTTATAAGTGTTAGAACTGGGTTGCTAGGTAACGGAATTAGAACTGGGTTGCTAGGTAACGGGCCGGCGTTGCTAGGTAACAATTGTGAAATAATCTGCCAGTGGAACTAGTACTTTTTCATCAATATTAAGCAGCTACTGACTTAAAACAATCCCTATGTTGTGCTGAAAAGTTACTTTGAAGTTTTATCTTATTTCAGAGATTCATTTATGTCGAGGTTGAGAAATTTTAAAATACCAGCTAGAATATAAATTTAATAAAACACAATAAGACAATGTCGACTGGGAATCCTGTAAGTATGTGGACGCATGTTGAGGTTGAACGCCTCGATTCGGAGGAATAGCTGGACTAAAGCAGCTAACCTCCAAGTGCAATAAATATCTTCTTTGCAACTAAACATATTGAAGCAGTTGGGTTTATAAAGAAACTAGTAAAAAGTTATAAACCAACATGAAAATGAAAATCAGCTCCTCTCTGAAAACAGTCATATTCCTCCACAGCATGACCAAACAATAACAATGGTCACATATGTGACGTCAGTGTTGCATTATTTGTTGCAGACTTCAGGCGTTTCCTCTGAGGGTGCATTCACACCAGCCCTTTAGTTCACTTTAATCTAACTTTAGTTCAGTTGTCTAGAAAGTCCGGTTCTTTTGGAGAGATGTGTGAACTCTGGTCCACCTAATAGCCTCGGTTCGGTTGAAGTGAACTCTGATACGGTTCAAATGCATGTGAACGCCAAGTGGATTGGAGACCGCTCCAAAATCAGGAAACTGACTATAGTGCAGGGCATTCTGGGTAAATATAACCAAAGCAAAGGCAAGAGTCTAGCGCCAGCAGGAGAAATGATTCTTAGCCTTTTAACAAAGACAAAAGAGAAATCCTACAATCGGTAAAAGCAACGCTACTACATGTTTGCTTACATGTTGTGAAGGAGGAGGTTGCGCTCATTGTCTTCTTCAGAGGTTTTCGTGTTGTGTCCTTCTCTGGTTCTTGGTGCAGCGCCACCACAGGCGAGGAAGGGAACAGTTTTGTCATTTAGTTTGGACCGTTTCTTACAGTGTGAAAGCAAACCGCTGCGGCTGGAAAATGTAACAAATGCTGCAATACTGGGTTTATCAGATATCCGGCTGCGTGTGGACAACGCCCAAGTCTGTTGGACTATCAGGTGTGAAAACACACTAAAGGTGATATAATGAGTCCAAACTAGCATCTCGGTTCTGGGAAAGTTCTGCTCTCTATCAGCCAGCGGATGTGGTTGGCAAATAGAAATTGTTGACATAATAAGCACATCTTCATGGTTTTTATTTATAGATATGTGCGTACAGTACTTATTTGTTGGACAGCCGTCTAGCCAGCTCTCGCCTCGCTCCATTTGCCATCAGCCCCCCAAATGAAATAAAGAACACATGGACGTTTTCCCCCGTCGCTGCTTCAAAAACAAAGTTTCCTTGATGACATCTCTGCCCGTCTTTCTTCTACGCTGCTCCCATCGCTAATCGTAGCCCTGGAACAAGCAATGCCAATCGACCTCAAAATTTCCATTCGGAAAAGAAAAGAAAACCAAAATAAACAAACGATGAGACAAAAAAGGAGAGAAGAAAGCAGAGAAACAACATTTGCGTGCGCGGCAGTGATGGGAGGGCAAACTCTGTGCCAACTGTGTTATGGTTGGCAAACCTTGAAGTGCCTGATCAGCGTTCGAGAGGGAGGGAGGAAAAACAGCAAAGCGACATACAGTGCGGTCACCATTCCCTGTGTGTTTGAACTGTGGGAGAATTTCATGTGGTTGCAATTTTCTTATTAAAGTAATGGGGGTCTATCAGTGTGCAGGAATTACAGATGGAGGTAAAGGGGGTCGGGAGGGAAAGCTGAACACCAGCTGCTGCTGTTAGTGTTAGAGGACGTGTGTATGTTCATTTACAGTAACACTGAAGCTACTACATGTTAGAAGATATTCACCACATAATGAGCCGGTAATAATGGCACTTTGGACAAAGTGTGCAGCAATTTGGTCTGGGTGTGAAAAATGGAGTCCTTGAGTTCTCCTTCAACCGTGAATTTCACAGCAAAATAATTTGACATTTGATCGTATCTATAAGGAAGAGGATCAGGGCCACTAAAAACCAACTGATTTGTCAAAATCCAAATAAAACACCAAACATTTTTAGGTGTATGTCAGTCACGTTGTTAGTACATTAAAATAATCACATTACTGTTTCTTCCCTACTATAGGGTTTGTAAATCTGCACTTTATCCAGCCTGGAAGCCTGTCCCAAATGTACTGGGCAGATTTTAATTTTAAGACTAGATTTTAATAATAGAGCATAACCTGTTTCTGGACAATTATGATTCTGAGAAAAACAAGCCAGAATTCTTAGATTAATGCCAGAATTTAGAAGGGAAAAAAAAGTCAGAATTCTGCCATTAAATTCGGAATTCTGAGATTAAAGTCAGAATTTAGAAATAAAATAGAATTCTGAGATTAAAGTCAGAATTTAGAAATAAAATAGAATTCTGAGATTAAAGTCAGAATTTAGAAATAAAATAGAATTCTGAGATTAAAGTCAGAATTTAGAAATAAAATAGAATTCTGAGAATTTTATTCTGAAACTTAAGTCAGAATTCTGAAAAAATCTGAGTAAAGTCGAAATTTGGAGAAAAAAGGTCAAAAGTCAGAATTTTTAAAAAAGTCAAAATTCTGAGAACAAGAAGTCAGAATACCTACATTAAAGCAATAATTCATTTATAAGAAGACATTTTTCCATTGTCATAGTAAAAATAATCTGCCAATGGAACTAGTAATTTTTTAAAAGCAATTACTGACTTAAAACAAGCTCCTATGTGACACTGAAAAGCTACTTGTAAGTTTGTTTTGTCTCATTTCAAGTGCATTAAAATATTTGCACTAGAAACTGGACAAAAATACTTGGTCAGATTTTGTTTTTCCGGTGTTTTTGTCTCCAAAGCTGCTGTCAGCCACATTCAAAGCTGGAACAGATCAGACGTTATTGATTGAAGTGTTTTGGCATCACAATCTCGCATGAAACGTATACGTACTTGGCCGTACTTCAGGAGTAAACGCACATTAGGCACGGCTCAATATTTATTCAAACCCTGGATGAAGATCTGTGGGGAAACTACACACGAGTAGAAACAATAAAACGGGAATTTGTTGATTAATTTTTAGCTTAAAGCATTCTTCTGTATTTTTAGCCAAAGCAAAGCGTGGATCAGTGTCAGTGTTTGCTTTATTCTTGTGCCAGTAAAACTGTGGTTTGATGCAATCATTATGTTCATGAATATATTAGTAATGCAAACAGAGATCAACTGATATGTGTGGGGGAAGAAAGTTGAGAGAGGGAGCAGGCAGGCAGAAGAAAACAAAAGAGGAATGTTTATGTTTCCAAGCTATACATCAAATTCCCCTTTCATTACTGAAACCCAGATATTTGCTAAATTTTCACACATCCTTCATAAAGCTGCGCGGTTTTGATTTACTCTCACCAAGATGGGGTTTCTCCCTCCTGGCTGTGTGTGTGGATGGGGTCTCAGACCTCAGCGGGATTAGCGGTCACAGCGCTTTGCCAAGGAGGTGAACGAATGGGAGGGTGAGTGTTTCACTTCCAAAGTCCCAGAACAACAACAAAAAAGAAAATCTTGTGAAAAAACCCAAAATGAATGTCATTCCACTTTAATGAAGATGAGTTTTTAATTTGCTCCAGTTGGGATTGAGCTGTTGTCAGGGGACACCGGGGTCATTCGGTTTACTAACCCCGTCTGACATAACCTTACATGGTTATGTCAAACGCTGTTGGTTTCAACCGCACAGAAATAACCAAGGATGTTATTACAAAGTTTACACAACAGATAGAGGAGGAATAGGAAGAAGAAGAAGAAAAAAGGCTGAAAAGATGGTAGACATGATCCACGCAATCTCAGTAGACTAACCCAGAGCAATGTATGTATATACATGGCTTCAAGACCAACAAAAAGAAAATATGTGGAAACTTTTAACCAACGTGCGAGAGAAAGATACATGAACAAAGTGGCGGCTGTCAGGATCGACCTGTATGAGACGGAGAAGGAAAATATGTCTGAGGATGTGGACAAACTGCCTCCGATCTCAAGTTAATATTTACCTGTTGAACATGAAGAGTTCGTACAATTTGGAGGAACTTTTCGGCCTGAAATCTGTGAGTAAACGGATTCGTAAAAGACGTGCAAACTCTTTGTGTAAATAAAAGGGTTCTGGTGACTGGCAGGGTAAGCACATGCAGTAACACACATATGTCCATCTTAGCTAGCACATAAAAGCTACATTAGCTAAGCTAATTTTACTAGTTCTGCAGTAAGTACTATAGTAAATATCAGTGATATTTATCTTAGTATTACACAGAGCTGGTTAATCAAAACTGTAATGAATATAATAATATAACTGTAATGTAATAGCTGTAATGTACTTATATTGTTCATAAATAAGATAGAAATAAGGGGAGAGCTAGTCCCAAAGTTGTGGGTTTTTTAGTGTTGTCATAGCAACTGTCATGACAGTTAGCTATGGATGCCTACCAACATGGCTGTCAGCTACAAAGTTCCTGGAGGAACTATGTGTTACTAACTCATATTTGGATGCTGTGCAGGTGGAAGTATTTTTACTTTTAGTTTTAATACTTTCAGAAAGTTGTTATGATGCGCAACCATGGTAACAATTTTTATTTTATAACTGGGACCAGGTGATTAGCATCTCAAAAGCTTAAATAATTCCTAAACTACAACCCCAAACCTCAGAAGAGTTGAAAATGAAGCTTCATGAATGAGAAAAAACAGGAAGTCTGAATCATCTCTTCCTTCGATCATAACAAGGAAGCATCATATCCCCTACTCTATCATCTCTCTGCCTGGTCAACATACTGGACTCAACAACTATCAGATCCCTGCAGAAATAAGCAACTTAGCATTTGACTCAAGTCTGTTGAACCAAATGGGATGTTGAAAGGTTTCAGGACAGGACTGGTTAGTGTTGGAGGCTCTAAAATGCATATTATAATTTATATAGAAGCATATTCCTGTGCTAGGATGGCCCAGTCAAAGATCTGACCTAAATCCAATTGTGGAAAGAGACTCTACATTTGATCTGATTGATCTTAAGGTGTTTTGCTGAGCAGAATGGGCAAAAACTGGTAAAGACCTACCCCAAGACACTTGCAGCCCTCCAATTATTAAAAGAAAAACTTCAGAAAAACATAAAAACAAATGTAATTTTATATTAATGACAATGAGTTTTTAATTCGCTCCTATGGGGTTTGAACAGTTGACACCAAGGTCAGCCAGTTCACTATCCCTAAAGGGCCATGTCAAACATCATTGGTTATAAAAACATGAAAATCCCTGCGGTGGTAATTACAGCGTTTACACAACAGAGGAAGAAGGGATGAGAAGAAAATGGAGAAGAAGAAAGGCTGGTTGGATGGTGGTGTGGAGAAAAGCAGGGAGGGTTTGTGTCTTTTGTCTGGATGGAAGCCAAGGGAAGGCTTGGTAAACCTTGCAGGATTTCTGCGGGTAGATGTCTGAGGACAGATCTGCAGTCTTTTCAAACGGAGACACTGAGAGGCGAGATGTGCTGACCTATATTCACATCTTTACACTTTGGGCTGCGGTTGGAAACCTAAAGCAGAGTTTGGTTTGCGACATCCAAGTTAGTTCTGCATATCCGTGATGTTGGTGTTTTATGCAGCTGACAGTAATCTGTGTCTCGTCTTGCTTGCATTAAGCAAATCCTGCAGTTGCTTTGGTTCCCAGACTGAGTTTGACTTGTCACTCCAGCAGAGATTTCTTACCCTCTCCTCCTCTTTGATAATGTTTGAAAAGAGAGACATGTTTCATTTGATCATTTTATTAACTGTAATCTACAACTGCTAGTGGATTTTTGAAGAGACCCTTCAAACATTTACCCACAGAAATGTATTTTGCTGAATGGGTTTGCATTCTAAACTTACAGTACAGAACTCAAGTCTTCTAGAAGTGGAAGAAATTATCCACCCTTTATGATTTGTAAAGCCAAGGCAAAATGTATTGACAATCTGATAATTTAGTGCTTTACAGGAAAATAAAGAAAGGTAAGGAAAATTTTAAGTAAGATTGGATGACCCATGACCTATCCACTTATAGTTATATATATAAGATGATGTAATATTTTATATTACTGTATAATATTCCATAGTCTGAGCCAGGAGGAGCATATTAGTGTTAAATAGAAGCTAGTTAGCATCTGTTCAAGCTAGCTAGCTTCTGTTCTAACTATCTGTCTATCGATCAAGCAATTTGTCAAGTTATTAATCAGGCTAGTTAGCTATTTATCATATTATTTAGCTAGGTACTTTGCTAGCTATTTATCTATCTAGCTGTTCATATAATTAGCTATCTCTCTATCTAGTTACCTGTCCAGCTATTTATCTAATAATCTAGCTGTTTTTCAGCTATTTATCAAACTATTTCTCTAGCTAGCTAGCTAGCTAGCTATCCTATTTTTAGTTTCTTAGTTTCTTATGTTTTACTTAAGTTACACCATAAAAAATAGTTTTTCGTCCACTTAGTGGGTGTAAGTTTGGTTGTTTGTGGCTGCAAATTGAAGGCGTATGTTGCTGTGGGCCCAACTCATGCAGAAACCGCCAATCTGCTTGAGTGTTAAATTGTACAAATATAAAAACAGAAAATTGCCTTTTTGAGCATTTACTCAAAACGAGTTGCCCCAACAATCTTTTTCTGCTGCATATATAATGCAACTCTTTAAATTGTATTTTTAGAGTAATATATGTATGGATGTTTGGTGGGCACAGTCCAAATTGTTGTCAGAAAGGTGACAAGAGTTGTCAGTGATCTTAGGTGTTATTCACTTGCAAGAAAAAGAGTCCAAGTCTTACATGGACACGGTCTTTGACAGTGAGGCCAGTCCACCCCCACTCCTTGTCCATTGTCCACAGACGTCTCCTCTGTGAAACCTGACCACGAGGACAATCATCATTCCTCAGCTATTAGAACCAAATCTTTAAATGTGAGGAGATGTGTTGTCAGCTGATTGGCTCTGGTTTCTGCATAGATGAGTGGAGTGAGGGGTCACTGGCGCTTTTCGGCGACCCCTGACGGCCTCTGGTTTCCTGTCCAGGGACCACTCAATGGCCCCTATTACGTGTCATTGAAGAAACCAAAAAGTGGTCTCTGCTCTCGGTATTCACCACAAGGGTCTTTATCATGCAAGCTGCTCAGATGAAACTCAAGAGTTTCCATAATGAATGTGCTTTCATTGCAAACCATGAGCAGTTGAAGATATAGCTAAGATATGCATGCGCAGATATAGGAGAATTACTCTGAAAGGAAATAAGGTTCTTTCTCTGTCCAATTTTAGAGATCGCTTATCTTTTCAAAGGTCTGTTTTTCTCTGAAGAGATGATTTGGATAAAGCGGTGTAACTAGAGGAAGACCTACTATCAGCTGAGCCAAAGAAAATTCATCCTGCCTGAATATGGGAACCAAAAGTAACGTCCAATTTAACTAGTCAGTTGAAAGCCTAAAATGTTGAAGTACACTTAGTAGAATTGAGACTTGGCAGCGCTGATGAGAGGGGAAGAAGAGCTGCTCCGTGAAGAGCAGAAAATCTTTCAGCCTCTGCTTCTGGACGTCTGTTTTCAGGCTAGCTCATGTCAAGTCACTGGGTCAGTAACTTCTGACCTTTTGGAGTAAATCACTGATATTAACCAGAGCTCAGAGAGAAAATAACAGCTCTGTACTTTTTCTTTTCTTTTTTCCTGGAGAACTTCATGAATACTCATCACAAGACTGGAACTAAAGTCGTCCATTTTCTGAACTCATTGATAACTAAAACCATAAAAGCATTAATGTGGATTCCAACTAAATAAAACCCTCATTGTCTTTCATCTGGTTCTGTTATAATATGCAAAAGCAGTAACAAAGCCTTTAGTCGGGAAATCAGACAGACCTTTTTCATTTGCTTTTAACTCGTTCAAAACTTCTTGTCTGCCAATTACATCAATGCACATTGCTGAAGGCTACTGAAGGTAACGACTGCAACTGGCTGACCTTACAAAGAAGGCTACCTCTGTCATCAGATAAAAACATTTTTAGTGGTGGAAGTAAAAGAAAAATCTATTTCTGAATTGTTTTCCAGCAGTAAAACTGTCAACATCATAATTTCACAAACCGTATGTTTATTTTCTTCTCCAAAGGAAAGGTAGCACCCAGAAGTTATAAGCTTCAGGTTGAAACAGAGCGCTTTCCATAGAAATAGAGAAAAATATAAATTTTATATTGGCTGTATTTACTAACTAAAATACAAAGCTAATCTAAGCAGCAAACATTACAAATCCTTTCAGAACTGTGAACATGATCAGCTGAAACAGTAGATCTGCCTCTTTTGGGCTGGTGTAAATGCACCGATTGTTTGAACTCTAATCCGTTTGCCTAGAAAGTCCGGTTCATTTGTGAAGGTGAAAACCATTTCAAACTCTGACGTGGACCAAAAAAGCGAACTCTTGTCCGCGTACAAACCGATGTGTCGGTTTGGTTAAAATGAACTCTGGTGCTGTTCGAATGCATATGTGAACGCCAAGCGGACCAAAAGCTAGTCCAGGACGTGGACTGTGATGCAGGGTATTCTGGATAAATACAACAAAAACAAATGCTAGATTTTAATGCCAGCAGGAGAAATTGTCTGTGGTCTTTTACCAAAGACAAAAGAGAAATCCTACAACTGCTAAAATTTGCATTTTTGTTTCCATGTCATGAAGAAGAAAGGTTCAGTGTCTTTTTCAGAGGTTTTTGTGTTGTTTCCCTCAGAGCTTCTTGGTGTAGTGACTCCACAGGTGAGGAGGTGAACAGGTTTTTTAATTAGTTTGCAACAAATGTTGCAATTTCAGTCCCCAATTCAACTGAGTCTACTAGACTATCAGGTGTGAAAACACCCAAAGATTGTCCAAAGTCTTCCTCAAATCCCTGTCACACTAATGCATGTCTGCAAAGAAGATGCAATGCTCCATGAAAATATTCACCCACCACAATATTGAACCACTATGATCACACTGCAAAAAAACTAACTTGCAAGTAACCTTTCAACAAGGTGTATTAGCTTGTTTTTAGTAAATTCTTAATATTGATTAAAAAAAGGATTTATTGCATTGGCAGATTATTTCATTTATAACATGGGAAAACAGTCTTGTTATAAGTGAAATAATCTGCCAGAGGAACAAGTACGTCTTTCCCAATTTTAAGGAATCATTTACTTAAAATAATCTCCTGTACTTTACTGAAAAGTTGCATGTAAGTTTAGTCCTATTTTAAGCGAAAGTGGACCAAAAATACTTGGTAAGATTTTGTTTGTTTTTTTGCAGTGCACAACCTCAACTGCAGGAACCATTCACATTTTGGCTTAATCTTAATATTCTGGTGCGGTTTTTGTACAGGAGTGGGGCTCAGAAAGATATTTGCAACAAATAAAACCAGTGGAAGAGTTTCCCAGATCGGATCAAATAAATCAACACCATGTTTGCCAACCATCTTTCTATTTGTAGACCATCTGGTTGTGGTACTGACATCATGTGAACCCAACTAACTGGCAAATTGTCCATTGGAGATGGTACCAGCTCCAGTGTGACTCTGAAAGGATACGCGGCTGTAGATGATGGATGAACCCAACTAAACTCAGAGCAGTCCAAAAGTGTTGGACCCCCTGTGAGATTTCATGTGCTACTTTTCCTGATGAAAACTGCATAACATCACATGCCGAATAGCACACCGTCTGCCGCTGATAATCCAAGTGTCTGAGACTTGCTTTAAATACTAAGCAGATTACAGCTCCGCTCTAAGATCAATGGGTCAGGACATGAACAAAAGTGACCCAGTTACACTGAGCAGCATGTACAGAACTGAATATCCATCCTCTCTCCTTTACATGGAGAAATGGGCTCAAGTGGTGACAGATAGTCAAACATGGCCACACATCCATATCTCTATCCACTTATCTGTCTGCACCCCCAGCCCTCGAGGCCGTAGCCCAAACAGTTGGAGTGAAACTGGAAATGAAACCACATCCCGTCTGATTGAATCTGAGGACTTGCTGAGGCTCTGGGTGGTTGTGCAAACAAACAGAGCTGAATCATGAGAGACCGGCTCCTAAACACACCTCAAGCTGAGGTAAAGAGGGATTAAATACAACATCTTTATCTCGAATCCTTATCTGTACCTGGAGCCGACCAGCTACACACAGTTTTACAGTGTTTGTTTTATTGTACATATTTGCTGAAGGTGAAACACAACAGTAGGGCAATGTGTTTCTTGGCAAATGATCAACTCCGTGTCGATGCCAGAAGGTTGAGCAAAAGTATTTGTTATTCCAGTGGTATGTGTCAGAACCTGCATTATAAGGAAATTAAAAAGATCACAGCAGCTGCTTTTTGTTCCCTGATGAACAACCCTTGATCTGTATTTATCGTGTGTTACTCCTCTTATTGTCTTAGTGGTAGCTCTGCTTTTAAATTACTTTAGAAAACTGATGAAGACATGTTTGATTCTCACATTCTTTTTTCACATTCGACAGTCAGGAACTCTTGGTTCAATTGGGGACAGAAATTTCAACATTTGTTACATTTTCAGTTGGTGCAGTTCGCTTTCACACCTCACTGTGTCAAACGAACCAAACCTTTTAAAAACACTTCGCCTCTGAAGAAGACGCTGAGCGCAACTTCCTTCTTCACAAAATGTAAACAAAAATGGAGAAGCGTCAGATTTCAGTGGTTGTAGGATTTCTCTTTTGTTTTTGGGAAAAGATAACATTTATCCAGATAGCGCTAGATTTGCCTGTTTGTTTTGGTTGTAGTTACCCATAATGCCCTACGCTTTAGGTCGGATTTTGGTTTGACCTCTGGTCTATCTGAGCGTTCACATATGTATTTGATTTGCACCAGAGTTTGCTTCAACCGGACCTAGAATTTAGTTGGACTAGAGTTCACTTTTTTGGTCCACATCAGAGTTTGATTATGTATTCACGCCTCCCCAAACGAGCCAGACTTCCTAAACAAACTAACCAGAGTTCTTCCACCTTGCTTGCCAATTGGATGGTGTTTTTGGGTTTAAGAGCAAATTTCTCATCATTGTGGGTCAATATTTCTCTTATCTGACCATAAAGTATTTCTCTAGAAGGCATTTGGTTTGTCCGTGTGGGCCGGCATAAATTTTGGTTGAGCTTAAAGGTGTTGATTTTGAAGGAAGAGACATTTTCTATGACCAAGTTAGTCAAGACCTCAACATGTAACATACTGACATCCTGAAGAGTAGTTTCCTTTTCTGGTTTATTGCTGCAATAAAACTCAACAATACCTTAATTTTCAGACACCTTTGTAGAGACAGATTAACCATGACCCTTCATTTGTAAAGCAGAGCTGACAGCGAACTTAAACGACTTTGTGCGAAAGTTCTCCTTTCTGCTAGTTACAGAAACAGAGGGAAGGTGTCAAGCTCTTCATGTATGATTCTAGAAAATACTGACATGATCCACTACCAGATGGAAGATTCTGTGTTATGGAGAAGCAACTGATTGGACTCTGGTTCTGTTTAGTTTCAGTCATAAATAGTTAGAAATTAGAGGAAAAGTAAAAAACTTTGTTTCCACAGATGAAATATTATCAAATACTATCAGATATTTCAAAAAGGATCTCTTTGTCTCGCTGGATCAGAGAAAATAAACAAAGAAATCCAAAGTTTTGGACTCATTTCTTGTTTTTTCTTATCATCAGTTATATGCTGTTTTCCTCCCAGAAAAAGAATTGCTCCAATAAAACATTAAAGACCCAAATTAGGAAGATATCTATAACCACAAAGTTCTAAACTTCTCGGTCTCTCTCTCTGCAACTCGGTCTCTGCTTTGGCAAGAACAGCTCCAAACACTCACCATAAAGTAAAAATAACTAGTACACAAACGCTCGTGTGGGTTAAATCTTTCCAGATGCTTCAGGCTCTGATGCCCAAAGCATTTGTGGGTGAAGTCTAAAATGCTGTCGTTTAAAAAGAAGAGATAAAATTACAACTGCTTTTACTTTGCTTGATTCTGATAATCAACCGATGCTGGTTTTGTGCTGACAAGAGCTATTATGATTCTGAAATTCACAATAACCAGCAAGTGACAGTGGCTTGGCTTCAGATGTAGAAAATTGATAGGAAGTGCAGTGAGCTTGGAAAAGACATCATTCAGAAAAATGTAGGCTACATTTATCCATGTTGTCTTCCAGTCTCAAACACAAACACACAATTTTTAACATTTGTCCATAAAGTTGGTATGCAGGGTCTTTCGATTAGCCATTCAAGCTAAAAGCCTCATTCATTCAGTGTTTCTGTATTTTTCAGTTGGTGCTGACACACAAAACCAGATTAAACAGGCTTTGTTGCTTTAGATACATCTGGTATACGGAAGACCAAAACTGACATAACTAAAAACAAAAGTAGAAATATGTTTGGGGTTTTTTTTGTTTTGTTTTTTTGTGTTTCTTATATACGTATACATTTTTGTCTAAAAATATATATACATATTTTTTGTTTTTCCTTTTTCTTATTGATGGATTTTTGTCAAAATGTGTATATTTTTAGCTATTTTTATTAAATGTATTATATATATATATTTAGACATTTTGTCTAAAAATATGCATTTTTAGACTGTATAAAAACATATTTATATATCCCGTCAAATTTAAACAAAGAAATAAAAAGCTATTGATTTTTAGGTATTTTTTGTTATTTTAGATAAAAATGCTGTTTGAAAATATATATTTTGAGATACTTTCTTAAAGTGTATATTTAGATATTTATATGCATTTTTGTCTAAATATATACATGTTTTGGCAAAATATGCATATTTATTCTTTGGACATTTTTGGTCAGTTTAGATAAAAATTAATCTATAGGGAAAAGGAAAAACAAAAATGATATATTTTTGACAAAAATGCATCTCTAAAGAAAAGGAAAAGCAAACATATGTGTATTTCTGTTATTTTTAATTATGTCAGTTTTGGTCTTCCATACTGAACCCAGACTTTCTTCCACTGAGAAATCCAGACTTTCTCAATGGAAACTCGGACTTTTCCAAAATTTTGCTTCATTGATATTTTTCCCATGTGAAGGCATGACAGAACAAAGCTAGTCAAAAAGACATTATTATTATTATCATAGTGTATCATTGTCGTACGGCGTCAGTGTGGTGCCAATATTTTGTTTTTTTCACAATAAGATAACGCTGCTACAAAACAGAACTGTCAGTGGAACATAAGAACCGCTCTACAGCCATAATCGGTTAATGTGGCGCTCGTAAAGGTGAAGAACCTTCCTGAAATTTCTTACTCGATTTTCAGAAACCTACATTTCCCTGGTGACTTTTGATCTGGAGGCTGCTCTGCTTTGACTTTGTATTTGTCTGTGGGAAAGTTTTACTGCTGATTAAAAGCTAAGAAGAAGAGTCAGATGAGTCAGAGCGCGGTGTCTGTGTCGGCGTATCTTGTTTGGACAGCAGTTTCCTCGGCTGTAAAGCGAAAGGTGGGCAGGTTAACTGCCGCTCCCCTCATCAGCAGACGAGAGGATGTTTGTCTTTTTCTTCTCTTCAGTGTCTCTCAGTTGAACTATTCTGAGGGATTATTTTCAGTTTAGTGCAGTATGTTTCAGATGGGCTTCCAACGTGTAAGCACCAAAAGTAGGCAAGAGAAAAACAGATAAGCTTTCACACATCATCTGATGATGACAAAATATGCAAAGCAAGTCGAAAGCAGTGAATGATGAGTTATTTTTTTTAGGTTCGGCTTCGGGTCACATTTTAGCTGATTTTATTCTAGATATTTCAGATGGATTATCAAAAGCGGTTTGCTACAGAAGCTTGATGCTCAGCATTGCCTTCTTTTTGTGATGTAAATGCTTCCGTGAACATGTTAGTATAGGTCTATAGGTTACTTTTCTTTTTTTTTTTTACACAAAATCATTTCTCAATACGTTTTTAGGCTGTTCAGTTCTATCTATTTTGATCTACTTTCAGAATAAACTGTTTTAGGGTGTCTTGTCACTTTAAATCGAAATAAGCTGCTGCTGCTGACCACGCCCCCAAACTCAACAT
Organism: Xiphophorus maculatus; assembly: GCF_002775205.1. Lineage (NCBI taxonomy): Eukaryota > Metazoa > Chordata > Actinopteri > Cyprinodontiformes > Poeciliidae > Xiphophorus > Xiphophorus maculatus. The sequence goes on along the minus strand of NC_036464.1, from coordinate 5,454,133 downwards.
TTACATTTGCACATGAAGATGGCTAAAAACAGATGCGCAATTATACAACCTCACATCTTGGAAAAGCAATAGTAGAGCCTCCTGCATAACCAACAAGAATGCAACAAGTGGTGTCTGGATGTGAAGTCAACAACAAATCATTTGTCTTTTCCAGCAGCCATTGTACAGCACAGCATTATATAGTTGATTTAACCCAATTACTGTTACACATGGGATTAGCTTGGCCATTTAAAATTAAGCTTACTTAAAATTAAAAAATAAAAGCCTTCACATTTTTTACATGGCAATTGCTGTTTTGGGTTTTATGTGGCTGATTTAAACAAACCACTGTTACACATTGGATATGTGTGGCCTTTTAATACGAAGCTTACTGAAAATGTAAAAATAAAAGCCTTGACAAACCAGCTGACCAAACATGGAACTCTGCTTGGGTTGCTAGGTGATGGGTGGAACTCTGTTTGGGTTGCTAGGTGACAGCACATTATGACTTAAGAATTTAACAGCTCAGACAACAAAAAAACAATAACATTTTGCCACAAAAAAATAGCTTTGTGATTTTTTTTAAGCATTCGTGTTGTTTTTAGAAGCAGCTGAGAACCAAAAGGAATTCTCTATAAAAATTAGCAAAATGTGAATTTTGTATAAAAGGCCCCCTGTAAGGGAGAAAATACAAGAAAACATCTTGATCTGTGTTTAGTGAAAATATTTAAATTTGAAAGTTCTGTTGGCTTGTTGCAGGAATTATAACCGTAAAGAGAATCTGCATTCAGAAGCTTCAGCAGAAAACGGGAATCCGTTCATCTATCTACTGATCTGAGATCAGGTCACCGTGGTTACAGCAGGAAAACTAAAACAATCATAACCTCACACCCACAGCAATCTTCAGCTGCTTCTGGTAGATAAATTGGCCCTCTTCTGTATGCTGAGTATGCTCCGATAACAAGAAGGAATATTTAAAGCCAATAATTATGTAGAGAGACTGTTTTTATATTTGTTTATGCTAACTGTAGCAGCTAACTATGCTAACACTGCTAATCTACTCTGAAAGAAAAACAATGCACAATTTTTTTTTCTTATTCCTCAAGTAAAAAAAATAATAATTTCAGTTCTTGCAGGATATGTGCAATCCTTTAACAGCTGTAATTGTCGATAAAAGCTGTTAAAACTGTTTGGAAAGTGCCAGCACCCATCAACCCTAACGCACTAAACGTCTTTGTTTTTAAGCTGCTCGGTGTTCTCTCTCTTAATTACGGCCACACACCGAGCTCCAGTGTCTCATCATGACTAAAAAATACCCGTTTATCTTCTCTGGTAATATTATCATGCTAACTATATTAGCTAAGTGGCTAATTGCTGAAGGAGGAGTTTCAGAAAGAGCAGGAGTTTTTAAAAAGACAGACAGATTTCAAGGCATTAAAATATGAAGTCAAATTTCTTTCAAGTCATATTTGATATATGTAGCGTTTTCTAACAACTGAAGCTAACATAGTTATGTGACTGGGCTATAAAATGGCACTATGTGCCTGCAAAACAGGTCATACTGGCCCATTAATAGATGATGTTCCTGTTCTTGGTGCAGTTTTTTCTGTTGGCAGCCAGCGGGGTTGTGTGAGTTCGTGGGGATTCCTCTCACCAGGTAGGCCCATTCATCACTGATGGTGGTGTGTTTGCGCTGGGCTTACTGTCATCGTTTCTGTGTGCTCCCTTCACTTCTTTTCTTTTCTCCCTGAGGTTTCACAGACCATCTCCTTTCAGCTGCCTGCACAACAGTGGAAAACACACACACACACACACACACACACCCACACACACACACACACACACACACACACTCACACACGCCGTCATACGCCCGGCCCACCCAGAGACAACTGTTGGCAGATTGATGAAATATGCAAATATACAGTGGCTTCATCCAGATCTGCCCTCCCTACTGTGTCTTATTCACAGGAATAAGATCCATTAAGATGAGCGCTAACAGGCCTGAACACTATGCACCATTTAAATGGTAATGCTTCAGAAAAAGAGGCATTGTTCCCCTGTTGCAGGAGATGGGAGTTCCTGGGAGGGGGGTCCGGTCGCTGAAGAAAGCCTGTAACAGTTAGAAAATGTTAATGAACTTGAGGCGCTTCGCCCCGAACCCAGACAATAAAGTCCCCCTGACCATGAAATGAGACGATGGGCTTCACGCTGAACTCCCTTTATGCGCTCCGTCCTGCCTGGACCTCAGTCAGATGTCCTGACCCGGGGAGGGGAGGGTTTGGTGGATGCAGTTTTGTGTCCCGATCGGAATACGACCGGATGGACTCGACGGCGAGCAGCTGAGATGCGCTGCAGATGTGCAGCTGTTAGAGTCAACGCTGCAGAGCAGGACGCGCTCAGCACTGCAAAAACACAAAATCACAGTCCAGTTCCTGGTGCCAATATTTTAGTTAGGCCTGTCACTATAACAAATTTAATGCGATAAACAATAATATTGAGATTTCAAACTATTTTCAAGTAATATAATAGCAATGGCATAATATTAATGCAAGAAACATTTAACACTGAAACTGGGAAGACGTTTTAAATATCCAAAATAATTACAACAACAGAAACAATAAATAAAATAACTTATGAAGAATCTGTAAACAAAACTGTCATTCAAAAAAAGGTTTAGTTGAGACCAAAACACCAGACTGAAGACTTTTGACATCCAGTTTTTGGTAGAAAGAGAAAAACAATAAATCATGCAAATGGAAATTATTGATCTTGTTTTAATTTATCATGCAAAATAATGTATTTATTGCTTGTTGTGACAGGCCTTATCTTAGTACACTTGAAATAAGACAAAACTAACTGACAAGTAACTTTTCAGCAAAATATATAAGCTTAATCAATATTAAGGAATGATTAACTTAAACTAGTGCTGTCAACTGATTTAAAAAATGTAATCAAATTAATCTATTGCTGTGATCAATCATTATGTTTAGCTTTGTAAGCTTGAAATATAAATATGCACACAGTTGTGGTTCTTGCAGGAATACAAACAATTATCTGATTTTTATTGCTGTTTTTTATTGCAGCACTAAGCAGGTAATGTAATCTCCCAGTACTCAACGGCAGCTGAGCGAAAACTACTCCACTATATATGCATATAAGTAGTAGCAAACTTGTTCAGGGGAAAACTGACATAAGATATATTTTATTTTCTAGTTCTTGGGCACCCACCTTTCTCTGACAGTAGTAAGACTGAGAGAGAGACACACATTTAAAGACAATTTCATATTTTTAAATAAATTCTTCTTTTTTAGGTGTATTTTTCTGGTTTGAAGCTGTCAGTAGTTACATAGAAAATATTCCAAGAGAGAAATACGTCAGCAATGATCCCAGAGACGCAATTGTTGCTGCTCATCAGTCTTGGAAGGGTTTTAAAGTCATATCTGATCTACGTGTCTGCCATTGTTCAGAGGCCTTTACAGGCCTCAGGTAGCATCTGAAATGTCAAAGTTAATTCAACCACATATGGAGAAAGAAAAACACGTATAAGAAGCATCACCTATAAAAAATGCTGCATCATTTAAGTTTGCAAAAAAACGTAAGACTTTTTTTAGTCAGATGAGACGAGGAAACGGATGATTCCTCAAAATGTACAACACTGTGGACAATAGAAATAGTAAACCACTGCGGTGGAAGGTGATTTTTTGGGCTTGTTACATTGCAAAAGCACTAATGTAGTTCTGGTCAAGTTTCCAGTGGAAATGTCTCAGGAAGCTTCAACTAAGACAAAACTAACTTACAAGTAACTTTTCAGCAAGATATAAGAGCTTGTTTTAAGTCAATAATTCCTTAATGTTGATGAAAAAGTTCTAGTTCCACTGGCAGATTATTTCACTTATAACATGGGAAAGCTGTCTTATAATGGTGCGTTAACACAAAACGCGTTTTGGGCGTCTGGTGCGTCTGGTTTACATAGAAGCATTTCGAGTGTTTAACACGTTTGACGTCTCCGATGCTGGAGTTGGAAAATCGGAGCTTTTGCCGCTTGTAGTTTTGCATTTTCCGACGTGATCTCAGAAGAAGAAAAAAACAATGGAGGATAAACTAATTGTGGCTGTTTGCTCTCGTCCTATTATCTTCAACCAATCAAGTTATGACTACAGACACAGGAATAGAAAGAACCTTGCATGGAAGAGGATCAGCAAGGAAGTTATAACTTTTACTATTTGAAAATATTTCCAAGCATTTGAGCTATCCAAATCCGTCCAGCAAAAACATTAAATCTTGTTAAATAAACATTTTTTTAGACAAAATATGCAGAAGACGGTGGAAGAGTTTGAGGGGCACGTATGCCGAGGAGTCTCCTCTCAACACCCGCCTAGAGAGATTTTTGACACGTCTAGAGCAAAATGTCAAGCATCTGACTTCAAAATGCACACGCCGAACTCGAAGCATCAGACGTGTTTTTGACACGCGTGACGGGTTTGGTGCGAACGCAGAAAAAGTGAAATCATCTTCAAGTGGAACTAGAACTTTTTCATCAATATTAAGAAATTATTAACTTAAAACAAACTCCTACATCTTGCTAAAAAGTCACTTGTAAGGTCGTTTTGTTGTATTTCAAGTTTTCTAAGATATTTGCCCTAGAAACTTGACTAAAAGTTCTTGGTAAGATTTAGATTTTTTGCAGTGTTTGCAGCCACGGGACCTGTAGGACCCTGCAGTCTTTTATTCCTTCATGAACTCACATTGTAAGTCAAAGTGTAGCTGGCAGTTGGATTGAGTCATCAACAGGGCAATAATCCAAAAACGTCAGCAGAATAGCTGAGAGGTAAACAACCGATGAGTCACAACAGCAAAATGACTAATTTATTGCTGCTAGAGGTGGATCTACAAGCTATGAGTCATGGGATGTATATCATTCATTTCCTGTTGGAAATGCCGTTACAATATTGTTAATGAAGTTACAATTTCAATACATATTTCTGGGCAAAGTAGGGAAATTGAGTGGATGAATTGAAAGATCTATAAAAATAAAAGAGTTTATGAACATCAAGTCTCTGGAGGGGACAGTTACGCTACCTTTCTGAATTTTCAACATGTGCATAAAGGCTATACTGTACTGCACTAGAAAATCTTGCAATTGCAAAAATACTGGTAAATATTGCAATGACAATATCGGTTGCCATTTATACCAATTTTAGTTTTTTCCTTCGCTCATCTGTGCTTCCGTCAATCTGTGACCTTCAGGATTTTATTTATATCTGGTGTGAAACTGTCCAACTAGCTAAATATTAGATTAACATAAAAAATTTACTTCATATTCATATTTCACTTCAAACAATCATTTGTGATAAAAGCACAGAGTATAGTGATATCGATGGTTATATATTACACTGCAAAAACAGAAGCTCTTACCGAGTATTTTTGGTCTAATTTCCAGTGCAAATATTTTAGTACACTAGAAGTAAGACAAAACTAACTTGCAATTAATTTTTCTGCATTATATTGGAGCTTGTTTTAGGTAAATAATTCCTTAATATTAATTTAAAAAAACTACCAGTTCCACTGGCAGATTATTTCACTTCTAACAAGACTTTTTCCCATGTTAGAAGTGAAATAATCTTCCAGTTTAACTGGTAGTTTTTTAAAATTAATATTAAGGAATTATTTACCTAAAACAAGTTCCTGTCCTGTAGAAATGTTACTAGTTAATTAGTTGTGTCTTGTTTCAAGTGAAATAGAAACCAGCCCAAAAATACTTGGTAAGATGTTGTGTTTTACAGTGTATATTGTGCATTTGTTAAAATACAAAAATCCAGCATGTTAATTCAATCCACAGTAAACAAACAGCTTATGGCCTCAACTCAGTCCTGCTGTTTGTTTTTCTAAGAATATCTTTTGATCCTCTGCAACTTTTCCTCCAGATCATGAGCTCCTACTTCAGCATTAAGCAATATTCAATTATATGTTTTCCAATCTAATGATGTGTTCACTGCTGCGAGCCGTCTAGCTCAGACGCTTTTCTTTCTAACTACACAAAAAGCTACTTTCCCACAGGGGATTTAGACTGTCAGCACTCAGATTACAGCGTTGGCTCGGTTTTAACATTAACCACAGTCACACAGCATACAAATATTGCACCTTAATCGGTGTGTATCAGTGGCAACACACAAACCTCCACTGTTCCAACATGCCTAATAATGCCCACATTGGCCGCGTTTGGATTCAGGGAATGCTGGTTTTCTCTCAACAAGATGCCAAACCTGTGTGCATGTGCCAAGACGCTGGTATGCGGCATGCACACACCTCCACACTTTTCAACACAGATCTAATCAGCAACTTGGACTTTTACGCATTACACCCCCAACCCCCGACTCCCTCCATGTGCAAAAACACATGGAGTTGCTTTTTCCTTCTGTCTATTCACCAATCTCTTCCCCCCATATGTATAAAGAATACGTGTGCTTTCAGGGGAGAGACAGGCCTTGGTGACATTAAACACGGCTGACGGAAAGCGGGTAGAATAAACAAGGTCGTCAGTAGAAAGGCTGCCCTTCAAACTCTCAGTGCTTTGAGCGAAGGCCAGGGATCAACTGTGTTTATCAAGTCCTGGGGCTACAGAGCGACTCAGACAAAGAGGACGAGAAAGACGGATGAAGTAGAGCATCCATGAGTCCCAGAGGAGGATAGAGCGATACAACCAGCAGCGGTTTGTCAGCAAAACGAGACAATTTGAGCACAAATTCCCAGAAGTTTGTGGATAAAATGTGATAAATGTGGAAAAGGTTCGAGTGTTACCAGACTTTTTGCTGCAATATGGTGTCTGTAACCTGTTCAAACAGTCCACTATTCAAACAACACAGGCTCACACCCAACGATACCGAGTTCAAACACAATAAACGAGTCGTTGCATAATTTCAGCCGACGCTGCTCCGTCACTGGAAAACAACATGGCAGAAACGATGGACCAACCTAGAAGAGGCTACAATGAAAACTGTACCAACCCTTACAGAACAATGTTAGCAATGACATTATGACATTTAATAGGGCTGAAATTATTTATTGCATTAACTAAATTAGTTATCGCTCAACTGTTAACTGGAGCAGACTCAAAAAAGGCCATTTGCTAAAGAAAAATAACTTAGGAGGAGTAATTAAAAGCACCTGTTTTTTTTGTGCTTCCATTTGGGTTTATACTGCTTTTAAAAACAATTCAAGTGCTTAAAAAACACACCCAGCTGGTTTTTGACAATATGTTAAGGATTTTTGGTGTCTGAAAACTGAGCTGTGCCCGTTACCTAGCAACCCCAGCAAAGCCCAGCCCGTTACCTAGCAACCCCAGCAAAGCCCAGCCCGTTACCTAGCAATCCTAGCCTTCCAGCAAGTTTGGTCAACTGGTTTTACCACCTTTAAGGCAAAACTGTGTAAAATATATACACATTTTTCATTTAAAATAATAAAAAATAACACCTTTGTCTGTCAATATGTTTTGCCTGGCTGGGGTTGCTAGGTAACTGTGTGATTCAACAGTAACGACTCATTTTTCAGAAACCAAGAAACATTACCTTATTGCCACCAAACTGTTTTTATTATCACTTGGGATGTTTTTAGAAGCAGTTGAGACCCAAATGGAAATACAAAAATTTGCAAAAAGTGAAATTTGCATAAAATGTTCCTTTTAATAATGCCGGACTACAACAGAAATCTTTGAATCCAAAGTTGGTTTAATTAGGAAGTGTGTTAGACACCACAGGTAAAAACCCCGAGAGGCTGAAAGAAACTTGTTTTGTTGCTTTGTGCCGTCAGTTCAGTTGTTCAGCAGCTAAAAGGCTTTTTAGCAACAACACAAAGCAAATAAATAAATAGCAGCAGTTAAATTGGGTTTGGATGAATACTTTAAAACAATCTTTGTCTGATCTATGGTGACCTGTGCAAACAAGCTGCTGCCTTTTCACCTTTCCCATATAATTGTAGTCGTATTAGTCTGAACTTGGAGTTCTTGTATGATTACTGTTGTTGTTCACCACCCTCAGCAGGAAATGCTTCAGTATAAATGCTCCACAGCTAGTTGCTAACTCTGACTGATAAAGGCTATTGTTGGTACAGTTTGGGAGGCGTACAAATACTTTTTAAATGAAAACAGCTGCCAGTTGTCTGGGAGAAAACGACCAAACAGCTCCAGGGGACCAACAAGGCCAGCCAGCAGCAGGTAGATCGCACTGAGTTGGTGCTTTTGGCTTCACTTTTAAACCTCATTTTGGAGGTGAAACCGTTTACATGGTTCAACTATAGTTTTAATTATTGTTTCCAATGCTATATTTGCATGTAAATCATTAAACTTTTATGTTTGAATCTTGTCTAATCCTGCACCATGGTGGTGTCTACTCAAAGCTCAAAAGTGTCTAGATTCTTGTAGAGGTTATAGTGTGGATATTTGTTTAGTAAGTGGTAAATGAGTAGCACTTTATCAAGTCAGAGGACTCCAAAGTGCTTTACACTATCTGCCTTTCCATTACAAATGAGTGCAAGACTTTGTCAAAAAAAACACATTTTGACAAATGGAAATTAATGGAAACAATTGCAGTGTTTCCATTAATGTGCCAATAGCTACAACACAACTGTTGGATGTTTAAACAGTGAATAATTAAGTCAATCCATGTGGAAGTAGAGCAAACCTCCGACAAACCAACAGTGTTATAATGGCAGACATACTGTAGGAACTCAATTTGTTTAGGAAAGACGTGTGAATAGGTGGGTTTTCCATTGCACATAAAAATATGTGAGTACTGGCTGCACATACTGTAAACTGCTCTGGTATTTCTGAATGTGAAACAGTTTGCTCAAATTGTAATTTACATTGAAACACATGGAGTTAGGTGGAGCTTTTCCTTAAATTTGTGGCACTATGAACGAGATAAATAGTAGGCCCCGTTTTATTTTTATGTCCACGGTCTCTTATGGTGTGAAACTGCTGCTATTTTAGTTAAAAGTGCAAAATGAGTTTCGCCAGCAGAGGGCGCTCAGTTGTGAGGAATTAATTAAATGAAAGCTAACTGTGCAGAGATGCAGTTTGTCCACAGTTGTAGCAGCGTGTCTGCATTACGTCCAGGCCCACGATTCTGTTCTAGAAATGTTTTTTCACAATTGTAGCTTTGCTTGTGTAACCTGTGATCAGAGTTGCGTAGTAACTAGTTGCTCAATTACATTCACTTGAGTAAATTATTTGAAATAAATTTACATTTCGGAGTATTTTTACTGTGCTGTACTTTTTACTTTTGCCTGAGTAATTTTATTATGAAGTATTTCTACTTTTACATGAGTTAAATTTCCGGATTTTCTTCCCACTAAATTAAAAAACAAACATGTTTTAACCAAAATTCAGCAGAATACATGCAGTTTATGTTGAAGTTTCATGAGTTTTTTGCTGAAAGAAACAGATTTGGAAAAATTTTCTTTCTCCTGATTTAATTTTTTTTGTTACTTATATGAATTATTGTCATTTTGATCCTTAAAATACCAAAATTTCCACTTAACTTTATATTTTGATCCGTCTGATGATGTAATTTTTAAATTTTAAATGACTAAGTTGATCAGTTACTCAGTACTTGAGTAGTCTTTTCACCAAATACTTTTTTACTCTTACTTAAGAAAAGTTTTTGGGTACTCTGCCTGTAATTCATTTCTCACAACACTTCACATGATGGTTTCAAGTCGGATTTCTTTTTCCAGAACGGCATAAAAATGGATTAAAAAGGTGCAAAACGTTGAAATTATGCAACAAAAAGGTACACAAATGAAGAGCTGTTGAGACTTGTTATCAGTTTCCTTTTCTTTCCTTACACACCTCCTCCCTCTATCCTTTCCCATATTTCTTTGCTGCTCTCCTTCCTTTCATCTCTTTCTGGTCGTTGGTTATCTAATAGTTAATCATAATCCCCAGACACTACACACATACAAGCCCTCTTTGTTTCAGTTAGAAGAAAAAACACTGGAGTGGGGTGAAAAAAAAGTAAAGTCACGTTTGTGGTCAATTAAGCTTGAAAAATATTGAGAATGTTCTGGACTGAAACAAGACCTCTTCACTTCAAATGAAAAAATCATCAGAAAGCTCACCGCCAGACTAATCTGCAAAGGTTTACGTGTGTGTAGCCGTGCCAGAGCCTGGAGCTTAACCAGTTATGAAGAAAGTTGGCCAAAGATGCCGACAGGGAGAGTTTCTGGCCCGGACCAAAGCTAAGCAGAGGTTGATTTGTGGCCGGTTAACGGCAACGAAATTATTATAGTTAACTAAAACAAACAAAATAACCAAAACTGAACATGGGAAAACATTTTTGTTAGCTGAAGTAAATAAACACGGCATTACAACTAACTCAAACTATATCATTATACCAAAACTAGCTAAAACATACTGAAAGTAGAGAAATAATACCTTTTGTTTCTGTGTTTATGGATTTATTTATTAGCCTTTTTTTAAATACACGTGCTCTGCAAATTACACTCTGTAATCCTCCTGCCGGTTCTTATGCTAGTCTGCAAAAGTTGTGAGAAAACGCCAGTCAGTTGGTTGTTCAGCAATAATTTAATCAATCTTTTTGAGTATTTATGCTAGATTATTTAGCTTATGACAAAACATTTTCCCATGTTTCAAGTCAATTTATCTTCCAATGAAACTAGAACTTTTTCATCAATATTAAGAAATAATTTACTCTAAAACAAGCCTCTACATCAAAAGTTACTGCTAAGCTTGTTTTGTCTTATTTTATGTGAACTAAAATCTCCACTAGAAAATAGACCAAAATACTTGGGAAGATTTTGTGTTTTTGCAGTGTGATTTTAGTTTGATTTTCATAAGTTATAAAAGTAGTTTTTTCATAGTTTTATTAATTCAAAAATACTTTATTGATCCTAAAGTGAAGTTACATAAAATTAAATTAAATTAAATTTAGAGGCTTGTTTTAAAAGAATTCCTTAATATTGATGGAAAAGTGCTTGTTCCATTGGAAGATAAATTCACTTAACACATGGGAGAAATGTCTTGTTATAAGTGAAATAATGTAAAAGTCTAGAAATTCAATATTAAGGAATTATTGATTTAATACAAACTCCCATATCTTGGTAAAAAGTTACTTTCTTAGTTATTTTTAGCATACTAAGCACTAGAAACTAGACCAAAATACTTGGTAAGAATTTGTGATTTTGCAGTGTAGACAACATTTAAAGAATAATAACTAATAAAACACACTTTAAAAACTAACTAAATTAGACACAAAATGATTCTAGAACTATTCTAGCGCTGGTGTATTAGTGGCAGAAGTCCATTAAGGTGTCAGGATGACCTTAAATCTGGTGAGCGTGTGCCAACAGGTCCGGTCTGTAACCGTGACTCATTCTGTTCATAAAAACACCAAACAGAAAACCGCCTGCCGTCATTAAGACAGCAGTGAGGCATGCTGCAGCTTGAAGCCCCATAAAAAAATAAATAAATACAAAAAGAAAAGAGACTGTTAACAGGGCTGTTAATTTGTGACATCTGTGATTTTACCTGAGGGCTTCACTCTGAAACACGTTCGACAGGCTGATTTTGTTAACCTTGATAAACCTTGAATTTAAATACGACACAACGTCAGTCGTAATGTTGTTTATTTTTATTTCATAAATAATTTCATATTTCAGTTTTTGCAGTGCAAAGTTGCACATTTAATTTTATCTGAGATAGTTTTGATTTTTTAATAACAGTAAAGTATTATGATTTTTGTACATTTTCATCTTACTGAATAGTTTATTTTTATTTCTTTTCCTCCAAATCACCTTTAACTTGATGCTGATACATCTGAATTTTCCTAGTGTGGGACAATAATGTATATTTCTACTCTACAGTGTGGACTATACGTTTCCATACATAGAAAAAATAAACATTTTATCTTGGACAACCGTTTTTATTTATATGATGTGCTCTATATGATTACCATTGTCTTGAATACACATATTAATATGTGGACCAATTCATGGTTGATCTGCAACATTTTCAGTTTTCTGAAACTTGCAAATAAGGTTTGCCAGTGTCGTGTCACGTTCCATGTTTTCTGTTAAAGTTTCGTGCAACCATGCGACTGCTTCCCGATCCAGCCATCAGTATAATTTCAATTCTTTGCTCTTTTGTCTAATGCATCTTCTTGGGTATCTGAAATATGAAAGAAATATTCATTTTACATTCTCCTGTGTATGGAAACGTCTGGCTCACCCTGTATATTCCATTCTATTTTCACTTCTTTTTGTTAATTTTTGAACCTCTTTTAAACACTTTTGCTGAAAGTTGCAAAAAGATCTAAAATGAAATCTTGTACAGTTTTTTAATCCCATTTTGTCGTCCGTTGCTTATCCCTCAATGTTGACCAGGAAGTTGCTCCATCCCGATTGTTTAACCTCCTTATCAACACAACGAACATCACACACTCACCAACCCACACAAACATTGGGGGTAAAAAGAATCACACACACTCAGGCACGCAGATATGTCCTCACTCATGGGTGCTTAAGAAAGTAAATATATCCTGAGGGTTTTGCTTGTATTGTTCTTTGTGCGCTGAAGCTTTGGGAGGTCTGATGATGAACTTCGAGGTGCAGCGACTTGCTTCCTGTTTATGCGCCAACCAGCTGACTCACTCTTTGTTCGCCTGGCTGTGTGTCTTGGCCTGTTTGTGTCTGTTTTCTGGTCCATATTCCAACAAGCTAATTCAGAGGGAAAATGTTGTTTTTCCGAGGACAATGGCGAGGCCGATGGAAGAGGTTTTGTTTTAACTGGAACCGAGCTGGGTCATCTGGAATGATAATAATTGCTGGTGAAATACTATTTTATTTTGCTAGGGATCAGCAGAAAAATACACGGGAGAGATATTACTGTCAGATTGTGTTAAGAGTTAATCAGTTTCAAACAAAAAGCAAAGTAAGACAGTTTGATGTCAAGGTTGTAAGAAGGTCAGCCAATCCGTTTCCAAACTTCTTTGTCGGTGATGAAGATGCTGAGTGCTGAATTGTTCCTGATGTGTGATATTTGTTACAAAATCGCAGTTTGTGCTAAGCTAGCAACATGTCCACTTCTTGATGCTGCGTTCACACCAAACGCATTTTACATTCTCCTATGTATGGAGACACGCCCGACGATTTGAGCATCAGGCGTGTCTGATTTGCATTCAAAGTCTACGTGGAGGCGCATCGCGGTGCATTTTGCATGTCAAGCACTGCGCGACTGAAGCGTTTCAAGTACTTTTAGCGTCAAGCACATCCTACTTGTCTGACGCTGGAGTTGAAAAATGCTAACTTTCGGCGCTCGACGTGGAGCTTTCACCAATCAGAGAGACTCATCTCTGTGACATAGTGGCCTGTAGTTGATGTCCTGCCAGGAGATGCAGGCACCGATGCATTTTAGCAGGTCATCCCTGAGCTCCAGTGAAACAAAACCAGCGCCTGTAGCAATCCTCGTCAGTGTCCAGCTAGCTTATGAAACTAAAAGACTCTCAAAACTACGGGCGGGAATCCTGGTCTGGACCCCCAATGTTGGAAAAGTCTAGAACTGTCTCCTCCAAAGACATCATACAAGAAACCTTTGAATTTAAACAATATCAATATGAAAAGGCGAAAGAAACAAAGAAAGAAATGAAACTGCCATTTCTCTAAGAAAAATAAAAAGATTTTTAGGTCCACCCCGCCACTGTTAGAACAATGATTCAGTCCATCAGAACAGACTTTGCAGAAGTTATTCACAAAAGGCCGTTGCTATTGCTGTATTTTCTTATTAGCTTTCTTTGTCTCATAACCTTACTGTAGGCTCTCATTGCTGAATAAACTTTAAAATTGATCCATAGACGATCCATTGATCCATTGTTACTTCCGTAAAGAGTTCTTCTGAAAATGCTGGACAGTTTGGAGTCGTAAACGTTTCACCCAGAAGTCTGATTGTGGTCACGTTTATTAGTACCATAAATGACCACGCAAAAAATTTAATTGTATTTCAGCCAAAAGAAAATCTGAATTGATCATGAAGACCTGCTTTTCTGTGCTTTGTGAAAGCAGTAGCATCACACTGAGGTCTGCATCTCCAGTTCTCAAGCAGCAATTTTCTGAAACGTCTGGATGCGTCTCTGCTCCAACACACCTGAAATAAAAAGGCTGAATTACCTCCTGGGCACATTAGCGAGTTTTACAAAGGCCGAGTCATTAACCATTCGTTTGATTCAGGTGAGGGAGCCAGACCTCTGCTGTGGTCTTAGAAGAACAACTTATTATTTCACTCAATGGCGTGCAGAAGTCAATATTTTTAAACTTTTATTTAATGTATTTCACTGGATTTCTTATTGACAAGCCTGTAAAAGAGATTGTGTTTGAGTGCAACTCTAAATGTTGGAATGAGTACGACTCATTGCACTTTTGTCAACACGTTGAACATTAGTGAACACTGCGTTACTGCGTTCTAGAGCAATGGGGCCAACAGCTGTTCTGTAGAAAGTACAAGTAAACATCTCAGCCAATTTTCTGTTCCACCTTAATAATATCCTCTGCATGCAAATCACAAAATACATCTGGAGGATGAATCTTTTGTCATAATCTCTTTCTATTTACCTTCAGGTGAGTCATAATTAATCAGATTAGTGTTGATTCTCAGGAAACGTGTTGTGCCTTGAGTCATGAATTGCTCTTTTCCCTTTTCTGTGCCTATTTTTTACTTTTCTTTCACGTTTCCTCCTCTTGAAATTAGATCATACTTCACTTTGATTCCATCAAACTAGGACTACATTTAAAGAGGTCCATTGCAAGTATGTCAGGAAGAAATATATACCTTCTCCCAACAACCTGTCAAAAATGTCTTTTGTAACGTCAAAGCAAAACAGAAGAAGGGAAAAAAAGGAAACCATGAAATGAAAAGCAGTTGAGTTCATGAATCACCTGACAGGTGACACAGTTAAGCTTTGATACAATGGCAGGGTAATACAGTCTGGAAATAAAAATATTTTTTAAACTCTCATTTTTCATACTTATCCATACCTGAAGGTTTCTTAAATACAATTTGAGACTTTTCCAAGCTACACAGGAACCTTCAAGAAAAATAGTTTCGAATGATGCATTACAGGTTAGGATAGATCTACGGCCTATACAAAACATGTCCATTACATTTTTAGCATAAAATCATTCTTAGATAGTTGAATTTTAGTCCACTCAGTTCTGCTGTAGGGCTTCCTGTCACTTTAAATCCAAATAATCAGCTACTGGCCACGCCCCCCACTCAACGTTTACACTTCACGTCAAAATGGCTGCAAACAGATGCACAATTATATAACCGTACATCTTTGAAAAGCAGAAGTAGAGCTTCCAGCACAATCAACAAGAATGCAGCAACTTGTTTCTGGATGGTAAGTCAACAACAAAACACTTGTCTTTTCCAGTAGCCATTGTACAGCGACCAGCTGACCAAATGTGCAGGAGCTCAGCTTGCGTTGCTAGGTAACAGGCGGAGTTGCACTTGGGTTGCTAGGTAACGTGCTGGGCAGTGCCTGCTGGTTTGTGATTTGTTTTTGAAACATCTCCTTTTCCAAACACCAATCAACATTAATTTATTGCCAAAAACCGTCTGGGCGTATTTTCTAAAACATTTGGGCTTTTTTCAGAAACGGTTGAAACCCAAGACAGAAGTACAAAAGTGTGCAAAATGTGAATTTTGCACAACAGATTCCCCTTAAGTGCCTAAAACATCAGTATGATGGGAACAACTCACCTCTTTTTCTCTTTATAGTTTCCCATTAGCTAGGCCAATTAATCACAAAACTTGCTTGCAATTACAAACATGTTTTATCCGGTCCGCTTTTTCCTGCAGCATGAGTAATTTTAATCTGTCCTCTCATTCTCACAAATGAGAGTTAAGTCTGAATGATGATCTTCCAAAGTAATGCTCAACACATTGTTGTAGGGCTTCATCAGGGGTGCAAATGTTTAACGTAGCTCAAGTGCACACTCGCAAGGCGTGTTTGGTCCAAGCAAAACAGTTGAGCAGGTTTTGATTTCAGACCTGCTGCAGCCTTTAATGGCTAAGTCAACAACCAGTCAGCAGCAGATTATTACATCTGCAGAACGCTGGGGGCTGCTGTCAAAGATGGATCTCTGAGCCGTTTTCACATTAAACATGTTGAGTACGAGTCAGCATGATTGTTAGAGTTTGTATGTAAAGCAAAATGTTTTAATGATGTTGTGTAAAATCACAGGTTAGATTAAAGCAAGATGGATACACCTCCACTGCGCTTGGTTGGTTAAAATTCATATTTTTTTATAAGGCTAACATTGGTAAATCACTGCATTTCCTTTTTTGTTTCTTTCTTTTAGGCGGGATGGTAACTTTCGGTAACAATCTCTGCAATAAATACTTTTTGTTCCAGAATTACTTACCTATTCAAACCTTTGATTTGAAGGAAAGAACAACCCGAACAGTTTATGGCCTGGCTAATGCCGATTGCATGAGCAGGAGCTAAAGAGACCACAGAGGCAGCCGCAGCTGTTATTTGTGAAAGTAAAGTTGAGCAATAAAGAAAATGCTTTCTTTTACAATGCTTTTTACTTTTTATGCTTTTTTTCTCTCGGAAGAAATTCTGCTGATGTCAACAACCATGATAATTAGCTTAATCTGCGATGGTTTTACTTTTCTCAGTGTGTGAGCCAAAGAGCGTTCGACTGCACCTGTAGTTTGGTGGTATGTCAGTGCTTTAATTTCCCAGAGCAAAATGAGCTTGAAATGATTTTCTGAAGCCAAATTCAATGTTTTAGTAAAGCTTACTCTAGATGGACACAATTAGAGTGGCGTGATGACGCTGACAACAATCTATCTAGTGTTAATAAACTCATTAAAATAATATAAAGCACACAAGTTATGTGTAGAAAAGTGATATTAGTATCGTAATCCAGTATGTTCCTAGGAGGGATGCACTGTAAAACATTTGAGGCACAGTTAGTTGTATCTACTATCTTCTATTCTTTATGTCAAATCAATTTTGTGAGTTTTAGATTTTTAACCTAAATGTGAGTTTGTGAAAAATAAACTTACAGCGGTTAATTTTGTCAAATCTCCAAGATTTTAATAACAGGAGTGGGAACTATTTCCCAGAATGCTTAGCGGCATGTTTTTGTATCCTGAGATGGAAGTGCATTACTGACTCTTGTGTTATTAAGGCAAATGTTTATTTTAATGTCCTGTTGACACTAAATGTTTCTGAGTTGAATTAATTGTGATGGTTAATAAAATTTATTATCGGATCAGAAATTTTGTTCATGTGATTTGAAACAAGAATTTAAATTATTCTAAAATAAAATAAGTTGTTATTTTAACTTCATATTGTGAGTAAAATAATAGAGAAATGTGGCTCTATAACCAGGTGAATTTTACAGTGTGATAATCTTGTGCCTGTTCGAGGAATGCTGGTCAGAATTGGAGCAAAAATTGCAACATCGTTTTAAGTTCCACCTGAATTTAGCTTTATCTTAACAACTGAGATGCACAGCAGATAATTGAGACCATTTCTTTTGCGACCGATATCCAACTTTTTCTCATCAGTGTGAAACACTAAATTCTGATCTTTTCATAAAAAATTATCTGCTTTGTGTCACTTCCATATGTGGAACTAAATCAGATGCATATCCGATTGTTTTCAACTGGATAAAACGTCACATTTTATCCAGCTTTTATGTCATTCATGTGAGACGCACAGTGCAGACCAAAAGTTTGGACACACCTTTCTAATTCAGTGGGTTTTCTTTATTTTCATGACTATTTATGAGGCAATAAATCCCACTTATTAACCTGACAGGGCACACCTATGAAGTGAAAACCATTTCAGGTGACGACCTCTTGAAGCTCATCAAGAAAATGCAGAGTGTGTGCAAAGCAGTAATCACAGCAAAAGGTTGCTACTTTGAAGAAACTAGAATATAAGGGGTATTTTCAGTTGTTTTACACTTTTGTGTTTAGTGCATATTTCCACATGTGTTATTCATAGTTTTGATGCCTTCAGTGTGAATCTACAATGTCAATAGTCATGAAAATAAAGGAAACTCATTGAATTAAAAGGTGTGTCCAAACTTTTGGTCTGTACTGTACATCATAATTTGTCTTATTTCAAATGTACTGAGATATTTGCACTAGAAACTAGACCAAAAATACTTGGTAATATTTGTGGGGTTTTTAAAAAATTGTTTTTACAGTACACAAGTACCAACTGAGAAACAGGAAGTGAAGAGAATATGGAACAGGAAGGGCCAAACTAACCAAAACAAAACACGAAGCTGAGAACATTAACTATAAGAAACTTAATAAATATGGTCCAACACATGAAACAGAGGCCGATAGGTCCCAAAACTACTGATGTCACAACATTTCCCCAAACAGCATCCTCCTCACCGGAGAAATGTCTTTTTTCAAACATCACATACTCCTCCTTCAGCAACTTTCAGATGCTTTTTCCCAACTGTCTGCTGCTCCTTTTTTCCATACATTTTTATGTATTTTCCCAGTGGAAAATAAGAGACCCATTGAGATTTACAGGCCTAAAAACAACTTGAGCTAAAAAGCATTTTAAATGAACAATGTATGGCCTCTAAGCCTCTCGCTGTCAGCAGCTCTGTGTTCCCCATTCATAAGAAAAACCTGCTTAGACTTTGCTCAGTTGCTGATACTATTGAGGTGTAAATGTTGCAAGTCAGAACTTGAAGCCTCAACATGCAACTTTTCACCTGGAGGCACAAAGTGTATTGTTAGTCATGTCCCACCGCTTGGCCCGGTTCCCACCCTTGAAGCTGTCATGCATTTTAATTAACAGTCTGCTTGTAAAATGATGGATCTCCTCAGGCTGTTGGAAACAGGTTTGAAGAGCTGAAGCCTGTCCAGGAAACGTTAAAAACACATTTTCAACTGTTCCTTGGCACTTGCACACTTGACCTTGACGTCACTTGTCAGAATATCACAGACAGTTTAAATCTTGATTCCTTCAACTAGTTTGAAGCAGTTTTGTCTTTTGTCTTGATTTAATCTTCAGAGCCGTTTGCACGCTTTTCTTTAAGCGTGAAGAACTTGATTCCTATGTTGCCATGTATTCTGGTGCATTTAAATGTAAGGAAATAAGATTTCAGGGAAAAAATGTTATGTTTCGCATTTGATGCCCTTTTGTTTTAAATGGCTGTTATTCCTAACAGGTGTGTGTGCAGCAGCTTTAACTATACATTCACTCGCTTGCACAGCAGTCACTAAGCACTTACCTTTAGGGGTGATTGTAATAACTAAATGTTTCTTAGTTTGCATCTTTAGTAACCATGGAGTGCTGAGCCGAGCTGGAGTTTTTTCTTAAAAACCAATACTGTTACAAGGTGATTTATTATGCTTCCTTGATCACGTTAAGTCTATGGGCTACACAAAACATTTACACAAAATTATTCTTACATAACGAGATTTTATTCTGGTCAGTTCTACCTATGAGCTGTCTCATTGCCTACTATCAATTTAAATCCAAATTTGCTGCTGTGTAATTTAACGTTTAGAGTCGCATGTGAAAATGGCTGCAAACAGATGCACAATTATACAACTGAGCATATTTGAAAAGTGGCTGTAGAGCCTCCTGCACAGCCAGCAAGAATGTAGCAAGCAGTTTCTGAATGGTAAGTCAACCAAAAACACTTGACTTTTCCAGCAGCCATTGTACAGCACATACAGCAGTAAAACCAGCTGACCAAACATGCTGGAAGTCTTCTGGGGTTGCTAGGTGATGGGCCATATTCTTCTGGGGTTGCTAAGTAACGAGTGGAACTCTGCTGGGGTTGCTAGAAAAACACGCTTTGCTGATTTGCATTCTGGTTGTTTTTGAAACATCTCCTTTTCCAGACACAGAAACATTATTGCAAAAAAAATGGCTGAGAGTTTTTTTATGCACTTGGACTTGGACTGTTTTTAGAAGCAGTAGAAACCCGAAAGGTTACTGCCACATGTTATGCTTTTATTCTGGTGTATTTGTGGACTCCCTGACCGACCGCCGCTGGTACTCTTACTACGGTTTGAGAAAAACGGGGTTACATTACACTAAATGCACTCGCACTGAGTGACAATATTTAATACCTGTGACAAGTTTTGTTTTCCCTGTCATGTGCTTCACTGCCACAACCAGCTGAACCACAGTTCACACCTCAGACACTCTTACGCTGTCAGTCATCACTGGCCGACTTTCCGCTGTTTACGGCAAACGAACTCGCTCCACTCTATTCTTTTAATTACTGAAAGTGTTGAAATTGATCTTAATGCTGTTTGATTTGCATTCAGCTCATACTTTGTAAATATCTCCACACTTCATAGCACATTTTCCTCTGTCATCAGAGTCTGTGCACACACCCTCACTAAAACCTTCGAGAAGCTGCTGCAGATATTCGCCAGCCAGAGGCACTGTTGGAAGAACATTTTTAACTGTCAGATTTGTGCTACATAATGCCAATTTACTCAGTTTAATATGTGGTGTTTATGGCACAGCAAGGGTCATGGAGAGGTCTACTGCTTCTAATATGTTTCTAACAAAGAGGCTATTATTGATAGTTGGACTGAACGATGTTTGTGCAACATGTACTTGCATAAAAAAAAGAAGAGAGAAACTCACCAAAGCCACGGTTGTATAAAATTTACACGCACGCTCAAAACCTTTGGGGGAGAAAAAACAGAAAGCAAGTAGAAGACAGAACAGAGGAGGAAATAACTCTGGAAAGATTGTTGCAGTGTATAATATCAAACTATATTTCTGGATGTAGTTAGTTTTGGGTGTCTGTTTGAGAAGCGGAGCTGCGAGGCCACAGCTGGTTGTGTTTAGACTGTTTGTCAAGGGCGGCGCTGCGGTCGACGAAGGCCGAGCGACAGACAGGAGACGCACAGAGCGGCAGGTAAATACACCTCCAGCATATTCATCAGCATGTCATCATTATTAAAGCTGCATGTGACGCAACTATGCAAGCAACAAATGCTTCAGCATGTTTCTGTTTACTTCTTCCCAGTGATCACACTCCACATCCAGGGGTTGTTGTAGATTTATTTTGTTGTTTTTCTCCCGCCGTTAAACCGTTCTCAAATGTTTTTGTGAAAACATACTGGAATGTGTAACACTCCAGTAATCCTGACAGCTGCGCAGGAAGAGACGCAGCCGGTTGTTTGGCCCTTCTCCTCCTAAGCACAAGAGGGGTTTTAATTTTTTTAAGCCTGCATACAACTGTTCAATATCCGGCGTATCTGTGAATTTTGTTACCCACAATAAAGATCAGTGAATTAATGACCAAATTGCAAATCTTTACTGAGAACGGAAAATCGCTTAAGTCCAAAACTGTCGGCATCAATAAAAATCTCTATAAAATTTATGTGATTGAAGCATTTTACTCTTTAACGATGTTTAGAGGGTTTTTAATAAGCAATACGCGATTTCATGTTTCCTGGAGACAGAATATGTGTTGCACAGACACATTTCTCCATATCCAAACAGTTACTTTTTAAAAATGACTGGGAACAAAATGTGACGACATACAGTACAGACCAAAAGTTTGGACACACCTTTTAATTCAATGAGTTTCCTTTATTTTCATGACTATTGACATTGTAGATTCACACTGAAGGCATCAAAACTATGAATAACACATGTGGAAATATGCACTAAACAAAAAAGTGTAAAACAACTGAAAATACCCCTTATATTCTAGTTTCTTCAAAGTAGCAACCTTTTGCTGTGATTACTGCTTTGCACACACTCTGCATTTTCTTGATGAGCTTCAAGAGGTAATCACCTGAAATGGTTTTCACTTCATAGGTCAACCTGCCCTGTCAGGTTAATAAGTAGGATTTATTGCCTTATAAATAGTCATGAAAATAAAGAAAACCCATTGAATTAGAAAGGTGTGTCCAAACTTTTGGTCTGTACTGTACATAAGTAAGAAGAATTGTCATCCCCAATAAAGAACAGTAAAAACAAAAAATATATATATTTTATTGAAGCGTCAAAATAAAACAAATGTGAACGGTCTGACTCGACAAAAATCTGATTTGGGTCACTTCAGGCTGCAGTGTGAATGTAGTCTGTTAGTGTTATAAGCTCTTCTGAAGAACATTTAAATGAACTAAATGTGTTTATCTTTAGTTGCACTGATTACAGCAACAGGGTTTTAACAGGTCTGCCTAAAAAAATCAATCCTCCAGCTGCAGCTGATCAGAACGCTGCTGCTGGAGTTCTGACTAAATCCAGGAAGCTGGGGCACATCAGCCAGTTTTAAAGTCCCTACAGAGCCTGTAGCTCCGAGAATAGACTTTAAAATACTGCTGTTAGTTTATAAATCACTGATCTACTTAGCACCACAATTCATTAAAGATCTGCTGTTGTCATAGCAACCTTCCAGACCTCTCAGGTCTTCTGGTTCTGGTCTGGTTTGCTCTACATCCAGAACCAGGACCAAACATGGAAAAGCATAATTCAGCTGTGCACCACAAATCTGGAACAAAGCAGCTGAAACACTGAGTTCCTTTTAAAACCCACCGGTTGGAGTTGCCTTTCATTATCAGTAAATGGATAATTGATCAATATATTTGATCAATTGATAATGGCATTTGACAAAATGTTTTATAATTGGTGACTTTGAACTGCTTTGTCACTGAAATGTGCTTTAAATAATAAATTTGACTTCACTTAGACATGTCAGCAAAGCTTTCCGTTAGAGAATTGCACCAGAGTTACATCTAGGTTCAACATCCTGTCTGTTGTTGGGAAAAATGTAAAAAAGAAAAAAGCCTTTTTGTCCATTTATGACATAATTACATTTGTAACCCTGAAGCCAGGAAGGATCTGCTGGCACAAAAAAAAAAAAAACAGAGAAAAGTCTGAGTGGCCTCCGCCTCCAGCTGGGCACTGAGGGTTTAGTTCAAAGAAGTGAGAACTGCTGTTAAAGCCAACAACCGCTCACGCATTAAGATGCATCCTCAATTATCTCAGTTACTCTCTTTAAATGCATTCACAACAACGTAAGTTGTTAACATGCTAAAAAATCACTCGAGCTCTGTTAGCACTCGAAACCGCAGAAAGTTCAATGAGATTAATAGTGCAGTTTATCATTAATCACTATGTAAATAAAGTTCAACCCAAACAGTAAACATCATAACCTGGAAAACTTTCACCACAATAAAACACCCAAGAGAAGAAACTCAGAGCTGATAAACTGATGTTTGAAGGTTATGGAGTGAATAAGACCGGACATATGTGCAAAATTAATCAAAACATCAGGCGAAAAGCTTGACAGAATATAACACAACATCTTAATATATACAAACAGAAATTAAAATATTCGTCTCGTAACTCATTGTTTTTGTCCCTCCTAAAGTCAAGAGTGGAGCCATTTTGTGACTGGCACAATAAAACCATAAACACGATGTTTTGAGTTATTTACAGATTCTGAAAGTATGGATTCTTAGCTTTCCAATGGTAGAAACTACAAGTGTTGTGTGCATTAATAACGTTTTAGGGCTTTTTGTAATTTATGAGCGTAATATAAGAAACATAGACTTGTATTGCTTTGGCAAAAGCAAACATTTCCTTTCAGCCAGTAGATTTCCCAGCATAAATAATTTTATTTCAGGTATTAAGATGCAGTTAGTCAGCGTGGGGCACAGCGCTGCTCAGCCCCTTTTCACCGTTTTATTGCACAGCCGCAGAGATCTGCATGTCTGTGTTCAAAAATAAGTTCTGCAACTCCCCATGAGAAACCTTCACTGGTATCTTCAGCTTTTATTTTAGTGACCTTAACCATTATTATTTTTAAACAAAATCCTTTGCTAAGCTAACTGCAGCGCCGCGCTTTGAGCTAACGTCACGGCAAATAAACAGTTGCTTACATACAGTATGCCACGGACCACCAGTGGTCCTGGAACCACAGGTTGAGAAAGACTGGATCATTGCATTAGGAAAATCCATTCAACAAGTACTTTTACTTTCAATACTTTAAGTATTTTCAAAAGCAAATCAATCACCTTTTTGTATGTTCATTTGTACTTTCTCCACCACTGCCAACGAATGACCATTTTTATGCACTCTGTGCTCCTTTATTCTCTCTTTTTTTAAAATAGCAAACATAAATATTTGCTGTCATTACTTCAGGATTGTAGTTCGATGCTTCACGTGGTTTTCTAGTAAACTGAGCTGGAAAGAAAGCAGTCAGATTGGCCAGTAACTGGCTAAAGAGGCAGACAGGAAGGTCAGATTCCTGGGGAAGAGAGATGTATTCTCTATTCCCCCCACAAACAAACCAGCACAGAATGTCCCTGGCTGGTGGCCAGCGGCTGTATGAAGAGACCATCTCCTCTGTATCTCTCTGTGCACATCACACCGCACTCCTCCTCACTCCCTCGGATCCCAGAGACGGATGGCTGACAGAGGAATGGAGGAAAGAAGCAGCAGCCAGAGATTTCTCAGCTCATGTAACGATATTCTAACCAGAGCAGGGATGTCGCTTTGACAGAAGGTAGCATGGAGGAAGTTCGTTAAAAACCGTATGTTAGGTATGAGATCAGATCTGGAATAAAAATCATTTTCTCTCTTTCCCGACTTCGTTTATTTGTGCAGGCAGAGTTAGGTGGTAACTACTTACATTTACTTGAGTAACTTTTATAAAATAAAACTTCTGAATTTTCTACCCACCGAATGAAAAACAAACACGTTTCAACCAAAGATTTACCAGACACAGACACACACCTGCAGTTTCTGCTAAAGTTTCATAAGATTTTTATTGAAAGAAACTAATTTGGAAATATTTTATATTAGTTTTTGTTGCTTATATAAATTATTGTAATTTTCATCCTTAAAATACCAAAATTTCCACTTCATATTTTGGTCCGTCTGATAATGTAATTTTTAAATATCAAATGATTGGTAATTTGATCAGTTGCTCAGTGCTTGAGTAGACATTTTACCAAATACTTTTTTACTCTTAATTTTTTGGACTGCTACATTTTACTTTTACTTGACTAAAAATATGTTGAAGTGACAAAATGTTTGGAAACTTTAGATTATATTGACGTCCTGCAAGCAAGGGTGTGACGTCGATCTTATCCACCTCAGCATAGATCTGAAAATCAGCTCCTGTCTTTCCTCTCCTGTGATACGTTTGTCTGACAGACTCACCCTCCAGGTCATGTCTGCACATTTGCAATTAACAATAATCACCCCACTGTTGTCAAGTCAGCGACTGTCTTGCTATATTTAGCAACGTTTCTGACAAGAAACATCTGCAAAGGCTTAATTCAGAATAAGCAGGTCAGATTACAGATCTTTTAAAGATCTGTAATCCAGACAATTGGCCAGACAATTGCGATCGTTGCGTCCCTTCCTGTTGTAGTTTGGGAAGATTAAAACATTTTGGAAAAGTGCCCAACAGTTCGGTTAGGATGTGGTCCAGGTGAAGGGATATAGCAGAAAAATAGCAGACCAAAAAAAGCTCAGAGCTCGATTTTAAGACACGTTCCTTTCCAGCTGTTTTTCTCTGCTCAGGTAAAAACATGTCTGATCTTCTCTCTTCTTAACATAGAGAATGGGACAGTTGGGTCTTGATTGGCTTTGCTTCATAATCATCCTGATAATCAAACTGTTTTTTCTTCCACTCAACAGTCCAGATGCTTTGATACGCCACATTAAAGAGCCGCCTTTAGAAACGACATTTGTGTGACTGTGTTCTAAAACTTATATGTGACATTGTAACATACTAACAAAAAAAATCTGATTTTATTAGCTGTAAGACATAGTCATTAAAATTAACGTGTAATTTATCTGTATGTCTCAGTTTTCAAACTGAATTATTAAAATAATTTTAATAATTATTTTGTTTAGTCTGTTTTAATTGAGCTCTAATGTGTTTGTCTAGAAAATCCAGTTTGTTTGGGGAATCGAATTGGGATCAACCCAAAAAAAGTAAAGTGAAGTGAACTCTGGTGCAGTTTGAATGAATATGTGCAATGCACAAGTTACTCAACCAGGTAATTTAATGAAAAAAGAAACATATGCAAAACATATGTGCTCCAAAAGCAGGAAGTGGACTACAGCGCAGGGCATTCTGGGTAAATCCAACCCAAACATTTGTGAAAAAATAGCGTTAGCAGGAGAAATTACTTAATTTTTACCAACCACAAAAGAGAAATCCAGTAGTGCAAAAATCTGACACTATTCCAGTTTGGTTACATTTTGTGAAAAAGGCTCAGTGTCTTCTTCAGAGGTTTTCATGTTGTTTCCTTCAGTAGCTTTTGGTACAGCGCCCCCACAGGCGAGGAGGGGAACAGCTTTTTCAATTAGTTTGGTCTGTTTGACAGTGCAGTGTGAAAGCGAACCGCAGCAGCTGGAAATGTACGAAATGTTGCAAGTTTGATCCCCAATTGAACTGAATCTACCAGATTATCTGGTGTGAAACTGATACCAGCCCTGTTTAGAACACTTTAATTGAACTGCGGTTCAATTAAAATCCGAATGTCTAGAAAGTCCGGTTTGTTTGAGGAGGTGTGAACGCATACACGGACCCTGATCCGCCTAAAAACCGAGGTCTCAGGTGGGTTGAAGTGAACTCCGCTGCGGTTTGAATGCATTATAGATGCCTGAGACCTCTCCAAAAGGAAGAAGTGGACTACAACGCAGGGCATTCTGGGTAATTCCAACCAAAATAACCGTGCTAGTCTATTGCTAGTGAGAGAAACGACTCATCTTTTACCAAAGACAAAAGATAAATCCTACAACTCCTAAAATCTGACGCCACTCCAGTTTTGTTTACATTTTGTGAAGAAATAAGTTGCTCTTATGTCTTCTTCAGACGTTTTAATGTCAGTTCCTTCACTGGTTTGTTGTGTAGCGCCACCACAGGCGAGGAGGGGAACAGTTCAGTGTGAACGCGAACCTCAGCAGTTGAAAATATAACAAATGTTGCAAATTTGGACCCAATTGAACAGAGTCTACCGTGAAAGCACCCTCAGAAAAGACACATTAATATAAACCATGTGGAGAAAACCAGAAAAAAAAGAATCTGTGAGTATCTGTCTGCCTGGCGGAGCCTCTGATCATCTCCTCCACCATCCACACAATCACACGTGAGCTCCAGTCCTGCTCCCCTAGCGCTTGTTGTTCTCCAAAATTCAGCTGACTAGGCACATTAAGTGTGAGAAAACTCCCAAAGTCGAGGACAAGAGGACTTGTAGAGTCATCATCACCTCCACATCTGCTTTGTTCACTCAAGGCAAAAAGATTCCAGCAGCACTGATACCTGGAGGAGAACTTCATGCAGAGAGGAAAAGGAGGCGGACGGGCCGCCACTAGGGGGCAGGCTAACACAGCGAAAAGAGCAATTTCACTTTTTCTTACTTTTTAAATCTTGCAGCTCAGCTTTTTCTCCCTTTATTCACAGATATTTTACACCCAAGCAGCATTCAACAGTCATATTTGTGTCAATCTTGTTCACTTCCTTTCAACTGGGCATGAAGACAGAAGAGGAGATAGCTTTATCCTGACTCCTGTGTTTTCTGTGAGGCGTCTCTTCACGGTTACATAAACAGCATCTGAGCTGGCCAGCCACATCCTCCCCATTGGATTCCATTAGATCTGCTCATAATGGCTGCGGTGCGGCTGTTCTGCTCCGGGGTGGAGGTCCCGCTCCCTTCCTCTCCTGCTGTTTGTCTTTTCTCTGAGCTGGTGAGGCTGGACTGAAGGGTCTGCTGAGCCGCCTCTCCTTTAAGTGGCTGCAGAGGAATGAGAGTCGCCACCGCAGCAGAAGGACCTGCAGAAATAAGAGTCAGAAAACAACACCAGCCATGCTCAACCATCTCTGAGTTTGCACTCATGTGATTTCACATACATTTTTTATTTTATTTTTTTTCCTTGTACCAACTACACTGAAAAAACACAACATATGTGTCTTCGTACACTTGAACTAAGACAAAACTAACATACATGTAACTTTTCAACAAGATATAGGAGCTTGTTTTAAGTTTAAAAAAGATTGAATATTGATAAAAAGCAACAGCTTTATTTCACTTATAGAAAAAAGGTACTTTTATAATTTGAATAATCTGCATTAATATTGAACAATTATTGAATATTACTTCTATATCTTGTTGAAAAGTTACTAGTAAGTTCCAGTGAACTAACATATTTGTACTAGAAACTCAGCCAAAAAGACAAATTTATAATAAGTTAAATTATTAATTATAATTTAAAACGTCTTGCTCCTCTGGCAGATTATTTCACTTATAACTAGAACTTTTTAATGAATATAAAGGAATTATTTACTTTAAACAAGATCCTATAACTTGTTGAAAAGTTACTAGTAAGTTAGTTTTGTCTTATTACAAGTGTAATAAGATATTTGCACTAGAAACTAGACCAAAATAACTTGGTAAGATTTTGTGTTTTTGCAGTGTTCAAACTGCAACCAAGCAGCCTTCTCATATTAATAATAACATTATTAATATCCCTTGAGATTTTCTACATTTTGACACGATGGAGCTACAAACGTCTGTGTATTTTATTTGGATTTTAAGTGATAAATCAACAGAAAGTATGACATATTCTGCTCTAGTACAGCTACAGCTCTATCAGTTTGGAATATTTATCGACAATATATATTTTCTTTTTAAAAAGATCGAGCTCCATCAGACTGGATGGAGAGCGGTTTAATTTTCGGCCCGGGTTTTGACTGGTCCGTTAAAACACATTAACATGCTGGTGATCTAACGCATGTTTAGGATCTTATTGTTTGCTTGAAGGTGAACTTTGACCCCAGTCTTCAGTCTTCGGCAGCCTTTTCTTCCAGGATTATTTGACTCCATCCATCTTTCCTGTCACTGCTGAAGAAAAGCAACCCCACAGTATGATAATGCCACCACCATGTTTCACCGTGGAGATCAGGAGACTTTGGGGTTTTATTTAGAGATATAAAATGAAAATAAAGGATCTTTTTCATTCCACTTTACAGGTTTATTTCCAAAAAATGCAAACATATGAAAAATGTCAAGGAATATACATGCTTTTCTTTTACACGTTTTGTGTAAATGTAACATTCTGTGTTCGTCTCAGGCCCAGTAATCAACTGTATACCAGCGACGTCAAACTCGCTTACATTTTGGTAAAATTTAAACTCTGAATGTTGGGCCAGAATGTATTGATAAAATCCATTAAACCGTTAAAATATCAATAAATAGCTGTCTATTTGTGTTTCTTAAAATTAAATGCTGAACATCTTTTCACACTGACCAGTGCCTTCAGCATTTTCTGATTGTTTTTTGCTTTTTTTCCAATCAAAGTCACAGAATTTCTGGTGCTAATTTAGAAATATTTGTAAGACGTTTTTACAATATTTGTGCTAATGTGTGAGGTTTTTATTACTCACCTTGTCAATCACGGAGTACAACTTGACATCAAGTAAGGCTGAGTCAAC
The DNA here is from genome assembly GCF_002775205.1 of Xiphophorus maculatus. Lineage (NCBI taxonomy): Eukaryota > Metazoa > Chordata > Actinopteri > Cyprinodontiformes > Poeciliidae > Xiphophorus > Xiphophorus maculatus. The sequence continues at coordinate 5,424,658 of NC_036464.1, read as the reverse complement.
AGTCACTTAAACCTAATGCTTTTAACCAATTTTGAAAAAAAAAAATTGCAGTAAAATTAGAAGAAATGTGTGGATTTGTTGATTTTGTGTGAATTTTGAGGATTTGTGGAAAAACTGGAGGGATGTATTGATGTAATTTGGAGCCTAGAGGGCCACATAAGAAGCTACGGCGGGCGAGATTTGGCCCCCGGGCCTTGAGTTTGAGATTATAGTAGGGTGAAATAACGTACCTTACTTTAATTTTCTGTTGTTTAGACAATCAAAGCACACATTTTACTCATATTTAACCTCTGATTGTATAAATCTTTCTTTCTCACGTATTAAATATCTTTAAATAAGACATTTTTGCAAAGTAATTGAATTAATGTGGAAGAGTTCAGCTTTTCTGAAGGGTAGACGTTACATAACTGCTGGAGAATAATTTCACAGCAATTGTCACCTTACGCCAGCGGTAAGGTGACAATTGCTGATCAGTAGGTCTCAGGTAAAGGTGTGCTGCTATGACAAGAACATTCCGTTCTCTCAGTACACTCAGTACCATGACCATGACTGACTCATACATGATTATTTTGTGGCATAATATTTCATCCTCTGGCAGTTAACAGGAACGGCTTATGACAGCTTAGAACAGACACAATTATTCATGACTTTCAGGTATGCTTACATAATGCATGCAGGAGCAAAGCTACATGCTTTGAATGCTTACTGTGGTGAATTATTTTGTAGACACTCAGCGATTTGTTCTACCACAACCTTACCATATAGAATTCAATGTGTTTCGGTTCAATTAAAAAATAAAAAAGGCGACATAAACACCAACTCTGACAGATCATCAGTAAAGCAGGTATTTAGATTAACTAATCAACCGCCGCAGTGTTAGCTTAGCTTATAGCAGCGGTAGACGACAGTCGCAGTGTTAGCTTAGCTTATAGCAGCGTTAGCTAATCAACCGCCGCAGTGTTAGCTTAGCTTATAGCAGGGTAGACGATAGCCGCAGTGTTAGCTTAGCTTATAGCAGCGGTAGACAACCGCCGTAGTGTTAGCTTAGCTTATAGCAGCGGTAGACGACAGTTGCAGTGTTAGCTTAGCTTATAGCAGCATTAGCTCATCAACCGCCTCAGTGTTAGCTTAGCTTATAGCAGCGGTAGACGACAGCCGCAGTGTTAGCTTAGCTTATAGCAGCGGTAAATGACAGTCGCAGTGTTAGCTTAGCTTATAGCAGCGTTAGCTAATCAACCGCCTCAGTGTTAGCTTAGCTTATAGCAGCGTTAGCTAATCAACCACCGCGATCACTTATCACAAAATAATCGCAAAATAAGCATCGTGACTAAAAGCTTAAACATGTTACGGAACTGAATGATCTGAATGTTTCTGTGCTTTTATTTTATTTTATTTATTTTTTGGTGTTGAATCCTGAAATGTAGCGTGGTTGTTGTCAGTTGCTACGGCAACGGGCCAGCGTAGCCGACACAGAGAGTGAGGGGGAAAAAATGTTATTGAGTTGTTCCTAAACGGTTTTTCAGCGTTACTTTTCCCTTTTTCAGTGATGCTCTGAACTAAATTAATAATACAGACATCTCCAAGTTGTATTTAGTTAACAGAGTTGTTCTACCGCGCGACAACGCATGGCTTGTAAAATAGTAGCCTTTTTGCCCTGCAACGTTGTGCGCAACATTTCCGGATGTAAACAATAACATTCAAGGGGTTCATAATAGTAGGGATGGGCGATGTGGACTTAGACTTTTTCGTGTAACACTGGCATAAAGCTTCCAGCCTGAGAGCGCAGTGATACTGCAGAGAAGAAACCGACTCCATGTAACCTCTACGCCCCCAAAACAACGCAGTTTCAAAACTGCGTTGTTTTGAAACTGTAGCTCCTGTTCTGTAGTCATAAAGCCAGATTTTAAAGAGTAATCATTAATTTACTTGGACATGGCAGAGGGGCTGGAGCAAAGGAAAAAAGGGAGGCTGCTTTGAACAAGTTTCCCTTCATTTCAGGAATATAACCGGGGGAGTAGAAGCTCACTGCTCTCCTATTTTACAGTGAGAATTCAATGCAACTTGCAGGCGAGAAGTTTCTTCTTCCCACTCACATCCTTGGTGTTTCCATTAGATTTAGAAAGTTGCAGCCAGGTGCTGCTAATAATACAGGTGATTCATTTCAATTTTTCCTGAACAGGAGATTTTCTTACCTGAGTGAAGTTGCTCCTCCCTTCACTCCTCCTTTTTGAAATTAAACAAAATTGGTGTCAAACATTTGTGCAACAAAAACATTTTCTTTTGTGCCGCTATAATTTTTAAAATTTAGAAAAAAAGTCTCCAGAGGTCAACTAAGATCAATTGGTCGTCCTTCCAATTCACATTAACAAAATTAAACAAAATTGATTTTATTTAGTTTTTTCTGTATTTCTTATTTTGTTAGATCCGTCATGTTTCTGTTTTTCTTTAGTTCAATCTTCTTTGGTGATTCTAGTTTATGTTTATTTATTGTGTCTAGTTATTCTTTGTTACCCTATTTTAATTATATTTCTTGTGTCTTGTTGTTCTTTAGTGTTAGAATTATTTCCTAGTCCTCTGTGTACTCTCCCTCGCCCCCGTGACTCTCTCTCACCTGCAGCCCATTTTTCAGCCATCTGTTTCTTGTTCAGTAACCAACTAATCAACCTCCCCAGTGTATATAAAACTCATTCTCAGTCACTTCTGGCTGATTACTCCTGTCTAATCACGTTGCTGTTTTTTGCTACTGGATTCCTGTTTTTGTTCTGCTCTGGCTCCCTGTTTTCCTTTTTCATTAAATCAATTGACATGATTCATTCTCCCAGCTCCAGTTTGCATTTTGGTCCATAAACTCACGACAACAATCATTGAAACCTGACACCACTTCATTTTTGTTCATATTTGGTGAAGGAGGAAGTTGTGCTCGGTGTTTTTGTCAGCCGTTCTTGGTGCAGCGCCACCGCAGGCGAGGAGGGGAACATGTTTTTTAATTAGTTTGGATCGTTTGACATTGTGCAGTGTGAAAATATAACAAATGTTGCAAATATGGTTCTCACTCGAACTATCGGGTGTGATCTCAGCCTTAACACAATGTGTTAAAGCAGATAATTATTTAAAATTGATACTTTTAGGGAGCTAAAAACATTTAGCTCCCTAAAAGTGGCTTAGTATGCAGAAGTAGAGCATTTCTCGGCTTTAACGGATATAAATGTAGGATCTTTTCCAGAGTCTATTTCTGCAGAGGGACAATAAGTTTGGAAAGTCCCTCAAATCACCTGCTGTTGCATCCTTTCAACCCCAACACATTCCTACAGTCTGCTTCCTTTCTTTATCCCCATCACCAGGCCTGTGTGTTTGGGGAAGGCGGGACAAGGTGTATGTGATTAAACACACCTGGTCAAGACTGGCTCCGCCTTCTACCCCCAGCGTACAATTACTGCAATCAATACAGAGGTAAAAGTAGCAGCTGGTGTGTGTGAGTGTGTGTGTGTGTGTGCACCCCTGCACATGTTCCCAGAGAGTAACTTTCAGCAAATGGTGTGAAGGAATCCAACTCCAGTGGCGGTGACCCTTCAGATTTTCTCCCTTCCTCCTCTTCATCACATCAGCCTCACACCTCCTGCGCAGACAGACAGCTGCAGAAGACATTACGTTTGAGAGAGAAAACGAGAGAAGGATGAAAAGAAAACAAGTCGACGTTTCAAAAGGAGGAAGAAATGTGATAAATGGACAGAGGGAGGGAAGTATAGTAGCCAAAAATTGTACTGAAGTGAGAATAGAACTACTTCAACATATTTTTACTCAAGTAAATGTAAGAAATAGCAGTCTGAAAAATTATTCAAGTAAGAGTAAAAACGTATTTGGAAAAAAGTTTACTTAAGTACTGAGTAACTAATGAAATTATCAATGATTTAATATTTAAAAGTTACATCATCAGATGGACCAAAATATAAAGTTAAGTGGAAATTATGGTATTTTAAAGACTAAAAATGACAATAATTCATATGACGAACAAAAAAGAAAATGTTTCCAAATCAGTTTCTTTCAATATAAATCTTATTAAACTTTAACAAAAACTGCAGGTCTGTGTCTGGTGGATTTTTGGTTAAAAATGTTTGTGTTTCATTCAGTGGGTAGAAAATCCACAAATTTTACTTAAGTGAGAATAGAAATACTTCATAATGAAATTACTTGAGAAAAGATCAAAAGTACAGCGTAGTAAAAATGCTTCTAAAAATATTTTGTTTCAAAACAAAGTTGCCAAATAAGTATAGCCGAGTAAATGTAACTCGTCCTCCAGATTCTCATCACAGGATGGAGGATTCCTTTGTGTTCATTCATAAAGAATCAACAGAAATGCATTTAACCGTCTGGCTGCCCATTTACATCCTGGACGCTGAGCAGCAGTTCTGCATTTAGCCCTGATGTTGTACTTCATGGCCGTTTCACCACAATATAAGGGTCGCTTCAACCACAGATTCAAAGCTGATGAAGTACATTTCTAAAAATGAAAAAAATACGTCTCTATGTTTGAAGTATTCGGGTCAGACGGAGTTGTCTTTCTAAGCCAGTTTTCTGGTTGTGTGTCAGGGGTTTACATGTCAGACATCTCGGTTTCGATTGTCATGAAATTTTACTCAAGAGTAGAAATACTTCATAATAGAATTACTCAATTAAAAATACTCTTAAAAGTAAACATTTTTCTAAAAAGTTACTCAGCTAAATGTAATTGAGTGAATGTAAGTAGTTACTGCCCAGCCCTGGCTGCTGCGTTGTCCCAGAGCATTGAGGATCGTTAATCATGGAGTCTTTGTGTAGGACTCTGGATTTGGCTCCGTAATTAAAATGTTAACCAGGCCAGGAGACAATGGCTGCTCTGTTTGCTCTACTGTCCGCTTCATGCTCTTTCTGCTTCCTCCTCTCTCTTTGTGTCGGTTTCCCTTCATGGCCCATTTTCCTCTCTCATATGAAACATACATTGACTTTGATTGTTGCTAAAACCACAAACCCACATATACTAGTTCATTTTTTAAAATCTTAGTTTCACCTTCTGTCTTTTGCCATTTCGTGTCGCTCTGTTTCTTTGTCAGACGTCTTCAGTTTCACTCTTTCTGAACCACACAAGTCATAAATCTGGTTATGCTCAGGCATGGTGATGTTCCTGAATTACCTTTGCATGTTTGTGTGCGTGAGCGGCCATGTTTTTACCCAGAACCTGGGCCTTCATGTTAACGGTTACCGACGCTAAAGCAACGAACACTACAATATTGACTCGGCTGAATGAGGCTAACAGGATTAGCTGTGTTTAACTGGATGGTACCTGAACTACAAATATATTTTTAAGCTATTTTTATGATTTTTTGAAAAAATAAAATTAAAATACTAAAAAAATGTATTAAAAATTAATACTTTTTCTAAAAAATAAAAAATAATAATAATTAAACAAAAATGTTATAAAAGTTTTATTTAAAAAATTATGAAAACATTAAATTAATGAAATTTTTATAAAAAATAATTTGCAACTTTTTTATTAAAATTAAATTATTTAAAAAAAATTCTGAAAATTTTTATTGAACAAAATCATAAAATATATTTTTTTAAAATTATAAATTTTTTAAGAAAATTTTTATTTAAATATTTTTATACATAAAAAATATGTATTTTTTAAAATGTATAAAATACATTTTTTGAATTTTATTTCTTCTTGGAGATATTAGAAAAACAATTGTTGCTTCCCATCAATATGGGAAGAGTTATGAGGCAATTCACATTTAACTGATTGCTAAATAGCATAAAAAACTTTAGGGAAGCTTCCAATCTCATGCAAATGAACCAAGATTCTTTGAGAGCATATGCACCAAAAAGTCCTGCTAATCCTGAGAGTAAAACAAGCTGAGCTGCATGCTAGTCACTGATAACATGCAGAGCTGATTTGGTTTGTTTCTGTTCTGGTTCACCTGTCCCTGAGGATCAGCACTTGTTCTGGGGCAGAGGTGAGGAGTGCAGGGGCGTCCTCTGGTGTGAAGACGGTGTGAAGAGTTGGGGATAGGATGATAGGATACTCACTCTAGGGAATCGTTTTCCTCCTTGTGCAGGAGGATCAAAGCCCCACTGACACCCTGGATCCCGTGGGCCATGAACAGCCAGGCCAAAGACGCTGCTGTGACATCATGATACCCTGCAGTGACCCAGCATCAAAGCTACTGGATGCAACAGAACAACAGGGGCTCCATGTCTGTTAGCGCTGCAGCTGGACAGCTATCGTCAGGCTGCAAATGGAAATGAAGAGTCGCTTCTTCTTTTCCAATCATTGTTTCCTCTCAGAGAAAAGAACTCCACTTCGGCTGCTAAAGCATTTCGGTTTACAGGCAGATCAACACTCTGTGTTATTACGTGTCTGAATGTGTTCACTGCAGATCGACAGAGAATCAAACATACAAACATAATAACAGCTAATGAAGGAGGATGCCATCAGTTTAAAGAGAGAAGGACATGGATACTAAATGTATCAAGTCAAAAGACCTTTTTTTGTTTTTTTTCTTTACATTTTGCTGGCTTTTGTACTTCCACTTGGGTTTCTACTTCCTCTAAAAACTGTCCAAGAGCTTAAAAAACCCAATCCAATAAGTGTTGGCAATAAGCCAAATGAGCCGTTTCAAAAACATCCCGATTTTTAAGTCACATTCAACCGCCACTGTGCCATCACCTGGCAACCCAAGCTGAGCTCCAGTACATTTGGTCAGTTGGTTTTGCCTCTGTATGCGTTGTACAATGGCTGCTGGAAAAGACAAGTGTTTTGTTACTGACTTACCATCCAGAAACCACGTACTGCATTCTACATTGTTGGTTATGCAGGAGGCTCCACTTCTGCTTTTCAAAGATGTTTGAATGTATAATTGTGCATCTGTTTGCAGCCATTTTCATGTGCATGTGTAAATGTTGAGTTTGGGGACGTGGCCAGCAGCTGCTTATTTCGATTTAAAGTGACAGGACGCACTAAAACATCTCATAGGTGAAATGAGCAGATTAAAAACTCATGATCTAAGAATGGCCCTGCGACAGACTGGCGACCTGTCCAGGGTGACCCCGCCTCTTGCCCAGAACGTAGCTGGAGAGGCACCAGCACCTCCTGACCCCATTAGGGACAAGGGTGTAAGAAAATGGATGGATGATCTAAGAATTATTTTGTGCAAAAAAATAAATAAATAAATGAAATGGACATGTGTTTATCAACCATAGAGCTACCCTAACCTGTTCATAGAAACATATTAGGTCTCCCTGAATAAGGTATGGAGACGATAAACAGAAACAACAGAAATAAAATACATTTGTGTGCAGTTTTTTCTGACTATTTGCTCTCAATAGAGCAAATAAAGTTGTCTTTTTTGAGAAAGCGTTGAGAAACTACAACACAAAATTAAATATAACTTCAAGAGAGAATCTGAAACTACAGTATTGATCTTACCACGCTAGTATTGAGTTTATACTGATACCAACTTGGTATTAATATTATTGATATTTAATGTATATAATGAATGGATAGAATTTGACATGAATAAATCTACAAATGTAATAACATTTTAAGAGAGATTTATTGGTAAAAACATTTAATAAACAGTTCTGTTTATACAATAATGCATTTTATTATTTAAATCAAGATTTAAGAAAGAAATCCTGGAACAAACGTAGTGATTACAGAAAGATGTGCGGTAAAACAAGGGAGAGATAAAGCTGTATATACGATCCATGCCTATATTTAGCATGTCTGCCATGACCTAACATAGCTCAAACAAACAAATATTCCTCAGTCACCTACATTTCCACTTTGCAAATTACAGCCTGACTTACGGCCCTCACCAATCATCACACTTACCCGTCAGCAGCCGGCCAATCACGGCTCTCCAGGGCGCTTGTCGCCATGCGGCCGCCTCAAGGTGCTCATTTTCTGCCACAGCCTGTAGTTAAAGTCCATGGGAACAGAAGGTCGGCCATGTTGGTGCCCTGCAGACCCTCGCATGTTGAGTGGGGAGTTTTAAAATGTCAACACTAAATCTCTTTTTCATCACGAAACTGCGGTTTAACATCTAACTTTGTTGTTTTTCAACTTGTTTTGCTGTAGAGACGAGACCTTTATCACCGTCAACATATATGGAGCTACAACAGTGTCGTAATTCACAAACGCACAGATCAGATAATATGGTCTAAAAATTCAACAGCTTGAAATTTAGTTTCTACAGAAGCTGTTTCCATCACAAATGTGCGCAAAACTTTGTTGATATTCAGCTAACATCAAAAACACACAATTTTGCAATTGCAGTGTTTCTATTAAATAAGAAACATAATTAAAATCACATGTGAATAAATTTATTCATGCAATAAGTCATTAAAAAACTTCATCCTTCTGCCACTTCCTGAAAGAAAACAGAAAAACAAAAGAATGAAAAAGTAATCCAATATTTTAGCCAACTTAACCAAGACTACACCAGAGACAAAACGGATAGATTCTTAGTTTTTACACTGCAAGCAAACAAAATATTAATATTTTTGGTCTGGTTTCTAGTGCAAATATCTTGTATTGCACTTGAAATAAGACAAAACTAACTAAGAAGTAACTAAAGGAGCTTGTTTTAAGTAAATCATTTCTATACACTAGTTCCACCAGCAGATTATTTCACTTATAACATGGGAAAAATGTTTTCTTGTAAGTAAAATTATCTCCAAGAGAAACTAACACTTTTTTATTAACATTAAGGAATTACTGACTTTCAAAGACTCCTAAATGTTGGTGAAAAGTTACTTGTAAGTTAGTTTTGTCTTATTTCAGCTGTATTGAGGTATTTGCAGTAGAAACTAGACCAAAAATACTTACTACCAATATTAATTGCTCCGATTCTCTTTTGATATTTTACTTTAACTTGACATTTTAAAAACATCTGTATGCTGATCGTGTACACAGCTTCGTATGTAAATTGTAGCATTTTTTGGGAATGAGACTCACATTCCTGATTTAAAACTCCGCTCAGCTGGACTTTGTGACGCAACTGGTCAGGAATGAGCTTGTTGGCATGAGGATTCCTGTGGCGGGATGAGCCATCCTTCGCCGGGAATTGGCGCGCAAGGTCGGAAATCAGAGAGCAACCAGAGACGTGTCATTTCACGGTTTGAGCGTAAAAACAAGTGTGTGTTTCCAGTGCCTTGTTTCTGTTTGTGCAAACATGTGCATGTAAGCACAGCAAACGGCTGGCTTAGCGATTCCTGCAGGTTGGCCCGCATTTGGTTTCTGCTGTGGTGCTGTGTGTGATTCAATGTGTTTTTGTGCTTGGAGATTTCCTCCTAATCACAGACTTTAAGGCTGTGTGATCACAGGCCTTCACAAGTAAACCTAACCAAACTACTGAGCGACAGAAACAGACCAACATCCAGTGAAAAACAACACTTAGAGACACAGGATCTGACAGTCTGAGTTGGTAAATTTAACTTTTTCCATTCTTCTTCTTAAAATTTCTTCTCATGTCATCATTATTTATGGTTGTTTTTGCATTTCAGGGACAAACAAATGCACTAACATAAACTCTGTTTGATTCAGAAGCTCCATAAAGACCAGCGCACAGTGGTTGCAAAGCCATTGTTTGTGTCACAGAGAGTCGTATTTACCAAGATTAGTGACCTTTAAGTAAAGCAAATTAGAGAGTGTTTCTGCATCTGCTGCTGAAAAATGGTTTTCTGTAGGAGCGAATGACAGAGTGTGTTCATCTTGGGTATCTTGAGGACGAAGGGTGTGATGAGTTCAACTGCTGCTGTTTTTTTTTAAAAGACAAAATTCATATTTTGCATGTTTTTGTTTTTCCATTTGGTTTTCTACTCTTTCTAAAAACAAACAAACAAAAAAACAGGAGGTTTTTGGCAATAAATTAATGTTTTTTTGGTGTCTGGGAAGTGAGCTGTTTCCAAATCCTCCTGAATGTAACGTCAAAAATCAGGCACTGCCGTTACCTAGCAACCCCAGCGGAACCCAGCCGTTGCCTAGCAACCCAACCTTGAGCACATTTGGTCAGCTGATTTTACCTCTGTATGTGCCGTACATTAAAGTACAATAGTAATGTTTATTTTACGCTTTTATGCAAAGTGACTTATGAATGAGGAAACACAAATTCGGTTAATATGAAACCCAACAAAAAGGTAGTTAGAAGGAAGACCAACCTGGTCAGGCTGAGTCAGAGGTAAAAGTGTAGCAACAGACTGCAAAGTGCAGGACAAACACATTTAATGATAAGCCATTCAGTGGTTTTATGAAGTCACAACAGTATTTTAAAGACAAAACTAACTGACATGTGACTTTTCACCAAGATATAGGAGCTTTTTTTTAGTCAATAATTCCTTAATATTGATACAAAACGTACTATTTCCCTTATCACAAGTATTATTTTTCCATGTTATCAGTGAAGTAATCTGCCAGTGGAATCAATCAATCAATCAATCAATAAATCACGTTTATTTCTGTATCACATTTAAGCAGTAAGGTAATTTATATACTACCAACAATATTTTAAAGTCTATTCTCTCAGTGTAGTAACTGTAGAACTGGGTGATGAGCTCCATCTTCCTGGTTTCAGTCAGAACTCCAGCAGCAGCGTTCTGGATCAGCTGCAGCTGGAGGATGGATTTTTTATGCAGACCTGTGAAGACACTGTTGCTGTAATCAGTTCAACTAAAGATAAAAGCATGGCTCAGTTTCTCTAGATCTTGCTAAGACATTGTTTCTCTAATCTTGGAAATGTTCTTCAGGTGATAGAAGACCGACTTTGTAATCATCTTTATTTGGTTCTGAATGTTTAGATCAGAATCGATCACAGATTTCAGGCCTGATCAGTTGTTTCTAGTTGTAATCCTTTATTAATTACTTGTATTTTTTTTATTTAATTCATTTGCAATTTAAAATGAACATGTCACATGTCAATAATAACTGAATCTGTGTGCTGACTCAGCAAAAAAGTAAAACAAGATCCTGTAATCGGGTTAGCCAAGCTGTTTTTAGTTCTGTAAAACAGAACATGTAGCTGCACAAAAAAATAAAAAAGTGTGTACTTTCTTTCTATCCTGATTCCTACAAAAATCGGTCCAGTTCACATCCATCAGGATTTTTAATAACCTTCCCTTTTGTGCCTTTGCTCGTGATTTTCTGTGACACTGGTTTGGACGGTAAGGGAATCTGTTGAAGGGAGGAATGTCTCAGGTAAACTGAGAGGACAAGCCGTGACATCTCTCCACTTCCAGCCACATGTGGTTCTTATGATGGCCTCCATCTTGAAAAGTCATCACCTCCAGGCTTTTGTTTATTAAAAGAGAGGTTTATTCTCACATATAAACAAAAGAGAACATGGTAGGTAGCGTGATTCTATGTTATTGTTTTAGATTATATAATCAAAGTTTTTTTTTAAATAAACAGATACAAAAATGTATGTGTTAAATATTTCTTGCAAAGTAAGAATTTCTATAACATTAGGAGGCAGTTTGTCTTTTAGTTTAGTCTTTTAATGGAATAATCTTTAAATGTGATGATGCACCTACACTGTAAAAAAGAAACGTCTTTAATTTACAGTAAAGTACTGGCACCTGTGGTATTTTACTGTATAAATACATATTTTACCATATTTATAGTACGATAAAATTCTGACAACTACAGCTGCCAGTATTTTACTGTAAATTAGAGACATTTTTTACAGCGCACATATTAAACTCACAAATTACTTAATTTAATTGGCTGAATTGATCACTGCAAAAACAAAATCTTAACTATTTTTGGTCCAGTTTTTAGTGAAAATATCTAGCACATTTGAAATAAGGCAAAACTAACACAAGTAATTTTTCAGTAAGATAAAGGAGATTATTTTAAAAAAATGTATCCTGAATATTGATTTTAAAAAGTATTAGTTCCCCTGGCAAACTTTTTAACTTATAGCAAGACATTTTTGCCATTAAGAGTGAAAAAATCTGCCATTTTAAGTAATGTTTTAAATTAATAATCAAGACTTGTTGACTTAAAACAAGATCCTATGTCTCACCGAAAAGTTATTTTTCTGTAATTTTAAGTATACCAAAGCATTTCCACTAGGAACTCGACAAAAACACAATGTAAGATTTTGTGTTTTTGCAGTGAACAGATATTTGTGCTTGCCTGCAGCTGTTTGGTTCAGATTATGGAAGAACCAGAGAGAAAGGTCGCGGTGTGGGTCTGAGGTCAAGGGTGAAGCCTTCAAGTGTTTGCTGTTGGGGCGGTTTGGGCCGGGTGGAGGGGTGAAGCTCAGGGTAAAGGGAGTGAGCTTCGTCAACACAGGGTGTCATTTGATGTTTGCGGATTTGTTTTAGGGGGTTCAGACTGACGTTAGGGAGTTTGACTTTTGGCTTGCCGATCTCTCTTCGAAGACAGATGTTTTGCTGTATAACATAAGCAGGAGCCAATTCAAGACAGCATACACTGCAAAAACACAAAGTCTCACCAAGGAATTTTGGTCTAGTTTCTAGTGCAGATATGTTAATACACTGGAAATATGACAATCCAGCTTAAAAGTAACTTTCAGCAGGATATAGAGGCCTGTTTTAACAAAATAACTCCATAGTATTGATGAAAAAGTTCAAATTAAAATTGTTTTTACATGTTTGACCAAGCTTGGTGTATTTACTGGTGTGCAGAAGTGGTGCAGAGTTACCAAAAAAATTCAGCTCATTCACGTCTGTTTAAAAAAAAAAAAAGATTTCAAATCAATTCTGCTGTTTTTCTGTATCGGCTGATAATAAACCTCAGATATTGGTATCAGATGTGAAAAAAGTAAATTGGTCCATTTATAACCAGCACATTTTCATCAAAATTAAGGAATTATTGACTTACAACAAGCTCCTATATCCTGCTGAAATGTTATTTATAAGTTGAAGTGTACTAAACCAAAAATATTAGGTATAATTTTGTGTTTTTTGCAGTGTGGTAAGCAGTAAAATCAGGATATTGATGTTTTATCTCTGTGTTGCTCCAGTCTGCATGATCTGTGGAGCGTTTCAAGGAGTCTGCTGCTGCTAGCAGGTCAGTGAGATAACTGGCCTCCAATCAGACCCCACCAAGCAACCAATCCGTCAGTCCGACCCCCGCCTCCTATCAGCACCACAGACCGAGTGTTGAAGAGTCAAACATCTGGGTAAAATCACACTATCTCTCACTGCGCAGCAGGGAATGTCCTGATTGGATTTATATTCATTTACTGGATAAATATTCATCCATCAATCTCAGCCTAGATTTAGCTAGGAAGCGTTTCCCTGCTGTTCCTGGTTTAACATCCAGATATGGATAAATGTCAGGTCTTTATCCACTTCAGCTGACTTTGATTAGATCCTCTCCCTGACGTCAGTGGGGTTACATTCAAACACAAAATCACACCTCGGAGAAACCCCCAGCTGAGAGCTCCAAATCTAATCTACAGCGTGACAATCTCTGATCTTTCAACCTTGGGTTTCCACTAACATAGTTCCCTCTGTCCATCATATCAGAGCCTGCCCTCCGCCGCTCTCCGTGTTTTTGATCAGATTTCGTCCTCCTCCTTGACGTCAGCGCGGCTGCTTCCCTGCTCGGCTGTTTATTTTCCTACAGATCCCAGTGTGATCTCCCAGTGATGGGAGTTTATATGACTGGGATGTGGAACAAATGACAGCTGAGGAGTTAAACAGGCCTGTGGAAGGAAGCAGAGGTTAAGAGGCCTCCAGATACCTGCTGTGAAATGTTTTCATGCCAAACTCCAGCGAAACAGATGCACCAAGAATCAGCCTGGTGGAGGTTCCAGGATTATTCAAGGATTAACCTTGTTTTTTTAAAGTCCCCTACTACACTTGATATTTTATCTTGTCCATTAAAACAGCCATTTTTTGATTGCACAATGTCAGGGCAGAAAGACAACAGCTGTGGCTTTAGAGAAGCCCATTAATCTGTCAGTGGTTCTGAGGTAATTTCCAAAGTACCTGAAAGCTGAAAATCCGCAGTGGGACAGATTATTTAAAGCTGACTTATTATGCTTCCTCAGACAGGTTACCATAAGTTTATGAGCTATGAAAAAAACATGTTCATTGCATTTTTGCTCAAAATAATTCTTAGATAATGAGATTTTAGTTTGCTCAGTTGTCCCTATTTTGAGTTGTTTAAGGGTGTCTTGTCACTTTAAATTTAAATAATCAGCTGCTGGCCACGCCCCCAACTTGATCTTTATATTCGAATGTGAAAACGGCTGCAAACAAATGAAAAATTATACAACCGTACATCTTTGAAAAACAGAAGTGGAACTTCCTGCACAGCCAACAAAAATGTAGCAAGTGGTTTCTGGATGGTAAGTCAACAAAAAAACCCTTGTCATTTCCAGCAGCCATTGTACAGAGCATACAACACTAAAACTAGCCAACAAAAGTGCTGGAGATCAGCTTGGGTTTCTAGGTGATGGGCATATGGAACTCTTCTGGGGTTGCTAGGTAACATATGGAACTCTGCATTAACTTTTTAAAACTATTATTAATATATATTTGTTTATTTTGTTCATTTACAGTTTAAAATAAACATGTCACTTGTTGACATAAGTGAAGGATTTGAATGAAAAGGAGCAGTTTGAAGAAGAAAGTCTTATGTAGTCTACTCAGTCTCTTAAAGTTCAGTTTGCTATGCTATAAACAACTAAGCATCAATCAGCCATCCATCCCTTGTTTCTGGTGAGGTCAAAAAGGGTGCTGGTGCCCATCTCCAAAGAAACATTTCAGGCAAGAGGCAGGAGCACCCAGAGAGAACCCATGCATGAACAGGGAGAACATGCAAACTCATACAGAAAGACCCTGGTCCGGAATCAAACCCAGGACCTTCTTGCTGCAAGACAACGGTTTCTAGTAGAAATATCTAAGTACACTTAAAATAAGATGAATCTGACTTGCAAGCATTTGACAGACTCCTTTTTTGTTTTTTTATGCAAACATACCCATGAATTCACGGATTGCTCTTCTATGTATTGCTTCTAAATAGGGCTTTTGTAACATTCTGTTGGGTACAACATGTCTCAATATTTGCTTAAAATGCAAACTCCAGGTTTGTCTCCTTTATTAAAAGAAGAGTTGGAGTTTTTTTAAGCTGGATGTGACGCTGTATCCCGCTTAAAATACGCTCTGAATGTCAGAGGGACGTTGCCGATGAGTGCAGGAACGAAAGTTATTTTTAGCCAGATAATGGAAGTAAAATGTCATCCTACACAAATACTTAATAAATGACCAGCTGTCTGTTATCTATCAGGTACTATGATGGCATTTAGAGATATTTAATATATTCTTAGATATTCCCACTTCCCATTTGAACCCCATGGGAGGATGGGAAGCTCTAGAGGTGAAATGTTTGTGGAAAATTTCACCACAAAAAGCCCCAGGTATATTTTAAGGCATTTTGGCCTACTTTGCTTATGCCCCACCTTCTTGTCCTGCTGCACAACATTGCCGTTGTCAGCAGTCGCTTATGCAAACTACAGTTGTTAAGCTCACAGAGCTGTTAGTCTATCCACAACTTTGACTAAGCAAATGAGAGACTGCTTGGTGTAACCTCTAAAGTACAGAGACACACACGTTGGTATAAACCAAACATGTAAATCTTCATCAGAGCTTTCTTCTCTCCATGCAAGGGTCCGAAAGGCCCTGGCGAGTCAATCGGCCCCAGAGTCGTAGTGATTGATGAGTCCAGCCAGGGTTGGTGTTCACCACAGACACACAAACACACACACCTCGCACCAAAGATAAGCAAATGGTCTGCAAGCTGCCAATGGCCCTAAGTGCTCTGCAAACAGAGGTAACACTGGTTTCATTTCAGAAGTGTTATTGCTTAACCGCAACTGGCCAAAAAAAAAGAAAAAAAAGTGGTAAAGAAAACAGAGAAATGGAGGATAACGAGGAAAGACGTTGGTCTGATTTCATCTGCGGCAAAAACACAGACAAAGGCACGAAGAATCAGTTGGAAATCAGATTTTCACTTAAAATCCAATAATCTGCTGCTGACCACGAACCCAAGTCAACATTTATGTTCACATGTGAAAATGGGTGCAAACAGATGCGCAATTATACAACTGTACATCTTTGAAAAGCAGAAATGGAGCCTCCTGCACAACCAACAACAATGCAGCAAGTTGTTTCTGCATGATTATCAACAACAAAACACTTGTATTTTCCAGCAGCCATTGTACAGTGCATGCAGTGGTAAAGTCAGCTGACCAAACGTTCTGGAGTTCTGCTTTGGTTGCTAGGGGACACAGTTGACACTTTTAATGGACTATTTATGTTCCTAACGGGTGTCATGTTTATGACAGTGTGTCAGTCTTATGCACATCCCATCAAATTAAACGTTACCGATAAACTTATTAAATTGAGATAGTCAGACGTAGGATACAAACTCAATTGTTTCAAGTGAAGTCAAAGTAAAAAGTTCCTTTAAGTTAAAGATCTGTAACCTTTGAGTTAATTGAACACAAAAAAGTAAACTGTCATCATTAAACCAAAATAATTAAGTGAAGTAAATGTAAATAAGTCCATAACATAAACTTATTTACAGTTTAAAATACAGTTTTTAGAGTGTATAAAGTGAGTGAAGCTCTCAGGCCTGCAGTGTGTTGCTCAGCACCCACTGATAAACCTCGACTTCATCTTCTGAAGCAAAAGACTGGAGCAGGGAGATGAAAGGAGCATCCACAGCAGACCTAATCTCCAGCCTAACCCCCCGCCACCTCCATCCATCACAATCAACGCCAGCAGCCGGCCCAATTAGGCCCCCGGAACACTCAGGGCCACAGCTTGATTGTTAACACTGTGAAAACAACAAGAGCGGCCGGGTGATGATGGGATACGGAGGACTGAGGCTGGGGGATGGAGGCCTGATAACCGGCTGCCCCATTTCCTCTCTAATGGGCTCCAAACGAGGGAACATGAGGGAATGTGGCCCTGCAACTCAGGTGACCCGGAGGAGAGATGGGGGCAGCCACACCTACCGCTAACAGACACACTCACACACACACACACACACACACAGGGGCCATTAGCAGGGAGAAATGATCAGTGGTGCATGATCATAATTATGCATGCAAGGCCTGCAGAAAGGACACACCATGGAAAGCTATAAACATAAATTATAGGCTCAAGTTTGCCAAGTAAAGGTCAAGTTTGAACATGAACATGTAAGAGACACACAAAAACACGTAGCGTCATTTCCAGGCAGCACTATGACGGCCGTCCAACATTACTCACTGATTTCTTTCACTCAACTTACTGAAGCCGTCAAACCTTTGGCTCCGCTGCTCGTTAAGACTTCAGTCTTCAGAGGATTTAACCGGGATTTGGGAATCGGTTACATCATTTTGTGAGAGAAGTTGTCCCTGATTTCATTCTGCAACATGCAAACACAAGTAAGAAGCACTTTTTAACTAACGACTGTTAAATAAAGAGTAAATCTAACAGCTTATACGCAGCTATTGAGAGGAAAAAGGCTCAAAATAGAAATAAAGCAACTAGGAACTTTTAAATAAAATTCATGATCCACTGTTTCCCTGGAGTGAAATAGTTTTGGCCACTCTAAAACTGGAAAGACAAACAAACATCCAATTCAAGTCAAACTGATGCATGGGCAATGCTAACATTTTAGCAGTTTTAGCTGCAGCAGTTCATCCATATGGAAGAACCATACAGGTCAGTCTTCACTCCCCATGTAGACCAGTACACCTTTGTCAACGGTTCACCACTGTTTCATTTCCTCGCACGTGAGAATGGCTGAAAACATACAAAATTATACACCCGTACATCTTTGAGAAGCAGAAGTGGAGCCTCCTGCACAACCAACAAGAATGAAGCAAGTGGTTTCTGAATGGCAAGTGAACAACAAAACACTTGTCTTTTCCAGCAGCCATTGTACAGAGCAAACAGTGGTAAAACCAGCTGACCAAACGTGCTGGAGCTCAGCTTTGGTTGCTAGGCAATGGGCTGGGCTTCAGTTTCTAGATAGAGACGCAGTGTGACTCGACAATTGGGAGGTTTTTGAAACTGCTTATTTTTTCCAGACACCAAAAAACCCACATTTTTGCCCAGAAATACCTGGGCGTTTTTTGTGTGTTTTTTTTAAGTATTTGGACCGTTTTTAGAAGCAGTTTAGGTCGAAATGGAAGTACAAAAAACTTTTTTATTGAAAAATAATGAAAAATATGAATATAATATGAATATGAATAAAAATATAAAAATAAATAAATAAGAAACAAAATAAACAAAAATAAAAATATGAATAAAAAACATTAATTTTGCTTAATAGATCCCCTTTAAAGAATTTATTTCCCAAAAATTACTGACCTAATTGAGTAAATGTAAATGGGTAATGCAATAAACTGACCTCTGCATTAAAACTGTGAAGGAACTGGAGCTACACTCATGCAGACCTCTGACTACAACTAAAAGAGCCAACAAAAGGCATGAAAAAGAAAGATGGTGGCTCTCTGAGGAGTCGCTACAACAATGCACTATGGGAAAAAACTGATTGGTGAATGCAGGCTTATCTGCTGGGAAACCTTGAGTTCACTCGTCCATATGTATATAACCCACCACCTACCACCTCCCATTGTTGAAGAACATATACAAGCCATCCCCTGCTGGCTGTGGCCTCTGCCAGCAGGATAATGAGTCCCGCCACAAACCCAAACAGGTTCAGGAGCGGTTTCAGGAGGAGACTCTTTGAGGTTTTGAACAGGCCTCCAAATTATCCATGTGTCTGACAAGAAAGTACAATCCGCCGAGATCTCACCTCACAAGCTACAAGACACAAAGGATCTGCCGCTAACATCTTGATGCCAGACACCGCAGCATGCTCAGACTCTCCTGGAGTCCATGCTTTGATTGGACCAGAGCTGTTGTAGGCAGGTGCTCATAATGTCATGCCTGGTTGGTGTATGCAAACAGAGGTCACATGTGGGATACCCCAAGGTTCATTCCTGGGGCCCCTCCTATATCCAAGCTCAATTGGGGTCAAGAATTACTTAATATTTATGAAAAATGCCTGGTCCATTTGCAGATTATTTCACTTAACAATGCACTTTTACCATGTTGGAACTAAAATATTGACCTACATGTTGCAAAAAAGTTACTTGTAAGTCAGTTTTGTCTTATTTCAAGTCTTCACTGGAAACCAAAAGTTTTTAGTGAAATTTTGTATTTTTGCAGTGGAGCCATAGATCCACTCTGTGTTCTGGTGGGTTCTGTTGAAACGGGATGCATGAGTGGTGACACACTGCTCTCTGCTTAGCTCATTGACTGAGTCAAGGTCTGTTTTGCATCGTTTTTCTCTCACGTACCGGCTCTAAGTGCCAAGGCTCTGAGCAAAACCTCCTGTTCGTACAAGATCTGGTAATTTAACCACACTTCATTTGGATTAGCGAGCAGGACCAACTGAGCGCTGCCTCTTCTTTTTTCTGCTTTCAGTGAATGTGGGTGGATGGTATCTAATATGTCTGTATCTGGATAAACACATCAGTTGGTCTGCAAACTGAAGACGGTCTGGATGTGTTTATTTAGATTTTCCTGCCTGCTTGTGTGTGAGTCATATGTAATGCCAAACAGATGCCCTATTTATAGCAGAGCTAGTAAAGTGCATTTGTGGGTAATTATGTTCTCTGCTGGTTTGTGTGAAACTTAAGTCATGCCCCATCATGATGTGCCCCCACCTCTTCCTCTGGAGCTCAGTTTTGTTTTTGTTTTTGTCTCTCGCCTGAAAGGAGGGAATCAGCGCTGACAGGGGGGAAGCCTGCTTGACGTGACGGATGAGAGAACCTGTTTGCTGGAACGGAGACTGGATGTGCGGGAGCAGCTTTTACCCCCATCTCCAGCACAATGCGGCGTAACCGTCCCGCATCCGCAGACAGCCGTGTCTGACGGGCCTGACAACAACAGAAAAGGTGTGGAATCGCAATTGTGAGGGGTGATTCTTCCACCGCTTCGTGGTGTCTGTGCACAAGTCAGAGGGTGGCAGGGGTGTGTGTGACTTCGTGCGAGAAAGATTGCGCGTCTCTACGCATGTGTTTTACCGCAGAAGCTGCTCTCCCACTGAGCTCAAGTGAATACAAACGATACGTAGCGGCCTCCTTGGCCACTCTCCATGCTATTATGGGGAAACCCCCTTCACTTATACAGCACACACACACACACCCGCCGGATGTACAGCCTCCATGAAGAAGCATTGATATGTCACGCTGAGGCATTAAATGGGACGATAGTGGTTAGCAATCAGACCAATAGTTGGGTTTTACAGACAGAGCTCCCTGACAGACTCCAAGCTTTGCTCTGGTTTTTATATTTCTGTGTCCTTGAATTCCTTCACATTTCAGAGGATCAGTGTTAGGAAGCTCTGTGTCCTGCCAGCTGTGGGCAGATTTAGAGCATCTGCCCCTGGCTCTTCCAATACCTTCACATCAACTGTAGCTGCTCCACTTGTAAACATCAAGTCAGATAGCTTGCTGTCTAGCTAGTCAGACAGCTGACTTTCTAGCTAGTTATCTAGCCATCTAGTAAGCTAGCTATCTGAGACATTGAGTCAACTTGACTCAGCTAGCTAGGTGACTGAAAAGTTAGAGAGTCAGATAGCTAGCTGACTGGCTAGCTAGATAGCTGGCTAGCCAGTCAGTTAGCTACCCGGCTAGATGTTTATAAGTGGATCAGCTACACCAACCTCCAACCAACTGTAGCTGGTACCAACTATAGCTAGTTGACACCAGCTGGTACCAACCAGCTATATTTGAGCTGAGTTGAAAGCTATCAACTCAGCTAACTGTCTGACTTGATAGCTACCAACTTTAGCTAGTCAGATAGCTTACTTGCTATCTATCTATCTATGATGTCAGATAGTTAGCTGATTTGATAGCTATCAAGTTTGTTCCAGATTAAATGAGTGTAAAAACTGAACTTGGGTGGCATGTTAGTGTAGGCTACACTTGTCAGATTTTTGTTTAAGAAAAACCTTTTTTATTTTTTTTTCTTCTAATTTTTAAACTTTTCCATACACAAGTCAAAAATAATAGTAAAATAAAAACAGCACACATTAGAAAAAAAAACACAAGACAAAACTAGTACAGAAACCGATAAATTCCTGTCAATGGCAAAGAATTTAAATATGATCTGTTTCATATTTTTGTTTAAGAAAGCCTCGCAAAACTATACATACTCCGTTGTGTTGGTTCATCAAACAAAATCAAAGTAAAAGTTTCGGGGCTAACATGGCAATATGTAAAGAAAAATAAATGTAAAAAAACAATGGCTGTATGAAGAGGCACTGTCCCTCCAGCTTGCAGCTTTAACAGTAAATCTAAATCCTTAAAGAATAATCATGTAGTTAATGTTTATTGGAGGACGGAAAAACACTTCACCACAACACTCACCTGAGTGGTGAATGCCCTCCTCTGTGAAAGTGAAAAAGTGAGTGGCGCAGTAATTGTGGGGTTAGGATGTGGATAATTGAAGTGTGGCAATTTGTGGCCAGAAAACCCCGCAACAGCAAGCCTGATGTCTTCTGGCGGAGAGCGGCTGTACGGGCGCTCCGGCAGGGGAAATCCACCCTATAAAAGGCGTTGCATGCTACTGCCAGCACTCGAGCAGGTTTTTACTGCTGCAACCAGAAATATGAGATAAAAACCAGTTCAGACGAAGGATAACAATATCGGTGTTAACCACAAAACATTGTGCTTGTGGGCATTTTCCTCACTGCATTGCAGCGCCTATTACATTTTACTAAGGGTGTTTTCACACGTCTTAGTCTGGTAGCCTCAGTTAGATTGGGGACCAAAACTGCAACATTTGTGACATTTTTCATTTAAATTGTAGCATGAACAACCTCACCAACAAAAAATAAATCTGATTTTAGCAAAAAAATCTGAACTGAGCATCAAAATTTGCTTTGTGAACAGCAGAAATACAAAGCCGTCAAAGACCTCATCCTGACTGCAGAGATCTTTTCAGAAACAAATGCCTGAAATTAACTGATGCAATGTCACAAAGGAGCTAATTAAAATTCCTCACCAATGATGTAAGAAACTGATAAAGTCGACAAGTTGGATCTATAAGCTTTTGAATCACTGGATGTGCATGCCTAAGATTATAGAAGAGATCTCTACCAATTAAAACTAATCATTAAGGGTGTCACAATAAATGTTTTAATCGCATGCTAAATTTAAACAAGCTCAATTATTCCCATTTGCATCATTTTTTTTCTCCCATGTCTTTCTTTTGTAGAAAGAAAGAGAAAAAAGGTCTCAACTAAACCTTTTTTGAAAGCTAATTTTGTTTTCATTGCCTTCACCATACAATTTATTTTTTGTTTTGGTTGTTTTGTTTATTTATTTACTTGCACACATGTGCATGTGCACAGTGCATGCAGTGGTAAAAAACAGCTGACAAAAGATGCTGCCGTTGCTAGGTGGTCGGTGGAACTCTGCTGGGGTTGCTAGGCGATGGGCGGAACTCTGCTGGGGTTACTAGGTGACGGGCGGAACTCTGCAGGGATGGCTAGGTAACGGTGCAGTGTGCAGTTTTTGAAACCGCTTGCTTTCCACACACCAAAAAAATATCAACTTATTGCCAAAAAACAGCCAGCTTAGCCAGCTTATTTAAAGTTTATTGATATTTGAGAGAGTAAACATATATTATTATGCCAACTCAAAGGTGATTCAGCAAAGAGAATTGAGTTAATTTGTTACAGGTAATCAAATTAAGTTCATCCAAGTAAATATATTAAGTTTATTGAGTTCTCAAGTTAAACAATTGTAAATAAAGTAAGTTTGATAAACATATTTTGATTACATGTAGCAAATTAATTCAACTTTTTTTTTGTTGGAGTTCTATTTTGTTGAAAATGGTCTTTAAAACAACAAAATTATTATTTATCACAATAATTTCTGGGACAATTGCAGCTTTGATTATCAAGCTGCAAATGTAGCAAACACAGTCATTCACTTTCCTCCCACTGGAAACAGCCGGCAGTATCCTTCCGATTCATGCCTGTACGTTTCCTGTCCAGAACAAGCAGTATTTCTAGTAAAATGAGAGGCAACGCACAGCAGCATGCCTTAAATAAATGATTTGGTTCATGATTCCCCTCTAAACCTAAAAGTAAATTACATTATTCCGTAGGAAATTATGCATTAGTGGGGAAAATTCCGTTTGGGTCAACGACAGATACTGATGTGAACATGAATGACTGGGCTGGCTGTTATAACCCAGTTTGTGATGTAAGGGACAGGAACAGAGGGAGGGGGGAGAGTCGAGAGAAGAGTCAGCCCCATGTACAGCCTTTTTGTCTGGAACGGACTGCAGCGATGCTAGGACCGGCTCGGTTCTGGGATCTGGAGGTCAGCCAGAGCTGGAGAGGGAGTCCAGAGTAAAGAAGTGGCCACTCGGTCCCAGTCTGACTCACAAAGAGGCCTTTCTGTGCTGCACAGGTCTACGGCGGCGCAGCGTGTCACACATAGACTGTCAGCGCACATAAGCTTTGAAACAAGCAGTAATCACTGACTCGCAAACAGAGTTTATCTCATATTTACTGGATTCCTTCATGCTCTTTACAGATCTTTTCTTTACAGGTGACCTGATATGCTTCCAGGTTAGATTGGCCTATTGATGATACAAAACATTTTCATCATATTTTTTGCACAAAATCTTTCTCAGATAATGATATTTTAGTCTCCTGAGTGATGAGCTATGAGCTGTTTCTTGTCAATAGGGGCTGCTGGCCACGCCCCAAACTCAGCCTTTACACTCCACTGTGAAAATGGCTGCAAACAGGTGCAATTATACAACTGTACATCTTTGAAAAGTATTAGCAGAGCCTCCTGCACAACCAACAAGAATGCACCAAGTGGTTTCTGGATGATAAGTCGACAACAAAACACTTGCCTTTTCCAGCAGCCATTGTACAGCGCATAAAGTGCTGTTCAATGGCTGCCTTTTTTCTTTTTCACAGTTACTCTGAGCGACAGTGGATGAAAGATTGAGAGAGTTTTGGTTTTATTTACCGAAATCAACAGAATGTCATCAGGCGCGTGTTTGGGCTCCAAATAATTCAGAGGCGTTGTGAATTTGGTGAGTTTCACAAGCTATCTGGAGCTCAGCCTTGGTTGCTAGGTGATGGGGAGAACTCTGCTGGGGTTGCTAGGTAACGGCACAGTGTGCAGATGTTGAAATGGCTCGTTTTCCAGACAACAAAAACCATTTGAGCTTACTGCCAAAAAAACAGACAGGTTGTTTTTTTTTTATTTTCCTAACCCTTCTGGACTGAACGTGTCGGCGATGATCCAGCCAGGTTTTATGGTAATTTCACTTTTGCAATAGCAGTAAATTGCAAAAGTAACTACTAGATATTGAAAGTTCCAGTTCTTATGGATAAATTGGCAAATATATTTACTCACAGGACATTTACAAAAAGCAAAAAAATCCAGACTGAGATTTGAAACTTAGGACTCAATGGTGCCTTAACTGTTCTTAGATGCAGTTGAAACCCAAATGGAAGTACTAAAATGTTCAAGATGTGATTTTTTCATAAGAGGTCAGAATAATCTGGATAAAGCCAAAGGTTTTCTATTGTTTCCTCCACCCAATCAGCAGAAGCAAACCTCACCTCTCTTCACCCTGCACCAGCGGGGCGAGGTCTGGCCCGGGTTAAGCTGTCCCCTGGCTGGTTAATGATCCCTAATTACCTTGATTAAAGCCTAATTAGGAACTGAGGGTAAGAGGAGACCAGTCCTTGTACAGATGACCTTTCACATTTGAGCTTTCGGCCCTTTCCCCTTTAGATCAGAGTAACATAGGAAGAGGCACTAAAGGAGCCAGACGGCTGAATGTGCACGTCTGTGTGTGTAAATACGTGGTGGTGATGGTGTCCTGTTGACACAGAGCAGCCCCGGCCTCCCTGCTGTTTTGCCTCCTTTACATGCAGCTACGCTCACACATAAAACTCTCCGTTTCATAAGAGAACCATTAAAGGATCGCGCCGCATCAAAGAGGTTCCATCTGTTAATAATCCGGCAATAAGTTCTTCTGGCTGATCAAACGCTGATCACCAAAGTTTTGGGTCAAGAGGGTTTTGCATGTTGGCAGGTTTTGCCTCCCATAACATCTATATATGAGCTTTAAACTCAAAATTACTCTCTCTCCAAACAGCCAGATGACCACAGAGCATTCAGTGGTGATCAGATGTTTATTTATGCTCATCCTGGACTTGACTTTTACTGATTTAGTTGAGTCATTAGATCAGCGGTGTCCAACGTGCGGCCCAGTCTCCTTCAGTGGCCCTTCGATTGATTTTGTGAGGCCCTTGACCGCAAGTCAAGAATGACACAAGTTTGGCCCTGCGACACTTTTGGTCATTTCTTTTCTGTGGGAAGTTTACAGTATATCTTCTTAAGCAATAAACAACACAGCTATTTTTTTTTCATTTGCCTTTTTTATTATCATTTTATTTTTATCTCATAATAAGCCTGGCAAGTTTTTACTCAAAAACAGACTTTGGCACACCCATCCATTCTATTCTGCTAAATAAAGCAACGTTTGTAGAAAAAAGTTCTTATTTTCATTGCTGGGAATAAGCTAAAAACATTTTATAAACTTAAAAAATGTAAAATAATAAGCCCCAAAAGTTAAGTGACTGTAAATGGCAACCGTGAAATATTACATTTTATTGATTGTTGTCCAAGTAAAAGACAAATAACTCACAATGATGTTTTTGCATTTTCTAATTGGGTGAAAAAAAGAAAATTTTGGCCCCTGAATACTTTCAACTTGGGGATTTTGGTCCTTGGTACAAAAAGTTTGGGCACCCCTGGATTAGACATTATTAGACTCCAGTGATTATCTTTGGAGCCAAAAACAAACAAAATAACACCTTCATGCTCAAATATAGAGAGGAAAAGTAATGCCCATTGATCCAGGAATGAGACATTTTATTTAATTTTTAACATAAGGTTGTTGCTTGAGTATTGTGTGTTTTTATCTTGTTCCTATTTTTAACTTATTTCAGTATAAAGGTGGGTTATTTTTTGCTGCTCTGTCTAGTTTTACATGTTTCAGATGATAAAATTAATTTGAAATGCAAAAAAACTGATTTGTGGAAGCTTAGACAAATTTTAAATACACATCATCATAAATGTTTTGGGAATGGAGAAAGGAGGATAACATTAAACTTCTCAAATATCTTTCTAACAAACCGTATGTCCACCTCCTTAGAAATTAGTGAAACAGCTTTGAAATCGGATCTTTGCAAGGCAGAAATTTAAGTCGATTCTTTATCATTAACATTTGATGTGAAGAATTTGATGAAAACCTCATTTATGCAGGTTTTATAACTCGGACTAGGATTTGGCTGATTTATGGCCCCTTGTGACTTGGTTTGCAGTTCAAACATTAAACTCTTGATCTAAAGAGGAACGATCCAGGGTCCCTTTAGTTATTACAGCTAGAAATCTGGATTCAGACCTGGACCTTCAGAGACACATAAAGACGATTACAAAGTTGCCCTTCTGTCACCTGAAGAACATCTCCAGGATTACAGGACGAAAGTCTCAGCAAGATGTAGAGAAACTCATCCATACTTTTATCTTTAGTCGCATTGATTACTGCAACAGTGTCTGCATAAAAAATCAGTCCTCCAGCTGCAGCTGAGCCAGAACGCTGCTGCTGGAGTTCTGACTAAAACCAGGAAGATAGATTATATCACCCAGTTTTAAAGCATTTTACACTGGCTCCCTGAAACTTCTTCTGGTTCTGTTCTGCTGAACCAAAACCAAAGAGGGAGAAGCAACATTCACTTTTTACAATCCTCAGATCTTTAGTGAACTTCCAGAAAACTGCAAAACTGACAAAACACTGACTTTCTTTAAATCAAGCCTCTGTCTATGTAATATAAATTATTTGTTGGCTCTTTAGCCCAGTATAATGAACAGGCACATGGATATTATAACTTGGTTTTAATTACACATTTTTGACAATTATTGAGTCAGTGAGTAATGTATTTGATTAAATCAAGATAAAGGTTTAGATTAAATAAATATTCACTTCTTCCTGTTCCTGTTCGAACAGAAAAGCAGTAGTAAAGAAATTATTTTGTTTTTGGTCATGTATGCAAATGTTTCTCTGTCTTACTGATGACTTATTTTCTTCTTTTTAAAAATCTGTTTGAAATAAATCAAATCAAAAAGGGCTTAAACACCAATTTGTTTAGAGTTGCCTTTGCTTAATAAAAACAACTTTTTGTTTGTTTTCTTTATTTTGGCACTGAAATACTTTTTGCATGTTTTCATCATATAAAACTCTTTACACTGCGCCATTCAAATACATTTGACTTTACCTTATCAAATAGCATCTTAAGCTAATTTAAGGGCTGCACATATTTTTCATGAACAAGCATGACGTTATAACCTGACTACTTGTAAAGATGACGCTCCAGTCGGTTTGTTTCCTTCAGGAGGACCAGAAGAAATGCCTGAGGTCAGACAAACCCCAGAGGTGATGCGTGAATCACTGGTGTGATGTGTGTGTGATGTGTGTGTGCGTGTGTGGGCGTGGGTGTGTGTGTTCACAGCCTGTGAAATAAAGACGGGGCAGGAGAAGGAAGGGGACGGGGTCGTGACATAATCAAGCACTGATTTAACTCAAACTGCCAACACACGTACACCGTCTCCCTTGGGCCTGAGATAACCAAGTCAAGAGCCCGGGGGTCAGAGGTCCGGGCCCTGGCTCATAGGGAACACATGGAAGGGATAAAGAGTCTCTGGATTCCATGAAGAATGAGCGGTGACTGACTTATTTATGAATCCACGGACAACATGGCTGCCCAGCTCCCTCCTGCTTCACCTCACACATGTAGAGAGAAAAATACTGAAAACAAAACCGTCTGAAACTTTCCAGTTCTCACTGAAGAACTTTCATCGAAAAGTAAAAACCAAACCAGTGTGTGGTGATGAGAAACGCTTTTAATTTGCACCAAAGAAGTTAGGAGACATGACCCAATTAAATAGATGCTGTTGGTCTGAATATATTAATAAACTGTATTCAAATTAAATATCTGAAATTAAAGTTTTTGGAAGTATGGTTCTGTGGAGAGGCTATGAGCAGAAGATATCTCCTATAATGACATCACTTTGGATAAAGATGTAAAGTTTTGTACCTAATAGCATCTAAATTGTTACAATCCATCATTCAAATCCTGCTTTATAAACTATTGTCACCTTCAGATCCCTTGTTCATATAATTAGAAGCTGGTTTAGTATTTCAGGCCAAACATTTGTCACAAAATAAATTAAGTCTAACTGGGAAGACTAATTAAATTTAATGTTTTTTCTAAATCTCATCTTAAAACACAGAGTTATGTGAAAAACTAAAAGAAACAATAATTAAACAACTTTTAGAACCAGGTTTAGCAGAAATATTTCTCTGTAGTCTTACTTTATCAGTCTGCTTCGTTTTCTGGAGGTTTTGACATTTAATTTTTGGACTCCTGATTTGCTCAGAATCATTTAATGTGAACAGGACGTTAAAATTAACGTTTGCTTTAATAACACAAGAGTCAGATCAATGTAACGCACTTCCATCTCAGGATACAAAAACATGCCACTAAGCATTCTGGGAAATAGTTCCCACTCTTGTCTTTTTCTTCTTTCGAGATTTTAAAGAGCTAACTTAAAAACTCTAGTTTACTCAACTCTTGGAGGTTTGATCAAATTAATAAATAGTTAAACTTAACTACTGTAAGTTTATCTTTCACAAACTCACATTTAGGTTCAAAATCTACAACTTGATAAATTTATCTGACTTAAAGAATAAAAGACAGTAGACACAACTAAATGTGGCTGATATGTTTTACAGTGTAGTGTAAATATCTTAGTACACTTGAAATAAGACAAAACTAACTGACGAGTAACTTTTCAGTGGTTGTTTTTGACCAGGCACATCTTTGCAGATCAATATTATATCTCAAGTAGTTGGTGACAACATGGTGACAGATTTAAGAAATATGAAAAAAACCCAATTTGTTTTAAATAAAAGTTACATACTGCAGCTTTAAAGACTTCATGTATCTTCCATTTCAGAAACACATCTTTAAAACTTTAAGTGTACGGCTACATCTTCCAGTTCTGGGAAGCCATGACTACTTAGATTCTTAAAGCTGTAGCAGATAAAGGCGCTTCAACCAAAGTGCACATTCCTGTCAAAGGTTTAGAAAAAATAAGCAACTTTTACTGTTTAACACTGGATTTTTTTTTCTGTTATTGTTCATTTTTGTCTGATGGGAACGGTGCTGCTTACCAGCACACATTACGGGATAACCCTGTGGATGAACCAAGACGTCATGCAAACAGCATGCAGTGGAAATGTGTTTGGTACACATCTGCACACGCTGAAAATAACAGAAGAGGCTCATTATTCCTGTGACTGTTTTGGTTTTTGGTGTATGGTTAGAAAATCCAAAACAATCAACTCATCATCAAAACAGAGAATGAAGCAACATGTTTGTTGAACGTGTCTCAATCTACAGATCTATCAGTTGTCCAGTTCACACGTGGAGGAGATCAAGTGTCTTGTATCTGTTCACCTAAAATAGCAGCGATGCCATTTAAAAAACTTTCAAGTTGATCTGTTATGCTTCCTTGAACAGGTTAGGATACACCAATAAACTAAAAACATGTTCATTCAATTTTTTTTTTGCATAAAATCATTCTCAGATAATAAGATTTTAGTTCAGTTATGAGCTGTTTTATGGTGTTTTGTCCCTTTAAATTCATATAACTTGCTGCTGGGCATGCCCCCCAAACTCAACGTGTACCCTCACACATGAAAATGGCTACAAACAGATGCACAATTATACACCAGTACATCTTTGAAAAGCAGAAGTGGAGCCTCCTGTTCAACCAACAAGAATGCAGCAAGGGGTTTCTGAATGGTAAGTCAAAAATAAAACTCTTGTCTTTTCCTGCAGCCATTGTACAGCGATAAAACCAGCTGAACAAACATTGTGGAACTGAGCTTGGGGTTGCTAGGCAACAGGGCAGAACTTAGTTAGGGTTGCTAGGTAATGGGGCGGTGCCTGCTGATTTCTGATGTTACATTCCAGAGGTTTTTAAAACATTTAACTTGACAAAAAGAAAAAAAAAACAGCTGAGTGTGTTTTAAAAGTGCTTCAGATGTTTTTAGAAGCAGTAGAAAGGCAAATGAAAGTATTGGAAGTGGATTTTGAATAGCACATCACCTTTAAGCATTGCTCTTTACTTTGCTCAACATCTGTCTTGTCTGGCTAAAAGGGGAAATCAGTTGAAAGCGTTCCCACTTCTGTTAAACGCCTTTAATAACAATGTTTTATTTCCTCTTTGTACTATCCTCCCATCCTGTCAGCTTTCCCCTGCATGTTTGGTTTTCTCTAAGGGGAAGCTGAGAAACTCTTTTTCATGGGACACTGCATGCTCATCATATGTCTGCATTGTTTTTCTGTGTTCACCCTCTGTCTCCTATTTCAAAGCAGCCTGATGGCAGAGGAGTCTGAAGGAAGACGGCTTGTCTGGGGTGACCATTTTTAACCTCCTATCTGTGCTCTTTTTACCCAAAGACTCACTCTGTGTGTGTGGGTGAGTGAATGCGAGGGAGGGTGTGTGTGAGATACTTGAAAGAGGATGCGGTTGTTGTCATTACACCCTCTGGAGAAACTGAGGGTAAGGAGTAGAAACCTTCAGGATGTTGTGTTTGCAAAGGACAGCCAGTTCTGACTGGGAGACGGGAGGAAAACCTCAGCAGGCTGTGGGTGGAGGCGGGGGGTTTCTTCCTGTCTCACTGCATTCATTGTTCCTTTCAAATAATGGATGCATCCATAGGAGATTTAAGGCCTATGCAGGGATCATCTTCTCGACAGAGACAGATATAATCTGCTACTGGAACTGGCATTTTCATGAATGTTAAGGAATTATTTACCTAAAACAAACTTCTATATCTTGCTTAAAAGTTACTTGTAAGTTAGCTTTGACTTAATTCAAGTGTATTAAGATATTTGCACTAGGAAGTAGACCAAAAAATACTTGGCAAGATTTTGTGTTTTTGTAGTGGGTTAGCCATTATTTCTGCAAAAACACAAAATTTTACCATGTATTCTTGGTTTAGTTTCTAGTGTAAATATCTTAGAACACTTGAAATAAGACAAAACTAACTTACAAATAATAGTTAATAATTCCTTAATATTAATACATCCATTAGCAGATTATTTCACTTATAAATTGTGAAAAATGTCATGTTACAAGTGAAATAATTACCCGTGGAACTAGCAATTTCATCAATATTAAGAAATTATTGACTTAAAACAAGCTCCTGTAACTTTCTGAGAAGTAATTTTTAATTAGTTTTGTTTTATTTCCAGTGTACTAATCTATTTCAGAAACCAGACCAAAAGAATCCACTTCATTATGAGTTATGCTAACTAGCAATAAATACATTTTTGTCTGGAAGGTAGGAGATGCAAAAGAGTTTTTAGCTCCTGATTCTAGTAACCTCCTGGTCCAGAACTTTGGCTGATTCTGTGCTGACTGGAACCTTTTTTCTTTGAGCAGCTTGACTCTGACTCACATTAGTTTAACTTTTCTCTAACCGCAGCACCATGAGAACATACATCTCCAGCTCTGATGACTGCGGGTAGAACATGAACCGCAAACTCTGCGACTGCTTTGCTTCATCCACTGAGTCATGGAGGTAACATGTAAACACGCTAATGAAGCAGTGGATAGACGGATGGACGGGAGGCTGCGCGCCTGCCGGTCATGCATGCAGACATTGTTGGAGGACAAAGAAATTCTTTCTCTCAGTTCCTTTCTTCGCTTTTACTCATTCCAACGCGTTGATTGATTGCAGATGAACTGATTTGGTTAAAGTGTAAGCAATCAGACAAAATTTCGACTATTGCCGAGAAAATAATACTGCTTAACTGGAAAGATATCTTCTCACACAACAGATATCAATGGAACAACAATCAGCAATAGATAAAAATGTGAACATTTCAATAAAATATACTCTATAATTCTAGATGGTTTTCATTGCTGATGATTTAATGCCACTGTGGGGAAAAAAGAAGAACAGAGATCCTAATAATAAGACCACATGAAGTGCTTTTTGGTTATCCTATATTTATTTAATTAGTTATTCTTTGTTCTAGTATATACTTTTATTTATTTATGTGTATATTTATTCTTTCTCTCCATCTCTTTTCCACTTCTACCCAACATATCTGTGACCGTAACTTAATCAAGAAATACGATAGAAAAGAAAAATAATAATGCAAATCAAAAAATAACTGCCAAGATTAAAATAAAATATATATTGACACCATTTGATTATGTACGTGTTTTGTCTTTGTTCTGAATGCATAAATTTTAATGTATTGACCCTTTGCCCGTGACGTCACGCTCTCAAGAAATGGCGCAGTGGGCGTCAAAACAACGATGCTCTGCTTTAAAGCTAGTCTAAAAACAAACGTCTGTAACCTAATGTCACTTTTATTTAGTCGATTTCACTGTAAAACTGGTCATAGTATGCCTCACTACATAGTACGTGGCTGCACAAACAGAGAAGGATACAAACCAAACGATACCGTGGTGATGGACATCAGCTGTCAATCATAATGACTGGTGTCATGGCGGATTTGCAGCGAACTCTTCTTGAAAGGAAAGAAGATTAACGTTCATATACTTTATAAGTAAGTATGATTAGAAAGATATAAAATATCACATTATGGAGAAGGTAAGTGTCTAACAATTAGTAACCATGGAGACTAGTGATGTGTCGGTTGCTAACGATCCGGCTCTAAGAGCCGGCTCTTTGAAGTGAACGACTGGAACCGGCTCCACAATGGGAGCCGTGTTAGGATCCTATTTGGGAGCCGGTTTTTTTCTACAGTATATCGCTGTCTCTCCGCCTCCCTGTCGCTGTGCTTGTGCTCTGCAAGTGACATAGCCGATAGTTTTTCCCCACATCGTTTTTTTTTTTTTGTCCTGCGGTGCCTCGCTGTCTCTCCCGTCCTTCTCCCTCTCCTTGCGTGTTTTGCTCTTCTGCCAGAGCCAGAGTGGAGAGTTTTTTTCCCTCGGTCGGTCCACTGCCCTCATGTCAAGCGTGTGCTCCACACATCTGACCAATCACACATACCACTGAATATTATTTGATATTTGCATTGTGGCACCTTTTCTGTTATGAAGCTGCTTTGATACTTTTTCGTATTGTGGTGGGTGTTTGTATTTATATTTAACTGTTTAATTTATTTTAAGTTATTTTTGTGGAAGTGGTGCTATTTTGTGATAATTTAATTGGTTATAATAAAAGGTTTATTTATAAAGCATTGTTATGCAGCATTTTTACTCATCATAAGTGCTTAACAATGTCAATAATGAAACAAAATATTATAAAATTAGCTTTAAGCTATTAATTAATTAATAATGTCAAAAATATATATGGGGAGCCGTTTGGGAGCCAAAAGAGCCGGCTCTCCGCAGTAAGAAGAGCCATTAGAGCCGCATCTCGAAAAGGAGCCGAAAATCCCATCACTAATGGAGACAGTGCCGTCATATAGCCTAGCCTAGCATGTATGGAAAAAAACTGGTTAGCATCTTGACTTAAACCTGCTCCGGTGTAAAGGGTAAACGCTATCTATGACATAGTGATATAAATCATGTCGGTAATTTGATCAACACATTAGGAGGTTTCTAAGCTAGCTATTTCAGCTATTTTGTAAATACTATGAACCCAACCAGGTGTGTTACGTTCACAGACAAATTGGCTTCACCTGAACAAGTAGTAGCCATGAATGAACTGGGAAAAATAACATGGCAAAACTATTTCAGTCACTCTGTTCAATACTACAGTCTCTCTCTTTCACGTCCATCATGGCGCCTCCAACGATTAAGTGACGTAGTTGCAAAGGGTCTTTTTTTAATTTTTATTTTATTTTTGTTGCCGTTATTCTCATTCGTTCTCTTATCCGGTTATTTTGTAGACCAATACTTATTTTTGTTGGTCTGTAATCTTTGTTGTGTGTGCTCTACTTGGTGAATAAATTAAAAATAAAACACACTCAGATCGTGAGCTAATCCTGTTAGCATCTCCATGGTGACTTCAATGTGGGGGTTTACCAGTGGCCTTTCTTCAAACCAGTGAGGGAAAAACAAGAGGCTGGCATATCTGTGTTTGTGCCTGCCTGGATGCCCTTTTTCCAGTTTCATTGAGTTAATCCTGGTGAGTCTGGTTGTGCATAACTAATCACCTTAAGAGAAGTTCAAACAGCATCAGCATGCATGACACTGAATCTCCTTCAGTAGCCGGGACAACAGGCCTCTGCAGCAACGTCTTTCTCTGACCTGCACATGGTTGCTATGCTGTTTCCCGTCCTGAGACTTAGAAAGTAGAGAAGGCTGCGTTCCCACTGCAGCCAGAAGTGACCCAATTCATATTTATTTGCCTTAATGCGACCCGTATCTGATCTTTTCGTGACAGTCTGAACAGGTCGGGGTTTTTTCGAATGCGTCCCAGGCCACTTGGATATCCGAAACGTGTCCAATCTTTTCAAATGTGACCTGAATCTGAACGGCCAGGTTGCATTCATCCGACCTGAGTGTCATTGATACTCGACAAACATTACTATTCTTCGTTCGTGAAGAAAAACAACTGTGGCGGACATTAATGAGAATTAAGTTGTTAATGTGTTGGCTCTGGCCGGATAGCAACTTTAAAATGATAAGAGATGCTCCACCACATTAGCATCCATGTTTACTCCCGCAAACACTGAGCATTTCTTCTTCTTTTTATGGTGGTTGGCAAAACCCTGAGCACGCTCTCTATGTGTGACTTTATTGCAGTCTGAAGAAATGCACCCTCCTGGCCAAAAACAACCAATAAGTGTCAGGAGGCGGGTCTTAGCACTGTTAATTAACCTCATGTACTTGCTGATAAATGCGCTAATGATGGAGAAACAACTAGGAAAACCGTTTATCCGCCGTCATTGGCGACAATGCCAACTAGCCTTAGGATTCATAACAGGCTAAGCTAGCTGCAGTGTACCAGAGAGCAAGGGGGAGGGGTTGGAGGTGACTGACAGCGCTAAGACCCGCCTCCTGGCTCTGATTGGTTGTTGGGAGAAGGCAAAACGGCTCAAACCAAAACAGCTCAAACCAAACATCTCAGTTTTCCAAGTTTTCATATTCAGGAAGGTATAAAAGAATTAATTTTGTTTCAAACATCATCTTAGAAATGTTAACTATAAACTGGTTGTGTGTATGTGGAAGGATAATTCATTATTCAAATAAGTAGCTGAACTTGGCTTTATCCAAATCCTCTCTGCATTTTTTAAAGCGAAATTTGCGCTGAGTGCACTAGACTGACTCTCCTTTCTCACCTCTTCACACAAGTTGACCGCAGTACAAGACTGTCCAACGCACTGCTGTGAACTAGGTAACCCTTCGTGTGAGAGAGGCTTTTAGATCAAAATTTGTGATAGGATTAATCTGCATTATGTAATATTGACATGTTAAACTTTTTAGATTAATCACATTTGTTAACGGTTTAATGCTGGCAGCTCTAATTCATTTATTAAGCTTTTAAGACTCATTAGAGGACAAAAAAGTGCCTATAAACAGTGTGAACAAGATTTTGGTGATATAAAATATAAGACAAAGTTAACTTTTGTAAGCTAGATCACAATCGGTCTGTGTTATCAATATTTTCTTTGATCGTCTTGTATTCAAATAGTTAGTTTCTTTCATTGCTTGGTTTGACATTAGCTAACCAAGGAGCTGCACCTTGGGGGGAAGATGATACAACAGGGACTGTATTTGGGCCAATGATGATGAAAACACACAAAATAAATAAATAAAACTAAGCACAAAACATTTTCTTCACAATTCCAAGACAGTCTCTCTGTCTCTTGAGGAAGTGGAGACGCTTGCCAGTAGGCAAATGTGGAAATATGGCCTTTCGTGTTGCTAGCATGTTTTGTTTTTCACTTTGGATTTATTTTTATTTGCTGTGTTGCATGTTTATGCTGTTGAGTAATTTCTGTTTTTATGCATGTTGTTGAAGTTTAGGAAATTTACCCGTTGCGCTGCCCGAGCCAGGTGTTTTCCATTAGCTAAAGTGGCATGGATGGAAAAAACGGAAATAAAGTGGGCAGATTGACAAGCTAGCAAACGGCGAGCAGCAGACAGAGACAGAGCAGCCGAGACAAGATGGCAAGAAAAAAGACGGCAGACAGAAATCAGATTTAGATAAATGTTTGAACAGATTTTTTCTGTGTAACTATTCTGTTGATGTAAATGTTTTTCTGCTCTCTATGATGCTGAATCTTCACCTTCCTTCCAGACACCTGAGAGATTTGGTAAAAATGCTGGTGTCGTGAAGAGAAGTAACGCAGATACCATAAAACTGCCACTACCGTATTTCATGGCAGGTATGGATGTCTTTTTGGTGATGCTCAGTGTGGCTTTTGGGCCAAATGTACAAATTTTCCAGACATATGGAGAATACAGCCACTATACAAATCGAACAAAACCAGTACTTGGAGTCACAAATCCTGACAGATCTTAACATCAAGAAAAAGTAGAACTGGAGCAGTTTTTCTCCAACTTTTCAGGTTGAGGACCATTTACCCCATTTAACAACCACTCACGGACCAACTAACTTGAAATTGCCCCAAAATAACATCTTAATATATACAACCAGAAATGAAAATATTAGTCTCTTAAGTCATTGTCTTCGTTCCTCCTAATGTGAAGAGTGGCACTGTTTTGTAAATATGACTGGCCTCAACAAAACCATATGTCGGCTCTACGCTGCACAGACCCGTTGTCGTGGCAACTGGTGGACAACAGCTCCGCTAGCCGACAGAGCACAGATTATGTTCAAGCGCATCAGGAACATTAACATTAGCACCAAAAAACACGGTAACGTTTCACACACAAAATAACAGAGCACTCAGTCCATTACAGTTTTATGTTTTGGGGCTTGATGTTTATTTTGCCATTATAAAGAAGTGATCGTCTGAACTCTAGTGGTGGTTGATTAGCTAACTTAAACAAACATCTGCTCTAATGAACATCTGTCAAAGAGTTTACGTGTGGGTCGTCTTATTTTAGCGTTAACTGAACTGAAACACACCAAATTCTGCAGCACAAGTATATGTTAAGATTGTCATAGGTTAGCTAGCATAACTGATCTACCTCCTACTTTCTTGCTCTTTTTTTATAAATTAAAATATTTTACTGACCTGTGAAATATTATACAATTGGACCTTGTTATCTAGTTGTAGTGTCGATGATTAATTGCAAAACGTTGCGTCCATTTGCAGATTCTTTGTGTAATTTTTCCAACAACCAATTTTGATGTGTCCAGTAATATTTATCAATGGGCTTGAGTGATATCAATGGTTATTGGTCCATTTAGTGGCTACAGTCAAAGAAACGGGTTATTCCAGATTTGCTTGGTTTTTGGTAGCTGAACTGAACTGATTATTTTGTTACATTAAATCCGTAATAACTTGGTACATTAACAGGAATGCCAAAAGTTTTGTAATCCTTAAGGATAATTTAAACTATTATGTGGGAAGAAAAACAAGAAAGGACATTAAAAAAAAGGGTGGACAAAAAACAGGAAGGAGAAAGAGATTTAGGGCTTAGAGAACGATACAACCCCATGGCCTCTGTTCTCAATATTGGCTGCTGGTTCGCTCCAGTGATCTAAGCTCCACTCCCCCAGCTTGGTCCCAATTTTCTCTTCATGAGTCAAATTAGTTCCAATACCAGGAGCTTAGTTGGGCTTGAAGAAACAGCTGGCTCTGTGTGCGGCCTTATGGATCCAAAATGGCCGACTGATAACAACAGTAAAGCTTGTGTTACCCTACACATTCCTCTCCCACAGGCTTCAGGTCAGGGAGGCCTAAAGTGGGATATTCAAAATGTAAACATGGGGAGGCTTTTTTTCTCTTTAGTAGTTGAAGCTGTTTCTCAATGTGTTTGAAGGAATAATAGTTAGATTCTTTTTTACATACTTTGCAATTTTGATAAACACTGACTGTTCTTGACAATAAAACCAAGACAACAAAAATATTTTCCCTTTTTCCAGTTTCATCACTGCGAGCAAAAAAGTAGATAAAATTAAGATGCAAACATATTTAAATTTTTTATTCATTAAAAAATTTATTTAAAAAAAAATGTTACTAAACTTCAAAATGTTACATTTTTTTAACACATTTTATTATTTTTACATTTTATTTTTTTAAACACATTTTAAAAAATTGTTTAAGAAATTATTTTACTTTTTTATGTTTAAAAATTAAACTAATTTGTGTTTACAAATTTGTACTTTATAGAAAAAAATTACAAATTTGTTTAATTTTTCAAAATTTTAACAAATTTAAACATTTTAACAAATGTTACAAAAATATATATTTTTAAATGTATGAAAAACTTAATTTTAAACAAATTTTTAAATAAAATTTGACTATCAGGACTCTTTTTGCAAAAGTCAACTATTTTAAATAAATTTTCTAAATAATAAGTTGGATTATTTAGGAAGATTTAATCAATTTTCCACATTTTAAATGATGAAGGTGTTGAGGTGATTATAAATAAATTATAATACTCATTTTAGTTAAGTATTCTTTACAAAATTAAGGTTTTTTAATCTTAATTTCAACCTATTACTTGAAAATGGTCTGAAAATAACAATATTATCGTTAATCACAATAATTATAGGAAGCCAGCAAAATATGTTAGCATGACAAGCCTGTCCACATATAAGTTTCAGTTTTTAATCAAATAAAAATGACTTTTTTATGATATCCTGATATATTTGGATGCAAACTCTCATTATGTTTAAGTATTTCTCCAAGCCCCAAAATAAAAATCAACTTCTCTTTAAAACTCACACATTTCTGCAGATTTTTGTGTCAGATTTTACAATAAAACGGTCTTTGGAGTTGCTGCCAGACTCCTACGTGCCAATCCAATCCTCTACTTTTGGTCCAACAAGTGAGTAATAACACTCTCTGTGTCCATTTGAGTTGCATGGCTTGTAGTGTTGTATAAGTCTGGGATTTAACTTTTGATGGCTCATAGCACTTTCTGGTAATCCCCTCAGGTTGTTAAGAAATTAACTCGATTTGCTGCCGACTGTTTTGAACAAAAACAAACATTGTTTCCTGATGGAGGATTCGGTTTTATGTGCACTGGCTGGAATTAGGGAAAAGCAAGGTCCATGAAACGACGGAAAGCATACAAAAAAAAATACCCTGCTGGGAGGTGGAAGAGATTTTTACTGGTGGGCAGATGAGAGGAAAACAGACGAAGAGAAGGAAGAGACAGGAAAGAGGAGGAAGTTGGGAAGCATTTGCTGCTGTCAGTCTGTCCTTTAATCCCCCAGGATTTTCCTGCCTCCCTTTCCCACGTTCTTGGTGTTAATTGATAAACTCAGAGAGGGAACAAGACCCGTGACTAATCACTCTGGCGCTGCTGTTTTGCTGCTGCTCCTGCAGGGGTGTGCGTGTGTGTGTGGTTGTGTGTACAGGTCACAGAAGTGTGTGTTGGCCGCCGCTAACCTGGCACAGCTATAAAACTGGCAGCATCACCAGTCTGCTGCTGTTTCATGCCAGTACCTTGTTGTTGGATTTTCCCCTTGAAAGAGAAACCACTCAAACTTTAAATCCTTGGCCAAATTACAGCTCGATGCATGACTCAGTAAAATACTATATGCCATGACTATAAAACAAGCAATGAATGGTGTAAGTGTTCCTTTGTATTCTTCTGCATCTGAGCATTTAGCAGAATCTGTTTTCTCTTATGACCACAGCAGACAGATGAAAAAAGCACTTTCCTGTTTTTACTGCTCTCACTCAAGCTTGTTCATACTAAAATGTCCAAAACAAGGAAGTAGAATAATTATGTTTATTTAAACTTCTCACCAGAACTGACTCATTTTTCTCAGAAGTCACTGGGGTTCGTGCTTTTATGGCATGTGTTTTTCTGTGTCCGTCTGTTGAACGATTTAGAGCAAAGACCTTTTTAAAAGTTTGCTACAGCTCTCGCCACATTTACTGGCACCACTGTTAAAGATCTGTAAAAAAAAAAAAAAACCCTGAAGGAATAAACTTTTATTGGAGTGGCACAATTTCACACTGAAACAGTAGAATAACCCAACCTGTAACATGAAGACATTTATTCAGGGCAACATAGAGTACAGACAACCAGGCACAGCCAACCGTCAGCGCAGTTAACCAATTGGATAATTAACCTGTTAGATTAATTATACAATTAAAACAACAACCAGAACAGTGGACCCCTGGTAGCTGCATGGTTCATTTCCAGTACCGCTACTATTTCTGAAATCCTTCAATACTTGAGAACCCTCTAAAAATACTTACACTTATTAAGAGGTCAAACACAAAATACTTTGCAAAATGGATTCATACGAACATCGGTAAGCATCTTAGCACAACCGCAGGAGCTAATATCTATGACTTAAATCCAAATTTTGCCCAAATGCGACTCAAATCAAGCCAGAAAGGCCCAATTCTGACCTTTTCTCCAACAAAAAATCCAAACTGTGCTACTCCCAGATCTGGGACTAAATCAGATCTGATTGTTTTCAAAGTGTTTGGAGTCTGAACTGTTATTAATCTTAGGCGGATTTTACAAAAATAAGATTTTTTTTACAGATTTGTCTCCAGGTTGTGACAGTTTATTATGAGACAGATAATCGTTGAAAAAAATCAAACTCCTCCACTACCTCACAGTTCTATCTTTTGTCCTCCAAAAAAAAAGCACCTCTACTGGTCAATAACAATCAATCAGAGCCATGCAGAGTGTCTTAGCACTGTCAATCAACTTTGTGTATGTGCTGCTCAATGTGCTAATGGAAAAACAACTTACAGTTACAGAAAAACCATTTATTCGCTGTCATCTGTGGCTATGCTAACTAGCCTTAGCATTTAAGACCGCCTCTGTTGTGGTGAACAAGCTGTAGTGTAGCACGGAGAGTAAAGGGGAGAGGGTGAGAAACATGTACGCAAGGATGATCGACGGCTCTAAAATCCTCCTCCTGGCTCTCCTTGGTCATTTCTGACCGAGTGGTTTAGCGGTTAAGTTACACACTGCAGCTTTAATCTGACTCTTGCGTACTTAACGTGAAACATGCGTCGTAATTCTGCACCAGAAGAAGAAATCCATAAAATCCAACAAAGGCTGAAAATTAAAATTATGAACTTATGAAAGAAATCTGTTTCAGTGTTTCACAAACCCACCACTCTTAGTTCTGACTTCACTACAAAAGTTTCAGTCAATACTCCACTAGAGGCCATTGCTATTACTTGTGTTTTCTTTTTATTAACTTCCAACGTCTTCTTATGATTGTATATCTATTCCCATTGCTGAAAAACTTTAAAATCGATCTATAAATCCATTATTGATTCTGTATACAGAACTTTCTTTTGCACAAGCCGGGCACTTTGGGGCCATAAACCCTGTCTGTGATCAGCCACAGAAGTCTGATCGCAGTTGCATTACTCAGTATGAAAAAAATTGTTATTTTAGCAACAACAAAAAATCAGACCTGAGCATCAATACCTGCTGTCTGCTTGTTTTTTGTCCAAAGGTTCTGAAAACTTCACTGCAGAGCGTGGTACCATGGGAGAAAGTTTTAACCATAAAACGGTTCGCATCTGCCAATAATTCAGAAATGATTCACCAGACACAGTCATCTCTCTCCCAATGACATCTGAGTCGCCGGGAATTAATTAAACGGAGAACATGGGATTCTGAAAAATCTAGAGAAAGTGTGCAAAGAGGAATTGTCAGCCATTCCTCTCTTTTTACGAGGATAGCTTTCAATTTTATAAAATATAATTTTGGAGCCTTTAAGACATTATTTCTGTTACTGTCCAGAACATGCACACTCTGTGGTTTAACTGGACCACTGAGTTCACACCCACTCACACTACTCCCACTCACCCCCTCTCTCTCTCACACACACACACCCCAGCCCACGGCCCCACACGCCAGCAAAGAAAGTGACTCACTCACATTCCCTAACTGCTTACTCACAACCAGGAAATCAGCGGGCCAGTCGGCATCAAATGGTTCAACAGTTCTTTTAATGATTTAGCTGTAAAAGTTTACAAAAGCATCCACAACAGCTGCTTTGTTTGCCCTGAATTTTAATCAACCTGAAGAAACCTCCAAATGCAAAAGAATGCAGTTTGCTATTATGTTCATTTTAATTTGTTCCATTCTGACTTGCGGAAACATAATTGACGTAGTTTGTCCTGCTGAAGTTGGAAAGTGTAGCCAGTAGTTGTGTAATGGGATCTAAGGAGCTGACCTACTAGCGCAGCACAGATGTTTTGGGCAGACATTAAACGTGGATTTATTATCCTAACTGGAAAATGGACAGACAGGGAGAACTGAAAGCAAGAAATGAAGTATGGAAAATAAAGAGAGAAAAAGGAAAGCAGACTAACAGCTTTAGCAGTCAGGATTCGGGTTTTAGCTGTGCTGCACCTGAAATGTTGGAAATAGCTAATTATTCTCTTAACTTGGATTATTTTTCAAAGGTCCTGAAATTTGCAGAGGTCAAATCTCTATTAAATAAATTATGACTAAAGAGAGGCCCATATTTTACCTAACAGATTGTTGTAGGAATTAATCCAACGTATTCCTTTTTGACAAAAACAAAAAAACAAGTCCGGTTTCTTAAAGGACATTAGTCTAAACGCGGATGTCTCTGATCCTTGTTCTTTATTCAAGCAGTTAAATGCTTATTTGTTCATGCTTTTATTGTGAAGCTGGTGTTTTATTTTGAAGGCGCTTTAGGCTGTTCTCTTTTCTTCATGTGCTTTGTGTGGTGCGGCTATCAATGCTAGCGATGTAAGTACTGATCATATAATGATGTGAAATGAACGTGTAGATGTTACTTATCACTTCTGATGGTGTTTAGCTGCTGGTGAAAATTTACAGCCTTTGAAATATCTGTTTTCACTTGTTAGTATAATTGTGAGTTAGTATCATTAAAGCTGACTTAGCTGTGAGTTGTTAGCCAGATTACTGGCAGTAATGGATAATCAGATCTTTATTAATTTCTGTACTTTCAGAAGCTGTTCTGTTCTGTAACCAGCATGCATGGCTCTAACCACGCAGATTAACCTATAGATGACCTTTTACTCTTCAAATGCAATCCTGTAGTGGTTAATTAGGCTAAAAATCACCAACCTAGGTCAGAATCCTAAACAACTGGTTCAGATCTTAGCTGGTAGACCAGAACTACATTGTGTCTTTTGGCATTTATAAATC
The DNA here is from genome assembly GCF_002775205.1 of Xiphophorus maculatus. Classification (NCBI taxonomy): domain Eukaryota; kingdom Metazoa; phylum Chordata; class Actinopteri; order Cyprinodontiformes; family Poeciliidae; genus Xiphophorus; species Xiphophorus maculatus. Next base: position 5,381,252 of record NC_036464.1, on the reverse strand, counting down.
TGACTGAACAAAGAAACCATGTGGTGTACCCCAAGGCTCTGTACTTGCAACACTTTTAAAGGTCAAGACTGAAGTCAAACTGTTGCAGTCACATAGATGCAGGACATTTGTTCGACCTTTCAGGACTCACAAGACATAATTTTAGAAATTAATTGTTTGTGTAACTTGAGAAAAGTATTTACTTTGCCTCTTGCAGCTGTAGTTGCATTTCTATATAGCTCTTTGTGTTTTCATCCTGCTGGGGCTTGCAGAAATAATGATGAAAGTTTTCTCTATTTTAGGTTTCAAAGGTCTTGTCAGCATCCTAAGTTTGGTTAGAAGAGTTACAATGCTGCTGATGCGATAGAAAACGGTTGGTTCTCAGACTCTTTATGAGAAACCTCAAGTGTTCGAAGGGATTGATTCTATCTAGTTATGGTAGATCAGACTGCTTTTCTCATTCTTGTACAAATTTATAAAGCATTGTTTGAGTGAAAACCACTGATCTGTGCTTTGTAAGTAAGGGTGCATTCACACCAACCCTGTTTAGTTCGCTTTAATCAAACTCCAGCTTGTTTGTTTAGAAAATCCGGGTTGTTTACGGAGGTGTGAATCTTCAGTCAAACTCTGATGCTGATCAAAAGAGCGAACTCTGATCCGTCTACAAACCCAGGTCTCGGTTTGTAGACGGTGAATTGAACCACTCCAAAAGCAGTAAGTTGACTGTGATGCAGGGCATTCTGGGTAAATACAACCAAAGCAAAATGTGAGTCTAGCTTTAGCTGGAGAAAAGGCTTTTTACCAAAGACAACAGAGACATGCTGCAACTCCTAAAATCTGACGCCACTCCATTTTTGTTTACATTTTATGAAGAAGGAAGTTGCACTCAGGGTCTTGTTCAGAGGTTTTAATGCTGTTCCCTTCAGTGATTCTTGGTGCAGCGCCACTATAGGCGAGGAACGGAACAGGTTTTTCAAAGGATTTGGTTTGTTTGACATAATGCAGTATGGAAACAAATTATTCCAGCTGAAAATGAAATAATGTTGCGAACAAAATGACTCTGCCAGAGTGTCAGGTGTCAAAAAACACCCTAAAAGTGACTGTTACATTTGCAGCTTATGGGTTAATTTTCCCTTTGTCTTAGTTATTTTAAATATATGTTTTAATGTTTCCTTTTAATGTTTAAATTTTAATTTGTTTTTGAATGTATTTTTCACCTCTCGTGTTATTTTTCTGTACCTCAGTTTCCTGTAAAAATCAGTCAAAAGACTGGAAAAAATGTAGCTCTGACGGGGTGACTGAGAGAAGATAAGAGACAGATTGGGCAGTATACGATTGTTTCTGTGTTGCTGTACAGTTAATTGCTGCAATCATAATAAAAAAGTCAGTAAGTGCCGGCCATTAGCCAGTTAAGGACAGGAAACAGAGCTGCGTTTTAATGCTGCTTATCCTCACAGCTGCTTATACCTGCGGCTAAGTGTCTGCACAAACACGAATACGCACAGTTATTTTCACCCAGATTTCCTCCAAACGTGGCTGTTTGGGTTACATTAGCGTCGGCTATTTTTAGATGGCAATGTGCTTTTTCTTCACTACTACAGAGTAAATAGTGCTACAAAAAAGAGAAGGGTTTCTTTCCAGGGAGGTTTAGGAAAATACGAGGTAGTTGTTGAGTCCATAATAAAGTCTCTGCAGGGAGCTGCTGCAGTCTGGAGCCATCTCAGTGGGCTGTGATGGTCACTCTGCTTTGGCCATGTCTCTGCTCCCTTTCTCTGTTTGCCTCATCACTCCTCTACTTTAAGGTGAAATTCCCTCATGGTCGGTGCCTCTTAATGGGCCTGATTAGGATGGGAGTTTAGGGTGGAGGTTGTATGTGGGGGGCAGTAATGGCCCAATGAAAGGATCTTTTGTGAGTCTGCTGCTGTTTGACAGTGGGGCTATCCACCCAGGAGTCATCTTCTGTCCTGCCACACCCATTCAGCTTTTCATATGTTAAGGCCTCCTGATGGCTTTAACACTGCACAACTCCCAGGCAACAAACCAGAACCCCGGCAACTGCTTCCGCCCCACTGATCCTGCGCTGGCAACTGGTTTTGACTCTCAATCAGTTCAGGTTCAATTCTGGCTCCCTTTCAGAAGGAGCTGAGAGGTGGGAACAGACAGAGGCAATGCAGGACGAGCCTCTTTAGGGGGGAAACGGTGCATACAGATGCAAACGAGAGCTCAGCAGAGGTGGCTAGAGTAGCCAAAAATGACACATTTACATAGATTTTAAAGCGTTAGAAATTTTAACACAATTAATTGCATTTTTATACATTTCCATGCCAAAGTCCCAAGCTGGAATCTTTATATTTATGTAGTACACCCATAAATCTGATGCACAAGCGACATCCAGAAAAAAAGCAATGGACGAAACCACTTCTCTTGGTCCACTGGTACTTAATTTTTGCTTCGAAAACCAATTTAATGGAACGCTGGTAAAGAGTATTATAGTGTGCAAGATGTGCTAAAAGGGGTTAGCCAGGTCAAGACTAAAATGGCACTTCAATGCTAAACATGTAGCAGACGATGATTCCCAATGCTAATGCTAGCATCCACATTTTAAAAACAATGACATGATTGATCAGAGGTTCCTGAAACGCTTAACAGCACTTTGCACCAAGTTGATGGTTGAATCGCCTAAATAAAAGATTATTTACAATAAATATATTTGTTGTTGGGCTCATATGTCTATTTATTCAATAATTTTAACAGAAAAGCTGGTTTTTAAAATTGAAAATATTGTTTATTTTGCCCACCAATTAACTCAATTAAAAATTTTAATCACTAAAAATAACATGATTCAACTAAAAGTAAAAAAAAAAAACACTCCCATTAGTAAATAAAGCAAATAAAACTTATTTCTGCCCAACTCTAGTACAAAATTATGTGAATGTAAAACATGGACAGCTCACATGTGGAGACTCGGTGAGAAGAAGGTGTGGTGTACATTTGACCTTTAATCCTGCTGCTTGTGCAGAATTTGCATTTGAATCGCATTGTGAGTGCATGGAGTTATGCGCCTGTGATTGATGCCCAGCTGAGTTTTTTTTTGTTGTATACTGCTTTGGGATTCTCACGGTACGACAGTTTTCAGTAAAAATATCACAGTTTCACGGTATCGCAGCATCCGGCCCACACCTGTTTCTACTATTTTCTATTAGTTTTTGTTTGCTCCACAAAAATTCCTTTCTTTTTTGTCCACATATGATACTAATTTCACACAAATTTTACAATCTTCTGGGCATATTTTGGTGGTGTCCATATTGGAGACATTTTGGTTGACTCTAAAGAACACAAAAACAAAAGCAGCTGACTAAAAAAAAATCTGATTTTTAAAAGTAAGAAGTTCAAAAACGCATTCCTTGACGATCACTTTGTAATGTCAATGCCATGTTTCCTGCTGAATGTGTGATTCCAAGGTTACAAAATTATCATAATAAAAGCCACTGTGCTGCGCTCTGACATCTGATAATCTCCTAAATGTTCTCCCCCCTGACACTTTTCTGGATTGTTTTTTAGCATCCCACCTGAACTCCACAGTGAGGGTCTATTTTACTGCCTATCAACCCACTCACACCAGGATACATGGTTCGTCTGACACTATTCATGTTTTCAATAAGAAAAGCTGGAAAACTCCAAAAACTGAAACTCCTCTGCTGTTTCAACAGAACTATAAACATATTGTCTTTGACCAGTTCTGAAGAACTAAAAACCTTCACACACTCAGAAAATTCACTCTGGCATGTTGGGAATTAGAGATATGTCAAATAATTTCTACTTGTACTAGCTGCATTTCCATTACATGTGCACAATATTTTGTATATATATTCCGCTAATGTAAAAATAAAAATTGCAATTGTGGTGTTTCCATTAAATAAGAAACACAATTAAAATTACATGTGAATAAGTTTGTTCATGTCATTAAAAACTATCATTCTCCAACTACTTCCTGTCGTCTTGTTTGTAGTTTCTGCTAGTAGTAACATCCAGTTGTTGATCATCTGACTGGTGATACAAAAATAAGTGTTTCCATTGCAGTTTTGCAAAATTATCTCAACCACCTTATCCTAGCATCAAAACTTTTTATCAAAAAAAGATTCTTGTTTTTTTTTAAACTGGCGCATCTCCTTAGCAGGTGTTTTACAAGTTCTGTTTCCATTGACCATATAATTGTGCAAATTGGATTTTCGAGAATAAATTTGCTTAATGGAAACTATCTAATTTCGGAAAAAAAAAATTGTGCTAGCATGAGGTGGTTTTCACAACTGTTTAGAAATTATTGTATTTCAAACACTTTTTTCACATCACACAAGTCACATGATCAACAACCAGATGTTACCACTGGCATAAACGATGAATACGACGACATGAAGTGGTAGGAGAATGATGATGCAGCATGATTTTTTTAATGACTTATTGAGTGAACAAACATATTCATCCATCCATCCATCCATCTTCTTCCGCTTATCCGAGGTCGGGTCGCGGGGGTAGCAGCTTCAGAAGGGAGGCCCAGACTTCCCTCTCCCCGGCCACTTCTTCTAGCTCCTCCGGGGGAATCCCGAGGCGTTCCCAGGCCAGCCGAGAGACATAGTCCCTCCAGCGTGTCCTGGGTCTTCCCCGGGGCCTCCTCCCGGTGGGACGTGCCTGGAACACCTCACCAGGGAGGCGTCCAGGAGGCATCCTGACCAGATGCCCGAGCCACCTCAACTGGCTCCTCTCGATGTGAAGGAGCAGCGGCTCTACTCTGAGTCCCTCCCGGATGACTGAGCTTCTCACCCTATCTCTAAGGGAGAGCCCAGCCACCCTACGGAGAAAACCCATTTCGGCCACTTGTATCCGCGATCTCGTTCTTTCGGTCATGACCCAAAGCTCATGACCATAGATGAGGGTGGGAACGTAGATCGACCGGTAAATCGAGAGCTTCGCTTTTTGGCTCAGCTCTCTCTTCACCACGACGGACCGGTACAGCGCCCGCTTGACAGCAGACGCTGCGCCAATCCGCCTGTCGATCTCCCGCTCCCTTCCTCCCCCATTCGTGAACAAGATCCCGAGATACTTAAACTCCTCCACTTGGGGCAGGACACCCCCCCTGACCCGGAGAAGGCACTCTACCCTTTTCCGGCTCAAGACCATGGCCTCGGATTTGGAGGCACTGATCCCCATCCCGGCCGCTTCACACTCGGCTGCGAACCGCTCCAGCGAGAGCTGCAGATCACGATCTGATGAAGCATATTCGTTTGATTTTAATTGTTTTTTATTAATGTCCATACCACAGTTGTGAAATTGTTTTTATGACATTAACGTAATATCAACAAATTTGTGCACACCTTTGCAATAGAAACACAACTATAGTTCAAAACAGAAATACTCAAACAACATAAACAAGTTCGTTTGCGCAATTTATCTTATATTTTCCTGATGCTACAAGAGTGGCTGTCATATTTATGGTGACTAGCCGTAAAATGCTCATTGGTTCATTGCCATCACACTCAATGTGAAGGCACAGGAATTCCAACAACAGACGGACTTTTACTTTGTACAAATACAAATGGGTGATGTAAGAAACATGACGGTGAACCAGTGAACATTTAACAGAAAACAAATATGGCAGGAACATTTAGAAAGACATTGAGTTCACAATTATTCCTCAGCGAAAGCCCAAAATTCCCTCCTTAGGAGAACTTTGACTGACAAGGGGCTCTGCAGCATGAATATTCATAGCCATAGTCCCACTAAGCTTTCTCACAACCAGAAGAAAAGTAAACTTTGCAGGGGAGAGAAGATCGCCGCTGGCTGCTCACTTCATGTGGAAATGCGGGCCTTCTATTCAGCTCCCTGCAGAGATTTCTCAAAGGAAGAATAAGGAGAAGGAGGGCGGTGGGTTGTGGGCGGTGGGTGGCAGCGTCTTGAGCAAAAGTTGACAAGATTTGAGGATTTAAACTGGCTTAAGATTTTATCTCTGCCTCCATTTTTTAGCAAATAAACTTGTGTTCATGCAAATAAGCAATTAGGAAACCAAAAACAGAGAATATTAAAAGGAGCAATGAGAACAAATACGAGCTCACAAAGGGAAAATAAGAAACCAATCTTCCTGAGATTGATGCGCCAAGGCGGTGGGTGACAGCTGAAACCATGAGAATGGGTGGTGGGTGAGGGTCCAATGAGCGGAGTGATGAGGAGCTAACAGAGGCCTCCGAGCAGTAAATACCACCGTGTGTAATCGCTTTTAATTGGAATGTATGGAAGACGAGGCTTTCCGAGGGGATCAGTTGGCCTTAAACCAGCTTAATTATATGGGATCATGTTAGACGGTTGGGTTTGGGCAGAGAATACCACCGAGCGGGTGAGGCAACACTGGAGCAGAAATGAGAGGAGAGGGCTCTGGGGGGCAATGAATGTTGGCATGACATGTTTCCTATTAGGAAAAGCCATAATGTTCACATTGGGGCTCAGAGATCGTCTGTAAAATAAAACTGCAGAAGTCCAGATGTACTTTGGAGTAGCTCGTTGTTTTCAGCTAACTTGCCATTCTTTATTAGGTTGTCAGTTAGTCTGATCACCTTCTTAGCAGCCAAATGGACTTCTTCAGTCCTCAGTGATGACTTTATACCAATGATTTGATTGACTAAGCTAGATGTGGAGCTCAGTTTACAACTTTTTGGAAAACTACTCAAACTAATAAACATTTTGATGTAGTACACTCTGAGATCATGACAAAGTAGTTCATATTTTAGAAGTGGGAGAAAACCAACGCAATGTTTTGAATAAGTAAAGAGCTGAAGATGAGACCAAATATACATTTACATCAACAAAAGCTTTGTAGAAAAGTGAAGGTTAAGAATGGCAGAGTCAAAGTCCAAGCGAAATCTGGCGGAGTCTTTGGGGTCACTTGACGACCACTTTAGACAAGAGATGTCCCTTCAACCTGGTTGATCAGGTAAAATGTGCATATATGGCCAAGTCAAGGTGAGGGGATAGACTTTTACTGTAGACTGAAAGCTGAAACTGAATCAAAAACAAGTTCAAGGATGTGTACAATGAAGAGACCAGGGGGTGGAATCATTTTAAATTACATCATGCAGGATGCCACATACATGATGGGTCACGTATGCAACTTCAGAATCCACAATGGATGAAAGTGATGAGTTATAAATGACTTTGATTAGATTTAAGGATTGAGCGCAGAATATAATAACTTAACTTGTTTCCATTAAATAATGCACTGCTTTAATGCTGATCACCTTTTCTATAAAGTGAAGAAGTTTGAATGCTACTTTCAGTTTTGCACATTTTGTGGTCCGGTATATTTGTTTAAATTGAAAACATTAAATTGAAACATTTGTTAAATTGTCAGGTTCACTTTCACACTGAACTGAGTCAAACGAAATACCTTTTCGCCTGTGGTGGCGCTGCACCAAGAACCACTGAAGAAAATAACATGAAAATCTCTAAAGAAGAAAACTTGGTGCAACTTTCTTCTCCACAAAATGTACACAGAAATGGAATGGTGTCAGATTTTAGCAGTTATAGGATTTCTCTTTTGTCTTTAGTAAAAGACCACGAGCCATTTCTCCTGCTAATGCTGGACACAAACATTTGTTTTGGTTGTTTTTACTCAGAATACCCTGCCCTATAGTCTGCTTCCTGCTTTTGGAGCAGTGTCCGATCTGCTTTGGATTCACATATGAATTTGAAGCGCACCAGAGTTTACTTCAACCGAACCGAGACCTGGATTTGTAGATGGACCAGAGTTTGGTGTTTTGGTCCACATCAGAGTTTGATTGCTCATTCCACACTTCCCCAAATGAATGAGACGTTCTTGACAGACTAAAGTTTGATTAAAAGGGAGTTTACCAACACCTGAGTTTACCAACAAATGTTGTTGAGCAGTCAAAGACAACATTGCATCACATGCAAAAAACACAGCATGCAGGTTTGGGCTTTTTCTGTAATATCCTGACTACTTGCTTGGATTAAATGGAATTAAGGAAAGAAGACCTCGTCCTGCTCTCTTCCCTCTTTGCCCTTCCTTGTTTTGCTCCGTGCAGTGATCTATGCTCCAGTTTTCCATGTCCGACATCCTCCCTTCAGTGGGATGAGCGCTGCAGCTTGAGGCCCCTCGCTCTCTGCTCCTCATTGTCTTGATTCTTGTGGTTTCCATTGTGCCTCAAAGTTGCTCAATGCTGTATATGCTTGGCCGACATGGCGACGGGGTGGAGGCCGGCGACTGTGGCTACAACCATTTTCCAAAGGGCAGGCATCTCTGGTCAGCAGACCTTGGGTTTTAGAAAGGAGCAGGACCAAAGGGAGGGTTGGAGTGATGGTCGATAGGGTCTGGCTTTATAATCGCTCCCCTGGCCCCCTGACATAATGATCCTCTGCGGCAGGGTGACCCATTTCTGCCTTCCAGAGTTTCAGAACTTAGGCTGGGCCACAGCGAGACACACCAACCACTTTCCCATAGACCCGGCGCTTCCAGACCCATCATTATCATTTAATATCCTATAATATAACCCCCCCTCGCCTTCCACTCATCTGCAAAACAGCCTCCAGTGGGCGATAGAAGGGGGGAGTGGGCTACCCACACCGCAAATAAGCAAGGATACCCAATATCCCTCTCTTTTATTTGGATCTAACCAGTGCATAGCTGCACAACAGTTCCCATCATTACACACAGGCCACTAAGTAGGGGCTACTGTGAATTGGATAAATAAGGATCCGTGCATTATGTGCAACAGGGTCAGAAAATCAGAACTTGTGTCAGCGTTATTCAATGTCAGGAAGTTAGGATCCAGGGTGTTGTTTGCCTCCATAAATCAATATTATGACATCGTGGTCCATGGCATGACTTGGGCTTGAACCGTTGAATTTACATTTTCATCACGGCTCCGCAACTCAGGCCTGCGAGCAAATCTCCCAAAACAAATAAATCCAGCAAGTTGTCATTTTCATTTAGAAGGCCAAAGATCAGAAAGGATTTTACTGAGCCTGAACAGAAATAAGAATCAGAGCTCGAGGCTGGTGAAGCACGCATCTTTCCACCAGTAGAGCGAGGACGGAGGAATGGCGTTGGATGAAGGGGTCGGCGGGGCCAGCGGGTCACTGATGGCTTTCCTGGATGCAGTGAATTTGAAAGTTGTATTAATGCAGTACTTTAAAACCCTGCATCATATTAAATACAGTTCATTTTGCATGCAGTGGACCAACATTAAAATGGAAAAGCAGAATCATTTCCCAGAGCTGTAAAAAAGGGTACGATAGCCCACAGCATCACAGATCCTCCACTGTACTTACGAGCAGGGATGAAATTCTCTTTCACATATTAATCCTTTATCTCCTGCCAGACCTACTGGGAATGTTTCTTCAAAAAAAGCTTGTCACTAACAGTCATTGGGTCATTTAAACTGTCCTGATGACATGTCGTGTGTTTACCCCTCTCTTCAGCCAATGACTTATATCCACCAAGTTGCAATATTTCATTTATTTATTGGTTCAGTATTACCAACTGTCTCTTTTCACATGTGTATTTAGCATTTAGCAAAGCTAATTTCAGATTCATTTCACTTTTAGCTGTTTTTATTCATTCATTTTCTCATGTTTTCATATATGTGTATATTTATGCTTTATATTTATATCTATACTCTTATCTATATTTATTTATTGGCTTGGTTTTTTAATCTGGGAGCTGAGTTTGATATTTGTACCATAAAAAATCTGGTACGACAGATTATATCAGGTAGCCAGATTAACGGTCGTACTTTTCGTCCTGGGTAAGAAATATGGCAAAGATTGTTATTTTAAAGCATCCACACACTTTTTTTAGTTTAAGCTAAAATCAGTTTTAATTTACTTTATAAAATTGTTGATGGTTAGAAAAACATTTTATTCAATTATTTCATTATTTTTATTTATTTTTTGCTCTGCATACATTAAAAAAGTAAAAAAATATTTCCCTCCGGACATTATGCTGCTGCAGAAAAAAATACATTTATTCTGAGATGTGCATGTCAAACTCAAGGCCCGCGGACCAAATCCAGCCCGTCATAAGTTTTTATGGTTCCCTAGACTCTAGAAATAAAACCTTTGAGATAGCAGTGAGCTTAAATATATTTTTAAACGATCAAATCAGAAGTTTTGTGTATTGTTCCAAATTAACCTTTATCGGTCGAAATGTGTCGCCGACGACACATTTTTACAAGAAAACTTTGCAGGAATTGTAACTTTATGACACTTTGCGCTATCTGAAAAATTCCAACAGTTTCTGAAAGGGGAGATGTTGCGCTTTCCAGCCAGTTTCGGATTAAAACGGTAAATTCACTCCCGCCGTAGCAGGGAGCATGTTTTGCCTCAGTTTATTCTGATGAAACACCCTTTTAATAGACAGTAAATTATGAAAATAACTGGTAGATATTGAAAGGTGCAGTTGTTATGGAGAAATGGGAAAATATATGTTTACTCACGGGACATTTAAAAAACTTTTCATAATTAAAATAAGCAAAACTATCCAAGCGGAGATTTGAAACTTAGGCAATACTTAAGTTAAATTAATGTGAAAGTATGATTAATATTAATTCATTTAAAGAGACAACCAAATTTTTAAAGGTTGTTATGATTGCTTTTTCCAATACTTTTGATACAATCAGCTCTTTGAGGACATTCTTTATCTTGATGTTAGTTTGGTTTAAGGTTTTTTTTACTGATCTCTATCAGAGGAACCAAGGTCTGCATCCTATATTCGCAAAATCCTGTTTTCTGTGAAAACTTGACCTTTGGTGCTCTCCAAACCGGGATATCTCCCAAACTGGAAACAACAAACCCAGGAGATGTAGAAACAACACAATGTCTCTTTGGGTTCTTTAAAGCACATATCTATTTTGATAAGAAACTTTCTTTCAAGAAAAAACGATGAAATTTGAGGACAGTCAGCGGCCATCATATCTGCACCATTACATTCACTGATGAGCATTTCCATCCCCACATCCACTGCTTTTATTTGTAGAGGAAATGAAGCCTACATGTGTGTACGTGTGTGCGCACACGCAGTGGGGATTCAAAGATAGCTTTGGAGGCGTATTGGGTATCGAAGGGCGAGGAGCTCCTCTGAAGAGCTTCATTCACAGAGGCAGGATACTGATAAGGAGCGAAGCAGAGCCACCATGAATCCCTCCTCTGTTCGCGCTCTCTGGCTCCTCTCCCTGCTCTGTCTGTCCCCCTCTCCCAGCCTCCTCCAGGCCTTTGTGCTCTCTGTGAGAAAGTTGTGGAGACAGGGAGGGGGCGGTGAGCCTCGCAGACTCTCAAAGTTTAATTAGGAGGATCAGAATCAAAAAGTAGAGAGGGCAAAGAGAAATGAGACACAAACATGTCCACAAGCAGCTGGCTAATGCGTTCACCTCACTTGTGTTTCCATCACAAATGTCTGCAAAACTTTTTGAAATTTTGCAATTGCTGTGTTTCCAGTAAATACTAAAAGTAATTAAAGTTACTTTTGATTAAGTTTGTTCACGCAATAAGTACCGTATTTTCCGCACTATACTGTGAGGTGCACCACATTATAAGGCGCACCTTCAATGAATGGCCTATTTTAAAACTTTTTTCATATAGTGCGCCTTATAGTGCGGAAAATACGGTAATTAAAAAACTTGTCATGCCGTCATTTTCCTACCACTTCCTAGTTGAGTTTCCATTACAAAACTTTGTTGACATTTCGCTAATGTAAAAAAACCCACAATTTTGCAATTGAGGTTTTTCTATTAAACAAGAAATGCAAAAAAAATCACACATGAATACGTTTTTTCACCCAATAGTCAATAAAGATCATGCCATCATCCTCCAACCATATCCTAGTTGTTTTTATACAAATGTGGGCAAAGCTTTGTCGACATTTTGCTAATGTTGAAAATCACAATTTTGCTGTTTCTGTTAAGTAAGAGACACAATTAAAGTCGCACATGAATACATTTTCTCAAGCGATAAGTAAATAAAAAGCATGCTATCTTCCGCCTACCACTTCATAGTTGCATTTCTATTACACTTTAGCTTTTCCAAAATTTTGTCAATGTTCTGCTAATGTTGAAAAAAACACAATTTTGCAGTTTTGGTTAAAATTAAAAAAGAAATGCAATTAAAATCACCCGTAAATGAGTTTGCTCAAGCAATAACTCACTAAAAAACATCCTCCTACCACTTCCTAGTTGTCTTTTCAACTTCCTAGTTGCACTTTAGTGCAAAATGAGCACTAACATTTTGTGCACATTTTATACAAATGTGCACATTTGCGGAATATTTATCAATATATTGCGGAATATTTATCAATATTCCGCAAAAATGTAAAAAAAAACAAAAAACCACAATATCCTATAAATAAGAAACACAATTAAAATAACATTGAATAAGTTTTTGTGCAAAAGTTAATAAAAAACATGGCGTGACATCATCTTCCTACGACTTCCTGTCGTCCTTTTCGCCATTTCCGCCAGTTTTAACATCCGCTTGTTGATCACATGACTTGTGTGATGCGAAAAAGGTGTTTCCAGTCTGGATGCAGCCAAAAAAACCACCTCATCCTAACGTAAAAACGTCTTATCAAAAAATGTGAATTGGATCAGAGTTGCCGTGTTTCCATTAAGCAAATTTATTTTCGCAATTCCAATTCGCGCAACCCTATAATCAATGGAAATTCAGCTTGTGAATGCTTTCTAAAGAAGCAAGCAGGACTCATGTTTATGCTGATCAATACTTCAATTGGGTGGTTGGTGACAGGTTTAAAGAAAGTGGACACATGAATCACAAGGAGCTACAAAGGCAGCCACCAAGCAGCGATCGCTGGTTGAAGCAGCCACAGCTATTGTTCTGTGATTATTTGTCAGGCGTAGCAAGGGGCAGCCAGTGTGATGTTTATATGGCTGACCTGTCTCACGGAGGGGTCCTGAGGATAAAGACCAAAGGGGAATCCCAATGATCCAAGCTAAACCCAGCCAGTCTGACCTCTGACCTCTCACTGTGGGTAAATCGCCACAGATAGACTTCTTCTGCACACAGTTTGTGTTGCTTTGTCAAACTCTTCTCAGCATTCAGACGTTGTAAATGGATCCAGTTTGGAAGAAAATACTTTTAATGCCTTAATTTAAAACTTTGATTTGTATTTCAGACACATTGCTTTTTAAATACTCTTATTTTTGCCAAATTATGCCATCATTACTGTTTCTCAGAAAACATTTTTACTCATGTATAAGTAATACACTCTTTTAAATATAAAACCCAGTTAGACAAAAATAAATCCTGAGATTATCAAGACAGTTTGGTTTGGACTTTTTCCAAAGTTGGATTCAGAGCAGATTTCTAAAGTACGGAAAGCACCATCGCACAATTACAGTCGGAAGTTTGCCTACAGTCAAAGGATGTGAATATGATGTTCATGTCATGTTTATTGGCATTTTGGGACCCAAAAGGAGGCAGAATCATGTTAAAGAGGTAGAATCACAAAACAAACTGCTGTAAACTGTCCAATGGTTAAGAAACCAAAGTTACACTGTTACATAAGCTGCACACTGAAAAGGTTCAAACTGTCTTCATTGCTGTCGCATGAAAAGACATAATAACAGATACAACAATGTATTTGCATGCTGTAAAATCACTTTCACCCAATAAAATTTTTTGTTTCTGATTGGAAATGAGACGGCATCCACTAAATAATAATAAACAACAACTGCTTTTTAACTTTTGAAGGAATTATTTAGCAATTTTTCATTAATTCTTTATAAAATAACTTGTGAAGAAAATATTTATTGGCATTACAGAAGTCAGAATGTCCTTACCTATCTATCTGTATCTGTCTATTTAGTACTACATAAATTCTCAATAACTAATAAATAAACTAGTAAATTACCATTTTTATTACATATACAGCTCTGGAAAGAATTAAGAGACCACTTAATATTATCAGTGTCTCTGATTTTGCTTCTTTTTATAGATATATTTGAATAAAATGAACATTGTTCTTTTATTCTATGAACTACTGACATGTCTCCGAAAGTCCAAGCAAAAAATTATTTATTTGCAGAAAATGAGAAATGGTCATATTTATTTAGAAACAACAATACTAATGTTTTAAAGTTCAGAAATCAATATTTGGTGGAATAACCATGAGCTTTTCAATGAGTTCAATGCAGTGGGCTCTTAATTTTTTCCAGAGCTGTCTTTGAGTTTTCTTTAGAAATGATCCATCATTACTAGCTGTTTCAACTATTCCTGGGAGTTTCACTCAAATTATTTTATTTTTTTTACAGTTCATCTTAATCTGTATCCAAAAGTGAAATGTCCTTTTTGTTTTTCATTAGTTTTTCCAGTTGCATGGGTCTGTCTGCATGTATTTTACCTTTAAAAGTGATTCTGTTATTCTCAGGTATAATTGTGTGTCCAGAGAAACAAAGCGGCTGATACTTTGTCTCAGTCTTCACCTCTACGTTTATAATTACACTACGAAGAGTTTCAAAATCCCCATCGGGACTTTTACGACTGCATTTCTTTGGTCAAAGAGCAGCTGCTGGAATACTTTGTCACGAATACTTCTCTGACAATATTTTGTCATCGGAGGTATCTATGGCAACAAGGAAGTCATCGTCTCAGCTCCTGAGTCATGGAAATCCTCGGGTCCAAGTCTGGGTTTGGCGGGCCAGAAGGACTGTGTTGTCTCTGTTTTTGGACTCACACACGATCTGGTGGGGGTGAACGGGTGAGTGTGTGGAAACCATTGTCCAGCATATCTCTCCGTCTGGCACCTGCACTGCAAATGTCCCTATAAACTTGAAAGAGACGAACCATAAACCTAATTCTACTCTCATTTGAACGCCACATTAAAAGTAACTGTGACTTCAACCCACTAGCTGCCTGTCTCTGGAGGAGCAGGAATCCCCCAAAGGCAGCAAAGATGAGGTCAAGCTGAGTCATACAGGAGGTCACAGCTGCTAAATCACACAGCAAACAGAGTTGGTCCTGTTTGTTTTTGAGGGAAGCCTATCGCACCTAAAGTCAAATAAACTTCACTCAATCAGCACCGTTCAAACCCTCCTGGATCTATACACCCTTTGCACGTGACGTCACGCTCTCCAGGACTCCGCCCACTCCGCCATGACGGACGTCAAAACAACCATTGCCTCCTTTAAGGTCTAAAAACAGACGTCTGGTGGCCTAATATCGCTTTTATTTATTTGATTTGACTTTAAAAATGGTCAGGATGCTGTTCGATCGGCTGCACAAACAGAGAAGGAGCAAAACCAAACTTGACATTTTGTATATTTTTAAAGGTTTTATTTTCTCTAGTGGCCTTTATTTGATTGTTAATTGACAGGAAAGTGGGTCATGAGAGAAGCGGAAGACATGCGGCAAAAGTTGCCATGCCGGGAATCGAACCTGCGACAGCCGCGTCGAGGACTAAGGCCTCCATACTGTATGTGGGTTGTGTTTAACCCCTGCGCCACCACAGCACATCCCATTTTATAATTTTTAATGAGGAAAGATACGACAGCGATGGACATCAGCCACCAATCATAATGACTGTCAGCCCTCAGTGTAATCGCTGATTTGCAGCAAACACTTTTAAAAGGTAAGATTAACATTCATATACTTTGTAGTAAGTATTAGAAAAATATCAAATAATGCATTATGGAGAAAGTATCCATATAACCATTAGTAACCATGGAGACAATGCGGCACCGTCATGTAGCCTAGCATGTATGGAAAAAACTGGTTAGCGTCTCGTCTTTGGTACGTTTTTAAACCTGCTCTGGTGTAAAAGGGAAACTGTTTATGACACAGTGACATAAATCATGTGGTGTTAATTCAGACAAAATTGGTTTTTTGATCAACACATCAGGAGGGAGGAGGTACAGGTCGGTTTCTAAACTAGCCATTACCAACTTTTGCAAATACCGCCGTCTATGAGCCCAACCAGGTGTGTTACGCTGACAGATAAATTTGCTCGACTCAAACAAGTAGAAGCCATGAATAAATTGGCAAAAACAACTTGGGAAAACAATTTCAGTCGCTCTGTTCAACACTCCCATCACTCACTTCCGAGGTCCATCATGGCGCCTCGAATGATTTAACGACGTAGTTGCAAAGGGTCAATAGAGGGATTGTCAGTCATCGTCACGTTGCGCCAATCTATTGCACATGTCGCCTTCAGAATGACAAGAATACATTATTCTAACTATTTAAACTATTTACAATTAGGCTAATAAAATAACATCTGCAGCTGTCAGAGATTTTATTTTAACACGTTGCCTCTGTGCCTCCACTGTCTTCAGTTCACCACTGTTTTAATTTCTGATGGTTTAGTTTATCACCTGCCTTGATGGATGCAGCTACATCTTCATTTTCCCACTAATTGTGACCAACATAGGAAGAAATTATTCTATTTCATTTGTCCTTTGCACACAAAGTATGAATTTGTTTTTTTTTAATGAAAACTTACATTTTAGGAAAACCCTATTCCAATGCCCCTGCTCACAATATGTATGTTTCTTATTTAGAGGAACTTGACATGTCTCATTGAGAGCTGATGATCTTACTGTGAACAAATTTGATTTAAAATTGCTGGTTAGTAATATCCGACATTTGGGGCATTTTCTCTCATTTATCGACTCACCTCATTCACTAATGTCAATTTGGTAGAATAACTTATTTTATCATGCTGCAATAAACAGCAGTGGTATGCTAACAACATGCTAGCTAATGTTAGAACAGCAAGATAAACTTAACCAAAAACAAAAAATATGAGGAAATCCTACCTTCTGGCTAAAAATGTAAAAACATACACCAACATAAACAATGCAAACATACAATTTTCAACACAATTCATCACAAAAAATGTCCAGAAATTTTTTTTGTTTTGTTTTTGCTGCCATCTGAATACTCTTGGTCACCCCACCCCGCTCTGTAGGAAAGCCATACAATCGCCACAGCAACCAGTGACTCAGCATTTTCCGAAAGTCTGGATCTTAGATTCTGCAGCTGGTTCTTTCGCCCTCTTATTCCCCCGTCACCCGATCCATGGCATCCTAAAACGGGGACGCTGCAAAAACAAGCGTCTCCTGTTTCAAAATAACTTAAAATAACAAACAGGAAGTGTGCTAATTAACACTTATTATAAGACTTAGGTTGCACATCCCCAAATGGGACTCACAGAATAGGGCTTATATGTTAAATTTTTAGGCAATAACTTAAAATACACCCTATAAAATCGCCTAATTTAGGTTCTAAAATTAGATGTGATTAGTGGTGGTTGGATGCAGGAGGGATATTATGGCTGTTTTGGTGCTTTTCTTGCTCTGACTCGACTAAACTGGAGCAATATTTTAACCAGCTGTCTGACAGATTGTTTGACAGGCTGTGACCTCCTCACAGAGCCTCATTTAGTCTCATTAGTGCCAAGCCTCTGGCTCCCAGACAGGGACCGCACTGCAGCTCTTTGGGAAGTGTGTGTGCGCAGTGGTACGTATGGATGTGTGGGACACAGTGGGTCTTGTCTGTCACTGAAGCACAGATGTCCATTGGATTACATCACAGTGACCGCACCCTGATCTCCCTCCAGTCTCTTATCCGCCAAGCCCCCACTCCCACTCCTCCCACTGGCCGGTTCACTCATTCTTTGGCATCGACAATGACCTTTGATTTATGACTTCCACTGCTGCTTTCCCATCAGCCCCCTCATCCTCATGTCTTCATTGTCGTATCAATTCAGATTCTAATTAAGAAATATTTTATTGGTCCCAAAGGGAAATTAAATGTTGTTGTAACTAATTAACTCAATTCCGTCAAAGAGTTATTGAAGATGGTGATGGCTGTTGGGAGAAATTATCTCGTGTAGCGGTCTGACTGAAGATACTCTGTTTTCCCAAGACAGTTTCCAGGAGGATGTTCAGGGTTGTCCATAATTTTCTTGATCCTATGAAGAATCCTTCTTTGCATCATCTCCAGAGGTTCCATAGTCGTTCCCAGAACAGGACCAGCCTTCTTTATCAGGCTGTTGAGCCTTTTTAGGTCCCTGATTCTGATGCTGCTGCCCCAACAGATGATGTTCTCAACAAAAGACTTATAGAAGATATTCAACATCTTGTTGCAAACCTTGAAGTATCTTAGCTTCCTCCAGTCTGCTCTGTTCCTTCTTATAGACGGCTTCACTGTTGCGTCTCCAGTCCAGTCTGTTGTCCAGATTGTTGAACTCCGAGGTATTTATATTTCTAAAACACCTCCACTTCTGTTCCTCCTGATATCAACAATCATCTCCATTGTGTTGTTCACATTCAGGATAAGATGATTGTTCCCTCACCATGACACACTATCGCACCTCATCTGATCTTCATTAATACTGAGAGACTGACTATATAACAGCTTGCTAATGATGCTAAAGTTGTTTTCAGAGTCTCAGATTTAAATTCAACTAACTGTTTTTCAAGGGTTTGATAGTGGTTGTAATCAAAATGTAGAAAAAGACTCTTTAGGAACAGTTTAGATTGAAGGAACCATAAAATTGTCTAAATCAGTCAATGCATTGACAGCAGTTTTTCACAAACTTTAGCAGTGAAATATTTACGCTATGTGAAAACATTAGAGAAGGGGGAGTCTTAAAGTTTCCTCCCACTACCACCTTCAGCCATGACTGGGGAGTCTCTGGAGAGAAAAGGGGAGTGAGTCTTGAAGGACTTTAAGGGGGAAGAGCCCATGTGCCTCCGTGAAGGCCCCGAAGCCCAAGGGTCATCCGGTAACATCTCGCTTTGTTTGTTGTTATGTTGTGAGGTGAAGTCATGATTGAGTGTCAAGAAGCTGGAATAAATGCTTTTAGGAAATATTGAGATTTTCCTGTGGGGTTTTAAGAACATTGTGGAGCCAGGATTCTGGCATTCATGAAAGCAACTGGCTTCCTTTCCCTCCAGAGCTGTCCATTTAATGAAAAGACATGCGTGCACATGGCTAAATGTGTATCCTGGAGGCATGTCACTGACCAGAGCAAAAAGTTGTATCAGTAAACAGAGCCACTGAAGTGTCTTCCTGTTGGACAGTGCTGTCTTGTTTGGGCAAGACAGCACTGTCTCATAACTGAAGTCATTGTATTGTAATCTGTTGGGCTCTATATGGCGACTTCCTTCCCCGACCGACTAAAAAGACATCTGGAAGTCCCATTTGCAGCTTTAAACATTTGAATTTAACCAAAAACAAATTAAAATACTAAGAAAAGTAAAAATATGAATTGCACTGAAACGACTGCTCCTTTTAATGCATGATTAATTGATGTTGGTTTTAAAAGAAGCTCTTTTCCCATTAATCAAAACATGAAATATGTTTCAGCTTACAGTGTGACTCATTGGTGATCCTTTGACAACTTGTACCAATTGCCTGGAGGGTCTGAATGTCTTGCAATGGTCATAGAGGCCTGAAGTTGTTTGGATGTTCCCATTCCTCCACGCTGACCCCAGGCCACTCTGCTTTTCAGTTGATTCTCCGCTTCTTCTATCGTCCCTGCATTTTAACGCAGTATGGTCACGTCCGGCCGATGAATCGATGGCTCTGTCTGGGGCATGAATGGACGATAGCGACAGAGGGGGGAAATAGATCACTGGGGAGACAATAACTGCACTGCACCCCTCGGAGGGGTTCTGGGAGGATGTCAGAGGTTACTGTGCTTGAGTGAGATTCATATCTGAGACTCTGTTGACCCTTAAACTCTGATTGCTGCTACCAACATTTATTGTGCCAGACATCCTCAGTCATAACACCCTGTGTTTCCTCTCTTTTAAATTTTTTTCCACATTTTTTAAAAAGATGTGTTCATTCAATATTAATAATATCCTTCTTATACCAATTAAATACACATTATCAGTAAGATTTAGACCTAGTTAGGTAACATACAGAATGCGCTTTCTGTAGATGTATGTGAGTGCTCTGTTATTTCTCCCCATCTGCACTGGGTTTATATTGCCAGTGCAACCAGATCCCATCAAACACAAGGCCCATGTCTACCATGTTCCAGTCAGGCGGAACAGGGAAGTAAACTGTTACCAACCAGTGGGGGACGGGAGGCTCTTGGCTGTGGGGACATGCTATATAACAATCTCACAAGGGGGCCTTTTGAATTACAGCCTTGGTTGTTTTGGCAAAGGTCTGCATTGCGTTAAACCTCTGTGGGCAAGCAGGTCTGAAAAGGGCCATAAAATGTAAGAATGCTCATTTAAACGGCCCAGATTCCTTGTTTAAGAGATTTGAATGACTTTAATCATGAGTACTATAAAGATACAAGCGTTTGCATTTTGGTGTAACTGTGATACAGTGAGAGCAGAATGCTTTATTCTCTTTATTCATTAAGGATTAAGAACATGGTGTTAAACATTTTTATTTTAGCTTGTTTGTCAAATTAAATATTGCCCAAGATAGAAAATATTCTTCTTTTGTATCTTCTAATAATTGTAAATAAACTAATCGATATATCTATAATGCCAGATCAGGTTGCAGGTGAACAAGTCCAGGTTGTTCCTCTCTTCAGCAACACTCGTTACCAAACACTCTAAAAAACGTCCTCTCTAGTTCTAGATCAATGCTTGTCACCCTATGAGGAAGATCATTTCAGCCACTTGTATCTGGGACCTTTCGATCATAATCAGTACAAAGACTGCTTTTCTGCAAATGACACACAAATTCATCTTACTCCTTCTTTACTGGTCCTGTAGTTCTCATAAAGTATCTCTCCTCAAGGGTCTACGAATTATTTTTGCTTCTTGTTGGATAACATCTGAAATCTGCATAAACCGTAGTCATGTGGTTCCCCAGGTTCTTAATGCCAGGTTCTTGTAATCGATTGTGTGTTGCACTTCTCCACTTTGCCCTCAAAATGTTTTGTCAAACTCTGACCAAAAAGTCTTTTCAGCAATTCAGTGTCTCTACCGTATTCTCAGTGTCCACTTCAAAGTTGTCAACAGTCTCCACTGAGTCTTCCTTAAGCTACTTTGGTCTCTACACGCACACCAGTCCTGGTGTGAATGTACCAGTCCTTGACTAAAGAAAAGCTGAATGGAGACATGGACTTTGCCTGTGACAGAGATGATCCAAAACCCAGTGCAACACAGGAAAGCTATGATTTCTATTGGATACATTTTATATACAGTTAGAGCGTCTGTGCACTAGTATATTTTAGTTTTTTACCCCACAGATGTATCTGTGTTTTGTTCCTGAAACAATAATAATCAAAATTTCTCGTATCTAACCTACAGCACATGTTTTCTTTCAAACTCTTAAAGCAGAAGACAAATTTAGCCTTCAAGTGCAGGGGTTACGTTCATTAGATGTCTTACATATGGACTTTGATCTCAGTAAAACATTTACACGTCTAAATACACAATCATGCAATCACATGGTCCAATTGCTCCAACTATTCTTTTTAAACCGTTGTATTTTACCTGACAAATGTTTTAACTGTA
The DNA here is from genome assembly GCF_002775205.1 of Xiphophorus maculatus. Taxonomy (NCBI): domain Eukaryota; kingdom Metazoa; phylum Chordata; class Actinopteri; order Cyprinodontiformes; family Poeciliidae; genus Xiphophorus; species Xiphophorus maculatus. Next base: position 5,359,764 of record NC_036464.1, on the reverse strand, counting down.
TGTGTTCAACATCTTGTAGACGTTATATAATGACTCCCAGCCACCAAAAAAAAAAAAAAGAAATACAATAACGTATCACCGCAGAATTGCTACTCTTCCAAGACGACTTCAAAGATGCCAAGTCCAAAAGCCTGTTAGCTTCTCGTAAGAGATCATTATTGACTGCAGCTGCTGGCTAGTCTGTGCCAACATAGGACGGCTTTGTTTGACATCAATGATTGGACTGAGCAGCACTCTCATCACCGTACTGAGGATCATAGATTTATGCAAGTCAGAACAGCATCTTGGAGCCATTTCTGAACAACCGAGGAGTCCAGTTCATCGTCTGGTATGTGAGAACACTTTGATGAAGACGCAACTTGTTAAAGAATTGGTACTCCAAAAATTGAGATGCTTAAGGTGGACGAAATATGAGGCTACATGTAAAGGACAAACACTTCTGGACGTGATTCAGCCTGCTGGATGGAGTTTTACTTCATCATATGCTCTCACCTGACATGGAGAACATTTTTCAAAAAGTGAGGGATGGTAGCAGAGATTTCTTAGTTCAATCCATTCCTAAGTATATATTTACTGAGGTCAAAGGTAAAGTGGCACTTTTGTGGGAAAACGTGCCACACTAAACGTGGCGGGAAAAACCTAATTTGAACATTTTCTGATGATTTCTCTCTAAAGATTATTCAGTTTGTTCATTATTCAATAACCATTTCTACTGTTACCAACATCCACTAAAAACCAGATTTAAAGTTTATTATCAAAATATCTTTAGAGTGCAGTGAACCCTTGCTATAATGCGCTTCATCTTTTGCAGCCTAGCTGTTAAGCAGATTTTTTGTGCAGTTTTATATGCTATTTTAGTTTATGAACACACATTATGTTCTGCATCTTGATTGGCTGTCAATCTCCTCCGTCCCTCGTCTCTGTCCAGTACAAAATGTATTATTAAGTTATTTGTAAGAAAACATTTCTATTTTTATTTTTTAAACAAATTCTTGAGCCAGAAAATAGGTTTTGTCTTTGGTTTCATTCTTAAATTCTTATTAAAAATGTAGTTTTATTAAAACGCTGTCAGATTCAGTAGATACTAAAATTCCAATTAGCAAAAAGTTGTCTAAATAACTAGTGTCAATTCTGACTGGACAAAAGTTGTTTTCCTCTCTTAACTCCAGGTCTTATTAAAATGACAAAATAATTAGTGCATTTTGCAAAAATGTGATGCTTGGTTTTTTTGTTTTGGTAAAACCTAAATAAGCGTAATGCCTGTGTGTCAATGGGAAAGTCTTTGAAGCAGGAAATATAGCTTGGCAAGAGAGAATCTGAAGTTAAAGGTCATAGTGAACTCCTGAGCTCCATGACCCAGACGTGGATCTCAGGGTTTTGGTGAGGTGTATCAGTGGTTGTAACTGAACCAGAGTGACAGCTGCTGTCTGCCAACCCACGCTCTGTCATCAGCTCTGGACCAGCACAAAGTGCTACTGAGCAATGTGGACATACAGTGTCTAAAGAGAATGTTGACTCAGATGAAACTGGGGAAATTGAAGAGGATTACAAGTAAAGAAAACAGCTGCTTTCAAATTCTTGAAATCTGTTAAATTCAACAGTTACCAAGCACAGAGCATGCTGTGTGTGCAGGCTACAATGCCTTGCAAAGAGATTGTGTAAAGTAGTCTAGAAACGTCAAGGGGAGTGGTAGGAAGCACCAGGAGACATATCGAGAGTCACCTTGCTGGATTTCACTGACATCCACCAATCTTCATTTCTGCTAGTTTGTTAAAGATGCATCCTTGTCTCAAAATTTTCCATCTGAAGCAGCCAGTTGCCAAAATCTTGCAGATTTTATGCAAGACTGAAAGTCATCTGACCTAGTCAACCTGCACCATGAGAAAAAAGGTTAAACCAACCTAAACAATCCAAGCAAAGAAACAGGGATAGAATTATTAATATGTACTTTAAGGAAAATAAACAATGCTGTTGAGAACAATGTTGCCACCCTTTAATTGGTTGTACCTAGTGATGTAATCAATGACATCCTGCACCTTTACAAACAGGAAGTGCTGCACCAGCACCTCCACAATAATGTCCTGGATGTAGAATCTGAACAAAGAAATCATTGACCAGAAATTTGCCTTTTATCTGAAACTAAATTCAAATTAAAATTATTCAGGTTTGTTTACTTTATAAACAGAAGCCTGGATGTAAACAGTAACATAAGCAACCACAAATTCTGGACAGTATGTGAAGCAAAGTTACAGCAGCAAATTTAAACTAAAGCATAATGAATAACTATAAGAAACAATAAATTATAAATATGTTTTATATTAATTAATTTGTAGGGAATAAAAACAATCTCAACCACTTTGATTCCTTTAACTTTTCCACATTTTTTATGGTACAACCACAAACATAAACATGTTTTATTGGGAAATATTGTAATATACCAACTTAACGTTTTGCTTGACTGTGGAGGAAAAGGATCCATTATTTTTTAAAAGCTCTGCAAATACAAAACTGGTTTAAAACCTAAGTAGAATAACTTTTTACTTGGAAGTCTTATCAGGTGTGTGAAAACCTGCTAAAGAAGAGACACTCCCCCAAAGCATGATGCTGCCACCACCATGTTTCACTCTGGGGATGATGTGTTCAGGGTGATGGCTGCATTAAATTTTATTCAATTCATGGGTTGCAGAGTAAACCACACTCTCCAAAACACCAGACCCTGTTCCTTTTCCTTTCATTATGTATAACGCTATGTTGGTCTCCCACATAAAATCCCAGTAAACTTCATCAGGTTTGGTGGTTTTGCCATGTTAAAAAGTTGATTTCACAAAGCTCTGTACTAAAATAAGCTATAATAGCGCTGAACCTAGACTAGAGGTATGAACATGTCTTTAATCCCTCGTCATGTGTCACAAATGCCCAGTCTATATTTAAACCTGAGTGCTTGGGTAGTGCAAAGGTCAGCTGGCATGTGAACTATCTTTGTGGTTCCATGACTATGACCCACTGCAGGCTGTAACTGAGCACACAAGCTGTGGACCAAACTAGAAAACCAATTAAAACCAAAGACTGGACACTAGTGAATGTGTGGGAGAAGTAAAACTATAGCAGCAACCATCAATATAATGCATCACAGTTCAACTCTACTGCTGTCGGCTGTTAAATGCAAAAGGAATATGATTGCAATATTGGCCATTCTGAAAGAGATCAAGATAGTTGCTTTTCAAAGCAGCTCTGTTTAGTAAAACTCAAACTCTAGTTTGAAAGTGAGGTTTTTGGGGAACACTGGTCCACCTACAAGTCTCTTTCTTGGTTTGGTTGAAGTGAACTCAGGTCTCTTGCATATGTGAAAGCCAAGGGACTGGAGACCGCTCCAAAATCAGGAAGTGGACTACAGAGCACGGCATTCTGGGTAAATACAACCAAAACACACGCTCTAGCGGTAGCGTCACACATAGCTCATGGTCTTTTACCAAAGACAAAAGATGAATCCTATAATCGCTAAAATGTGACACCACTTCGTTTTTGTTTACATTTCACAAAGAAGGAAGTTACACTCAATGTCTTTACAGAGTTTGTGTCGTTTCCTTCAGTGGTTCTTGGTGTAGCGCCTCCACAGACGAGTAATGGTGCATTCACACCAAACCCTATTTGAGCGTTGTGCCACATTTTGTGCATCAAGCGCTGTGCAATTGAAGCGTTTTGAGCATTTAAAGCATTTAAGGCACGTCCAACGTGTCTGATGATGGATTTAAAAAATCTGAACTTTCACTAGCTTCTACTACAGAATATTTTGGTGCCACTTTCTCAGTTTTATCCACCATAGGACAAACAGACCAACAACAGAAAACAATGGCTAAATTAAATTAAGTGTGAAAACACCTTTAGATTTAACAGACAGATTCAATAAGGATTCATCCAATATTTGTACTCCTATGTTATTCTATGCTGCAGAAGATGCATCATTGCTTTTTTTATGCAATGAATTAAGCAGAGGGAATAAATTAAAAGATTCAGAAGGAGGCAGATATGAGTTTTTCTTTCGTCTCAGCATCACTTAAATGGCCGTCAGATGGGTTTGCAAGGTCAGGCGCTCTGGAGTTGTGGGAGTATCCGTTTCCACACACAAACCTCTCAGTCTGGTCTAATTCCCATGTCGCCTCTCCCCTCCACACACAACTCCATCCTTGTCCTCTTGTCGGGGCACAGAGAAGACCCCCCGGCGGTCAGGGGTTAAGGGTCAGGGCAGCTTCTTGAGCTGGACAATAGCTAAAGTGCCACCTGGAGTAAATCTGTGGCTAGCTCAGGCTATTGGCTGTGACAACCATCATTCTTGAAGCCAAATAAACAGAGTAAGGAAAGATTTGTGGGTAGAATGTAGGGGGCACATGTGTTCGCACACGTTTGGTTGGGTTCACCCTGCAAACTGTCTGAGGATCTCACCCCCAACTCACCTCCCACCTCCAGAAACCTTATGTGAGTGATTAAATGTTGGATGTGGAGAAGGTGAAGGGCCTGGTGAGAGCGCATGTCTCAGAAGGGGATACCACTGAGGTGTGTTGGCTGAGGTTGTGGGAGGGTAGTGAAGGGACAGCTTTGTTTTGGAGGTCATATTTCATAGAGGAGCCCTTGTGTATATTGGTTTAAATCCACTCCATTTCCTGATGTGACAAAAATGAAGGCCCAGCTTAAAATACTAAAAACTAAAGGCCAGTTTCTGGTGAGATGTCAGTCAGTAATGATAGCTAATGGGAAAATGGGAAAGCAAAAGGAACGTTTAAAAAATATTCTTTGTGAAAGCTTTTTTAAATTGATGGAGCAGACTGAGTTTATTGCAATACTTAATATGGTGGCTTTCTCTAATGTCCAAAATAAATAATGGTGCATTCATACCAGCTTTAGTCCTCTTTAATCAAACTGTAGTTTGTTTACCTAGAAAGTAAAGTTTGTTAGGGGAAGTGTGCATGCATAATCAAACTCTGATGCAGACCAAAAAAGGGAACTCTGGTCCACCTACAAACCTCGGTCTTGGTCCGGTTGATGTGAACTCTGACATGGTTCGAATGGATATGTGAACCAGAAACGGTTCCAAAAGCAGGAAGCTGACAATAGCGCAGGACATTCTGCGTATATACAACCAAAACAAATGTGTGAATCAATCCTAGAAGGAGAAGATACTTGTTACCAAAGACAAAAGAGAAATCCTACAACCTCTAAAATCTGACCGCACTCCATTTTTGTTTATCAACATCCAAAATTGCCGACTGTTTTGTGCCAGCATCATTCTGTAAACAAAGCCTTTGGCCTTGGCCAGCTGAACACTGTACTCCCCAAACAACTGCCCTTAACCTGGAGACATTATGTAGGAATCCTAACAGGAGTGCATCCAAACTGATCTTTTAAAGATGCCACACGAGTTTGTATTTAACAAAATCTCATTTTTTTATGTTTAGACCCTCGTAAGGTGTTTCTCAGGGCACGTCTTACATAACGAGGCAGGAAATTGTGTCACCAGACTCATGGGTTGCTAAGTTTAGAATCATCATTGTGTGTTTTTAGACCGTGGAAGGAAGCAGGAGTACCAATCTGGACAAAATCACAGGTCCTTCCATCTGTGATTCAGGAAGGACCGACCCCTTTAAGTTTTCCCTTCAACTGACATAAAGATGATTTTAGTCATTCTTCTCATTGTTTAGTCATCTGTATTAAATTATTACTTGCTTAAGGATCTGTCTTTATTTCTGGTCTTGTTCACCCAGATTCCAGCTCTTACTGGTGCAAAGGGGTCTGTTATTGTTTTTCTATATATCTGTGGCTTTGCATGGCAACACCACAGTTTTATGTGCCTCATGTGGCCAAGGAACCAGAGAGTTCCCAGCACATAGAGGGGATAAGAGGGTGGTTGGCGGTGGGGGGGTGAATGGTAATGGTGGGGGATCTACTAAAGCTGTTTGCTGGATGATGGTCAGAGGTTTCAGCAGCCCACCGCCCCTCTTTCCTCCCCCAACCCTCTGCACACCCTGTCATTAGGGTGACAGTCAGGTCCTGTTTGGCCCCAATTGGCCATGCTAATAACAGTTTTAATAACCCAGGCTCAAGTAATATTTCATTGCTGTTTGGATCGCCATGTCACGCTAAGAACCCAGTGATGGAAAACCAGCTTCATGACCTCAAGAGTGAAATGACGGAGAGGAATCTGTGTGGATATGGAGCTTATCCGTGTTTTTGCACATCACACACTGAGCGTAATATAAATGTTCTTCAGCTATGAACCATTTTACAGCGTCTTTTTTTGTTTGATGTGCATCAATGATCCATTAAACAAATGCTCGCCTGTTTCAGTTTAGCATAGATTTGTTTAAATGTTTTTATGCTAATATGATAGACTGCGTTTAATTGCACAGTAATGTTTTATTGTGTGTAACAGCTTGTAATAGTCTTTCCTTGTTGTGACAACAAGGAAGAGAGCGGCTGGCTCAAACATGAGAGAATAAATTGGTGCACCTTTAAGGTCAGGGACATCTAAGTGGTTACATCACGGATGATTCAGCTGCAGTCGCAACGCAATCAGGCAGGCAAGGAAAAAGTGTTTTCACATGACACAGTCAGAGTATGAGTCTCTCCAGTTCATTGAGATTTGCAACATCCCAAAGTGGCATTTCACTTAGGCTGAGGTAAGAACTTTGACTGCGCCGCTGCAACATGAACGGTTTTTTCCACCTTTTGGGTTAGGGCTGCCCTGTTGATTATCCATTTGGTCCAAACTTCAGCTGAAAGTTTAATCGGCATTTGATGACTCTAAGGTCAAGTCATAGACTGGAAGGTGCTCAGTTCTTGCAAAACAAGCCCCAATTTGAACCTCTTCACGGTTGTTATGAGGCGTTTACTTTGATTTGGTGTGTTTAGGTTTTTTTTAAGCATGATGCTCTGAATTACGGCCACACTTTTCCACTTTGTCAATATTTGAGACCAAATATTGTGCGAGAAATCTTTTCGTTCACCCGGATGTAACTAATTTGAGAGAAGAGCAACTCTTCCCCAAAAAAACTTATTTGGTCTTTTTCAAATGATCTTATCATAAACCTTATTCTGCATCATTCCCATTGGTCCACGAGAGCCAGCATCCTGCATGTTTTAGTTCTCTTCCTAGTGGTGGTAACTTCCTCAGCATGTCAATGTTCTTAGACCTTTCAATGAGCCATCATTTGATCTAGGTGTGTTAAACCAGAGAGTTAAACGTATTGACACAACTTCTCTAGAGTCTCAGATGGAGCTTGTGTTGGTTTTTGGTAATTTCTTTGTGTTTGGTTCAAAGAAGATTGACTGCTGTGTTCAATTTGTTCCAATTGTAAATAAGATTTATCTCCTAGAAAGATGACCTCCTGATCTTCCTCAGATTAACAGATAGTGACAATTGCCACTTGCTTTCCCATTTTGACATTGTATTAACTTGCAACTGTACCCTCCAGACAAGAAAACTGCCAAAAGTCTTGCTTTTATAGAGGTGGTCACTTTAATAATGGTCAGTTAATCCGATTAACTACTGCTGGCTGTCATATCCTCTCATATACTCAATAAAAAGAGCATTTTAAACAGTTTTTCACCCCATTTTGTCTTCAATATATGATTACAGTTTGGTTTCCAATATTTCAATGTTTTCTATTCACAGCCTTGAATTTTTCATATTTGTACAAGCATTGTCTAAGAAAAACAGAAGGTAAGCAACTTTAAAAGAAAATGTTTTCTGAGAAAATGTTTTCTGACTTTTGTTACTAACATGAATGCAAAGGATGGAGAACCGGCGACGGTTGTAACCTAACCCACTCGGGCAATTCCTCAACCTCAGCCAAAGTTGTGAAAGATAAAGACTCAGAGGGGAAACTGGGGGTAGGAATCCAGCCAGCGTCTGCTTTCACTGGGCAGCCCACATCACAGAGGGGACCTTGAAGCAGGTCTTAGCCCATCAGCAAGAGTTGGAGCCGGAGGCCCAGAGTGAAAGTCGGCTCAGCGGCGACTCTGGACCGTCGGGGATGAAACGGGCAGGGAAGTCTTTCATTCTCTGCCAGGCAGGAGACTGTTTCCAACTGGACCTGCAGACAAGACAGAACCTCATAAAAGAAATGGGGAGACAAACTCAGTTACCCAGAGAAACCTGATGCCAAAGTTTATGGGATCAACAAAACACAGCTTTTATAAGAACATGTTCAAAGCTCTGCGACATATCGTAAAAATTTAAATCACTCTGAGCAATCTACTATCTTTATTTAATATAAAGCACACAAATTCCTGTCACATAAATACAAATCAGATTATAAGCTAAAGATATTATAAACCGAAACAACAAAAAGAAAAAAAATGTTGACATTTTAATGTATTATTACATAATAAAATTGGAGTAGTGGGTATTTGCATTTATATATTGTTTTAAATGTGTCTTTGTTCACTTCACTTCATGGTTTTTGTCTCCGGTTTCATGGCTAAAAACATCAGATGTTATTTGTCAGGCAAAAAGGTAACGTTAGCTTTCCCATAGGTCAGTCTGAGTTCAAAATGCAAATAAAAGACAAGAACCTTTGACTAGTCATCCGATACGACACAGGCCACATTCAGATAATCATAACATCTCTGAATGTGGGATGTTGTGGTTCTAGTTGGCTTTCCGTTTCTGCTACCTGTCTAAACAGGAAGAGGTGGAGTTCGTCTTTCAACTGTTGCAACCAGTTTCACGTGTTTCTTCGATTGCTTCACTGGATTTCACGTAAACACCAATCAGACTGATGGGTCTAATCAGTCTGATTCAGTGGCTTTGCCTTATTGAAGCAGCTGATGTTGGTATTTGCTAGAAGTTGCAAGAGTTTATTGTGGTATTCTTGCTTACTGCATAAGGCCTATAAAACGTACACCTTGAAACTGCTGCAGATGCAAAACCTGCTTCAGGAAGGACATATGGGAGATATGACCTGTATTCTTCCCTCACACAACACAGACTTGATCTGGATTTTTCCCTTGAGACCTGGATTATACCTTACATGAAACTTGATTTTTACTTGCCCCTCAAAGACTCCAGATTCGAATTAGACTCTCAAACACTTGAGACCTGAGCTGGACTTTCTCTTCATGACTCAAGACTTGAGGAATTTGAGACTTGACTTGGATTTGCTACTCAAAGGCTTAAGAGTTGATTTGGACGTTTCCCTTAAAGAATTGGAACTTGGTTTGGACTTGCCTCTCATAGACTTGAGACCCTGACTTGAACCTTCTGCTTAAGGCCTGAAACTTGACTTGGACTTGCTACTCGAAGACCTTAGACTTGAATTAATCTATTCATTCAAACACTTGAGACCTGGACTTTCTTCTCATGACTTGTGACTTGCATTAAACTTGCTCCTCAGAGATTTTAGACTTGACTTGTAATTACTATTAAAAGACTTAAGAGTTGATTTGGACTTTCTTCTTAAAGAATTGGAACTTGGTTTTGACTTTTGTTAACTTAACTTGTTGTGCCTCAAAGACTTGAGACCCTGACTTGAACCTTCTGCTCGTGGCTTGAGACTTGACTTGTACTTGCCTCTTAAACACTCGAGACTTGGTTTGGAGTTGCCCGTCAAAGACTTGTGTCTAGGTTTGGCCCCTCAAAGATTTGATACCTGACTTGAACTGACCCTTCAGAAATTTGAGACTTGGCTTGTGCTTGCCCCTAAGAGACTTGAGGTTAAACTTAGACTTGGCCCATTGCAGAGTTTGGTACCTTCAGCTGCTTGTCAGAGATTGTTTTGTTGTTTTTCATCAGGAGAGCCCAGGCAGGAGGCTGCTGTCATGGTAACCATGCTCATAAGAGTGTTTTATTGTTTTTCTTTATGCAATTTGAATTGATGGGATCATTCTAGCTTTGGAACGAAGCTGATGTGGTCAGCCGTGCTTACAATTTTCTATTACCAATTAACACCAGTGAGCACTGGTCTGACGTATTGGATTGCCAATTATGCCTCCACCCAGATTTCTCTCTCTCACACACCCACGCACACACACAGATTTGCCACTATGTTGTAGCTCCCTAAGATCTTGTTTATGGAAATTTGGTGGATGAATTTTATTTTATTTTTTTACATATTTTTACTAAGCGTAAGGAGTCTATTAGTCTCTTAAAACATGCCCAGAAAACTTTAATAACACCCAACAAAAACCAAGCTTATTGTGCCTGATTTTTTTGTTCCAAACCTCCTGTGTGAGTTCAAACTAAAGTGACTGACCAGACTGCTTTTCACTGCTAAGACACAAAATCTTACCAAGTAGTTTTGGTCTAGTTTCTTAGTGCACTAGAAATAAGACAAAACTAACTTACAAGTTGCTTTTCTGAGCTTGTATTAATAAAGTTATTCTTTAATATTGATAACGAAGTTCTAGTTTTATTTATTGATTATTTAACTTATAACATGGGGAAAATACTTTGTTATAAGTGAAATCATCTGCCAGTGGAACTAGTACTTTTAAAATCAATATTAAGAAATTATTGCCTTCAAACAAGGTCAGAAAAGTAACTTGTAAGTTAGTTTGGTCTTGCTAGCGTACAAAGGTATTTAAAAGTACTTGGTAGGAATTTGTGATTTTGCAGAGTTCTTAATGAAAACACACCTGCAATCACTAGACAAGCAGGCAGAGGTGCAGCACCTGAGCCCTCCAGATTAACCAGACATCATTCAGCAACACTCAAATATCCATCGGTTCCCACAAAATACACATCAATCTTTTCATCCACTCTCATCTCTATGAGATCTTTCCTTTTCTAATAATGGAGGAACACTCTGTTCAGTTTACATTATGCAACACAACATTTGAGGCCAAGAATCCCCACCAACATGTCCTCGTCCGGTGTTCTCCAGCCCCGGTTCGTACCAGCAGACATGCAAGAGGGTGATTTTAGATCCTCCCTCTGGTATGTGCAGTGTTTTCCACTCCCCATGTGCTGTAGATTAGTCTCTTTGTTCTCTGTGGTGCTGCCATAACACTGGCTCATTAATCACACTATTACAGTAGCCTCTCGTACCCTTCATCTGTCACCCCATCCCTCTGTGGATGCCAGCTATTCCCAGGGTGTGAACCCTTCAGTGTAGTGGGCTGGAGGAGAAAGTGGGTCAGCAAAAATCAGACTGGAACCACCTGAAAGTACACAAAACCACTTTGTACTCCTCTGGTTACATGTGTGCGTGTTTGGGCTAAGCATACCCCCATTAGATTTAAACCCTACACCCGATACATTTCCTGTTTCATAGACATAATTAGTCTTTCATCTATGTTACACTAAGTTAAAACTGAGAATTTAAATATTTAGTGAAAGTCATGCTTTGGTAGCAGAAAGGAGAAGGAACTTGGATTCATTATCACTGGTTTTATCAGACATTTTGAGTGTAAACAAACAAATCAACAAGTTTAGCATTAATGGTTGCAAAGAAATCCAATTTAATATCAACATTTTGAGATTATATTTTTTGAAAATGAGAGCCTGACAAAAGAATCAGGCCTATGAGTCTCACCTCAAAGGATTAGAAACAGAGAAACTAGATTGAATTTTTCAATTTCCACAGAAGTTGTACCTAGTCCAGTTCTTCAGGATTTTGCTGTTTCTCCCCTGAGCTTTAATATTTTTCATCCCTTTCTCATGTTCACATAAAGTATACTCGGTTAAGTGCTTCTATCTAGCAAAGATAAGCAGCTAAAAGCAGATAAAAGTGACTGGATTGGAAAACGATGACCAGGGACCTTGGGATTCAACGTGTGAACTGCATTAAATGGAGTAGAAACCGTTCAGAACAGGTAAAGTCTTCATGATCCATGATCAAAATCCTTCATGTTATTAGTTATGGAATCAGACTTTCACCATGGAGGACTGCAGTCCTCTCATCCTGGTAGTTTGATCTGTTTCTGTATTTATATCGCTTTCCAACTGGCTCTGGATTAAATCCATCACGAGCTCCCAGACTTTAAATGAGAGCAGCATGCAGCCAGAGGTTTAGTTTCTCTACGCAGGAGGCCCAAAGTCCGAGGCTTCGCTCCTTCGCTGCCTTTGTTTCCAACTCTCTGTTGTGCCCACAACCACCCTCACACACAAGCCCCCCCGTCCCAAAAATATCCCTCACACGCTACTCTTTGGTTCCTCCTCCTCCGCTGGCCCCCATCGCCACCACCCTTTTCTGAGCCAATGGTGAATTAGCATTTTTCCACAGCTTTTGTCTTAGTTAACCCTCCACACACACACACACACACACACACGCATGCACGCACACACCTTCCTATCCATTGGTATGTGGTCCATCATTAATGTGCAGCACAGCCTGGAGTGACCCTCAGAAACCAGCTCACTGCTGGGAAACAGGGGGGTTGCTTCACTTCTCATTAAGAACCAATACATGCCCCCTACTACTCTCCCCATTAATCGCATGCGCTCATTAGCATGGCGCCTCTATTTGGGTCCTGCCATGCATTATTGGGTCAGTCAAGGAAAGGACGCTTCTCTTTTTGTCAGAGCTGGCTTTTAGAGATGCAAACTACAGTACGCCACTCATTCAGGCCCCTCGCCGACCTCTGTTGCCCTTTCTGTGCCTCACCTCCTTCCCCCCTTTTCACCACCACAAGGTTATTATAGTTAACTAACACAAACAAAACAACAAAAACTGAAATTGTGAAAACATTTTTGTTGAATAAATAATTATTGGGGAAAAACTATAACCGGAACTATGTCATGTTTATAAATCTATTGAAAACATATTGAAATAATAGATATAAAACCCTTTGTTTTTGTGTGTATTAATACATTTATTAGCCTTTCGAACTGATATAAAATAGCCATGACTGCCAGCCAGCTAAGCTATGTTAGAAGAATCAACTCACTCACTCACTCTTTGGTTACCTAGCAACTCACTAATTCTTTGGTTACCTAGCAACAACCTGTTGAGTAAGTTCCACAGCAGCAGCTTTGTGGCTCATAACTGCTTGAAAATGAACAACAATGGCATGTAATGAAACCGGTGGAAAACAGGAAAGGGAACACCACCAGTTTGGCAATATTTCAGATTTTTGAAACAAAAAAAAAATCAATAATTATTGATATAGACTGATGTGAAACTCTTATATTGTGATACCTTTTTCAGCCATATCATCCTGCCCTATATTGAATATTCATTACCTACAATACTATACTTTGACCTTTTTGAATTCTGCATCTAAAGTAAGTACTTGTTCCACTAGCAGATTATTTCACTTATAACAAAACATTTCCCCCCTTTTAAAATAATCTGCTGGAGGAAATAGAACTTTTTCATCATTATTAAGAAATTATTGACTTAAAACATACTGAAAAGTTGCTTCTAAGTTTTGTCTTATTTCAAGTTTTTATTTCAGATATTTGTACTAGAATCAAGACCAAAGTTACTTGGTAAGATTTAGCTTTTTTCCAGTTTGTTGCTGCCACTAAAGGTTGTTCCCACTGATATTGAGAAAGAATCATCCGCCTGTAGTAAACTAATTTATTTAGTTGCCAAGTCTGAGTGAGCTCTGTGCCAGCCTGCAGCTGCCCTAAACATTGTTCCTCACCTCTCCATCAGGAGGGTTCAGTCGATGGACCACCAGGCTCTCAGTTAAATCAGTCTCCGTTTTCGGTCTGCCACCCAGACTGTGCTGGACTCAGCCTCACACCTAACAAACCCAGGGCCGCTCTCCTTCCTCCACTTTTTAAAAAAAGTTGTAGCTAAACTCATGATAATCTGCAAAGGATGAGGCATGGGGAAAAACCTAACGACAGTAGCACATGTTAAAAACTTCATGCACTGAAACCCAAGTGAAACATAATTATATTCAATAATTTTCCAGGATTGGAGTGTAAATCTCCCCGTCGCAGTACGGAAAGTATCATTTCTGAAGCTGGTTTTATTTCAACTTCAAAAAATAACCCAACACACTCGACACCACTGAAACATCTGCATTTAATGCTTTGTTCTTTGTTGCTGTCTGGATGCTGAAGTTTCATGTTTTATATTTGGGTCGTTTTTCAAATCATTTGAAGAAACATGTCACTTCGAGGGAGATTCAACTTCCCTACAAAGACAAAACTGTGTGGTGAGACAGTAACACTGAGCTGGGCTAAAAGCTGTCAGAGAAAACTGAGTGCAAGCAGAGTGGTTCAAGAGTTGAACTCTGGAGTTTCCCTCAATCCTCTACAATCATCTGACATTTTAACTTTTCTTTACAGAAAAGTAAAAAAACATCACTTTTAGTGCTGTAGCTCAGTGCTAATGGTAGCAGTGAGCTACAGCTAGCTTAGTGCTAACTGTAGCAGTGAGCTACAGCTAGCTTAGTGCTAACTCCACTGCTAATGACATTCTTGACCAAATCCAAGTCCAACATAAACTAGAAGATTCATTTTTAAAATATCATCCAAGTTTTGATTAATTTTGGCTTTCAATGTTTTAAATGCAGCTTTGACATATTTTAAATCTTATCTCTTTTTCAATTGCTTACTAAATTGATACTAAATTCATGTTTAAAACACCTTTTGGTTTATGAAACAACTGAAATCTTGCCTTGAAGGATAAGGAATTCTTAACCTCAAATTAACAACATAAAGCTCTAGTGGAGTCAACAGCCAGACCATCAAGATGACTGCAGCTCTTGTTCTCAAAAAATTTATCTTGTTGGAAATTCTTTTTTTGGCTGCTGCTATTTACTAATTAATTGTATTGCAAAACTACGGCATGGTTTGCTTCTATAACTTATTTTTCTGACAGATTTTAGAAGAAAATCAGTTTCTTGTGCTTGGTAAGAATGCTGGTCAGAACTAGAGCAGAATTTATAACACCTGAATGCCGTAAGACTAATGTTTTTTTTAAATTATTATTTACATTTTACTTACTTATTCACTTTTGATGAATTAAAATCAGACTGGTTTCACCACAGAATGCACAAAACTATTATGTGGTGAAACAGAATGCTTATAAGCAGTCTGACCAGTGAGTCAGTACTGACCAGTGAGTCAGTACTCACTGGTCAGTTAGGTTGTCAGATCACTGCCTCTTTCGGTGACAATTGCCTTTTTCTTCATGCTTTTTAAAAATATTTCTTGACTTCAAACAGGAACATGTTTAAAACTATCGCAGCCTGAAAGTACTTAAGAGGAAAAGTGTAAAAAAATTATAACATATAATCTTTCATTTGGTTTCATATTTTGTTTATTTCCCACCAATTTCTAAGAGACATCCAAAAGTCAATCACTTCAGTCTCTGAGGATTTTCAAGTTTTTTCAGTAAAAGTGGAACTGATGAGTTCAGTGGGACCAGGACCCAGTGAAGTAATGGTTAGTTAAACCATAACAATAAGTTGGAAGGCAGCAAGGCACAACCACATTAATGTTGTGGAACTGCACCGTTTGGGCATAACATCCCATTTGCTTTGCTAAAATGAGCCTTTGTGTTTGAGAAACTTGACTCTAGGATGAAGGTAAGGTCAAGCTTTTCCCAATGGCTCTTTCTGAACGTCTCAAGCTGATGATGAGGATGTTTGGTACCAAGAAGGTTGTGGTTCATGTAATGGTGAAGGAACAAAGACATTTGGTTTATTAGTGAAGAAGTTTCTATCTCTAACGTTGAAGAGATGCGGTAGACATCAAACTTCCATGATTCTGGATCCTTTTACAGCAGTTTCTCAATCTTTTTCAGGCTGAAGGCCATTTAACCCATTTAATAAACAGTTACGGCCAACTAAGTTGAAATTACGCCTCAATAACACAAGATGTTGAAATATCCTACTTCAAGTCTTTTAACAGTCTTTTTCTTTGTCATCTACGTATGTTGTTTGGTAAATGTCAACACATCTACTCAAAGTATTTTGAGTTGTTTATAGATTCTGAAAGTGTGGATTTTAGTCTTTCCAATGATGTCGAATATGTTGAAATTAAAAAAGAACTTGTTCTATACTACCAAGTGTTGTGTGCATTAATAACATTTTAGGGCCATTTGTAATTTTGAAGTATAATAAAAGAAAAATAGATTTGAATTGCTTTGGCAGAAAAAAAATATCCTCTTCCGCACCAATAAATTTAAAATTATACACCAATATTTGTATTTAATTTAATTCAATTGGTTTTACTCAATTAAATTATAAGTTAATGTAGTCATAAAAAGACAAAGAACAGTTCTCACCAACTGAGACTCATTCATGGCATACAGCCGTTCAAAAGAATCAAATTGCTCATTAACGACACATTAATACTCTCAGCAGGTATTACTTAACTTCCTCTGATTTAAGTATTCCTGCCGTTTTCTTTCCGGCGGTATCTTCAGTTTAATTTTTGAGTGACCCGGTTTTAAAGCACTTATCCGTTATTACTTTTAACCACAAACCTTTGGTAAACTAGCTGTAGCATCACACATGAGCTCAAGTCACCACAAATAAGTCGTTTACATGCAGTACCTTACGGCCCACTAGGGGGCGCCCTAGTGGACCATCAGTGATCCCCGATAGACTGTTCTACAGTAATATGCCTATTTCACACTGTTCAGTATTTTTCCCAGTGATGTCAGTCAGTTGATGCTAAAGCTAGCTTCGTATTTAGCCTATTTCATGGTTTTAAGGAACCTGGAATACTTTTAATCAGTTGTACTAGGATTTCTGCCATTGTTTCATGTTGGTCACTGCAATGACCTGTTTCATTGCGGTCTGCTTTAAGGTTGTTTTAAGATGGAAAGCTGGAATCAAACTCACAATCCTCGAAATGGCAGCAAAGCCCATCATGTCTCACCATCGCTTTGAGTTTAATTTACAGGATTTTTACCACAATTTCACTGTGCTACTATCAGCAGGAACCAATTCACAAACCACTTACCAATTAATGTCACTGGAGCCAATAGTCTCAATCCTGGAGTAGAATAAGCAGCCAAGGAGAAACACACACAACTCCAAATTGTAGCACACTTGGCTGTGCTGGTTGCTACGAGACCAATGACAGCAGAGTTTTTTGCTTTTTTTCCTCCCCAATATATTTTTATTGAATTTTCTCTTTTAGTACACATCAAACTTACAAACAACAAACTTAACATTGTAAACATGTACTTAATCACACTTACATTCACTCACGCATCCATCATTCAAACCTGCATTTGTTTAGTTCCAAAAATATACAAAACCTTTCAGATTAAGACAGAGAAAATGACAAGACAATATATCAGTAGAAACTGTAGTCAAGACATCCATTTAAGACACCTATTAATAAACTCCGCCTTCAGTCTTTTAAAAGGTTTTTTAATACTGCTCAAATGTTCTGCGTTACATCAGCTGAAGGAGAAATTTGGTGACGTTATCTGTCCGAAATGAGACACTGCTTCCTCTAAAGTCTAAGAGGGATCGAACAAGTTCCTTTATGTGCACCTCAGTCAGAGTAAAGTAGAAAGTGATGGACTGGTTTAGATTTCATGGATATTGGATTAAATCAGGCCAAATATAGATGCACACAACAGCTTTCTTCACATAAAATCCAGATAAAGAGCATAGAATTTTGTGGTTTTAAAACGTCAAAATGTAAAAGGATATGAATACTTTCGCTTGGCACAGTAAGCCTATGAAATAAACAACTTTAAAATTTAAAAAATGTTCTTAAAAAAATTGTAGATACTTTTCATTCAGTTATGGACAAAGCAAACTTTTAAAAATAAACTGTGCTATCTTATTTGTTTTAATCTCATTCTTACCATTATTTATGCTCACTTGCACTTTATTAACTAGCAAATACCTTCCATACAAACGCCTCCCCGGGAACATCATATTTCAATACAATTGTCATCCACAAAAGGACTCCCGCTCCCCAACGCCTCCCAGCGAAAACCCAACACTGCTTCTCAGAAAACTGTGACAAACCGCTCATTCATTTCTGGCTTCTTTGCCATGCATCTTTTCTCTTCAGGTGTCAGGGAGTCCTATTGTCTTCACCCAAACAACCCCTAAACACCACCCACTGCAGCCCAGAGCTGACAAGGCTGACCTTGGTGTCAACCCCCAAACCTCCCACCCCCACCCACTGCCCCTTTAGTGAAGCTGTGGGGCTCCACTCGCAGTTTGATACGGTTTGTGTGTGTGTGTAAGATAATTACTCTATGTAACTTTTATTTAATAAAATACTTTTTTTTTTTACATATTTGTTAAAACTGTCACCATGTTGTGACAATTTAATGAGACTGTTGATATGTGAAAACGTCAATCTCCTCCCTGAGCTATTATTGCCATCTGAAGAAATGCATGGCTTCAACAGCCAATCAGAACCAGGAGGAGAGTCTTAGCAATGTTAATCAACATTGTGAATGCGCTGCTAAATGTGTTAATAGCAGAGAAACAACTTACCGCCGTCACCAGTGGCTATGCTAACTAGCCTTAGCATTCACAACAGGCTCTGCTGACTGGGAAATAGCTGCATCATAGCATAGAGCAAGGGAGAAAGGGTGAGCGGTGCGCACACGGGCATGATTGACAGCGCTAAGACCCTCCTCCAGGCTCTGATTGTCTTTTCTCCTCCACCTACTTGGAGAAGTTGAAGGGGCACGATTTTTTTCCCCCACAGATCATCTGTCTCATATTGTACTGTCACAACATGGCAACAGTTTTAACAAATATGTAAAAAATGTATATATATTTTATGAAAGTTAAATACTGCAGCTTTAAAGGTGGCATATTATGCTTCCTTGAACAGGTTAGAATAGCTCTATGGTCGAATCAAAACATGTTCATTACATTTTTTGCATAAAATCATTCTGAGATAATCACATTTTAGTCTGATCCGATCTGTATCTGAGCTCTTTTTGTCAGAGTTCCGGTGTGAGAGCGTGTGCATGAGAGTGTGAGTGCGAGTGTCGCATCTTCTTTCAGCAAGGATCTTCGTGAGGAGTCTGTGGAGCCAGCGCAGGTGAAGCTGATCTGCCTCATCAGCGTGCTGGAATATAGGAGCGGCAGAACCCTTCAGTCTTCGCTAGATGGTTAACGCATACCGGTAGTCACTCTGGCCTCACCTGTGATCTTGTTTCTAGGACTTTGTTGTGCAACTCGTAGCGACTAGCTCTCTGTGACCTGTTCGTTTGTTTAAAGAACTTTTTGTCTTCTCTTTTCAAGAACTTGCCGAGAATACCTGCCTGCCTGCTCCGCCGTATCCACCGACCCCATCTCGCTCCAACCACCCGCGATTCCGCCTCGCACCCGCCCTTGGCACCTCACCCCCACGCTCTGAAAGATCCACGCCTAATGTAAGAAAGTTCCTGATTCCTCCTCCACACTCTCTCACTCCGAGCCCATTATAATTCAGCTCTCGTTTCAGGTCACCTGGTCGGGTGACCCTCGCCCTCCTGCCGAAGTCCGGAGTACTGAATATAATTTATCCTGTTGTAATAAATCACTTACCTTTTCCATCCAGCGTGTGGTTTCTGCATGTGGGTCCGCAAGCTAAATCAAACCATGACAGAACCATCTAGCCAGTCAGACCCAGCAGAACCACCACATAACACCAGTCTGGATCACGCACTCATCGCTCGCCACGATTCCATGCTCAACGCACTAGTTGATCAACAACGAAGTACTAACCAGCGATTGGAGCAATTATCTGATATTCTCACAGCCCTGCACCAAAGAATTGTTCCAGCAGACCCGCCACCAGTCGCTGCTCCGCCCGCCTCCTTTCAGACTGGCGTCTCCGCTGCTCCGGAACGAGCGCCCCCCGCTTCGGCTCGTCTCAGAGAGGTTTCACCGCCCATGCCAGAACCATATACAGGTGAGATCGACAGATGCAGGGGATTTTTGCTACAGTGCTCCTTAGTATTTTCTTCCTCACCTCAGAGTTTTCAGACTGACGGTGCTAAGATTTCTTTTGTGGTGGGGAACCTCAGAGGAAGAGCACTAAAGTGGGCAGAGGCTAGGTCGGCCCAGCACAATCTTTTTCACCGAACCTATGATTCGTTTGTACTAGAGTTTACACAGACTTTTGGTTATTCCGAGTCACCGGCTGACATTTCTCGCAGTTTATTGAGTATAAAGCAGGGTAATCGATCTGTAGCTGACTTTGCTATTGATTTTAGAACCCTGGCCGCGGCTTCCACATGGAACGCTGGGGCATTAACAGGGGCGTTCCTTCAGGCTCTAAACGAAGATCTGAAGGATGAACTGGCCCTCAGGGATGAACCCGGTTCCTTGGAAGAACTCGTTGCCTTGGCAATTCGGATCGACAATAGAATCCGAGACAGGGCCCGGGCCAAGAAGGAGCCGAGTTTTGCCCCAAGAAGGACCGACTTCAATCCTATCCCAGCCAATCAGACCGGAGAAGAACCTATGCAGATAGGGAGGACCAGACTCCCGCCTGAGGAGCGCCAACGTCGCTTAAGGTCTGGAGCCTGCCTATACTGTGGCCAGGTCGGGCATTATGTGGCTAACTGCCCGAGTCTGTTAAAAGCCAGAGCCCGCCACTAGCTACGGGAACGGTGGTGGGTGGCTCAAAGACTATATCCCGTTTCACGCTACCTTGTTCATTACTCACTGCCAACCGGTCCTTTCAGACTTTTGCCTTTGTGGACTCAGGTTGTGAGCAGAACCTTGTCGATAATAACCTGGTTGATCAACTACAATTACCCACTGTTCTCCTTCCAGCTCCAGTTCCGGTCGTGGCCCTGGATGGGAAGGCTCTACCTGCCATCACACATCGAACAACTCCTATTGAACTGTTAGTTTCAGGAAATCACCGGGAGACCATTACCTTTTTTGTGTTCCCTACCCCCCAGTCTCCAGTGGTTTTGGGTTATCCCTGGTTGCTCCGCCACAATCCACACCTCAATTGGAGGACTGGTCGGGTAGAGTCTTGGAGCAATTACTGTTTATCTACATGTCTTCAATCTGCTCAACCTCCAGCCGTCTCAAGGTCTACAGAGAAACCCGCTCCAGCCGACTTGGCCAGAGTACCGTCGGATTACCACGACCTTCACCAGGTATTCAGTAAGTCTAAAGCTCTCTCTCTTCCACCTCACCGTCCATACGATTGCGCTATAGATCTACTTCCAGGAGCCCCATTACCCACCAGCCGATTGTACAATATATCTAAACCGGAACGAGAGAGCATGGAGAAATACATCAGCGAGTCCCTGGCTGCTGGATTAATCCGGTCATCCACCTCACCTGTAGGAGCGGGGTTCTTCTTTGTAGGTAAGAAAGATGGGACACTTCGACCATGCATTGACTATCGGGCCCTAAACCAGATTACCGTGAAGAACAAATATCCCCTACCATTACTCGCTTCAGCATTTGAACTCGTTCAGGGAGCCACCGTATTTACTAAGCTGGACCTCCGCAACGCATATCATCTGGTCAGAATGCGAGAGGGGGACGAGTGGAAGACAGCTTTCAGGACACCACTCGGTCACTTTGAATATTTGGTGATGCCATTTGGTCTTACGAATGCTCCTGCAGTATTTCAGTCTCTAGTCAATGATGTTCTCCGGGATTATTTAAACCAGTTTGTTTTCGTTTATTTAGACGACATCCTTATTTTTTCAAGAACCCTTGCCGAACACAAGAGACATGTACGCCTAGTTTTGGAACGACTGTTGGAGAACCAACTGTTCGTCAAGGCAGAGAAATGTGAGTTTCACGTCTCATCTGTCGCCTTTTTGGGTTTTGTGTTGGGGAGCGTGCAGGTGAAGACGGATCCGGCCAAGGTCCAAGCAGTCTTAGATTGGCCCACGCCCACTTCACGAAAGGAGCTACAACGCTTTCTGGGCTTTGCAAATTTCTATCGCCGTTTTATTAGAAACTATAGCCAGACAGTTCTTCCCTTGACCAGCCTTACCTCCTCCAAGGCTAGTTTTTGTTGGCCGCCAGCAGCAGAGCAAAGTTTTCTTGAGCTTAAGAGAAAGTTTGCTGCAGCGCCCATCCTCATGCAGCCTGATCCGTTGAAACAGTTTGTAGTTGAGGTGGACGCATCTGACACTGGGGCAGGGGCTGTCCTGTCACAGATTTCATCCAGTGATGATAAGTTGCATCCATGTGCCTTCTTCTCTCGCCGTTTCTCCCCTGCCGAACGCAACTACGACGTCGGTGATAGAGAGTTTTTAGCCATCAAACTGGCTTTTGAGGAATGGCGTCACTGGTTGGAGGGGGCCGAGCACCCGATTGTTGTATGGACTGATCATAAGAACCTGGCCTACCTCCAACAGGCCAGGAGACTTAACCCCAGACAGTCTCGCTGGTCCCTTTTCTTCTCCCGGTTTAATTTTACCATCTCTTACAGACCGGGATCCAAGAACACTAAGCCTGACGCACTATCCCGACAGTTTTCCTTGGAACAAGAGACTCCACCCGCAACCATCGTTCCACCTACCTGTGTTGTTGGCGCCCTTTCCTGGGGGATCAGGGAAGAAGTACTGGCGGCGCAACAGTCGGAACCCGGTCCAGCCACTAGACCGCCTAACCGGCTGTACGTTCCATCGACCGTCAGGGCTCGCCTCATCCATTGGGCCCACACTGCAAAGTTCTCATGCCATCCTGGAGTGAGTAGGACTATTTCCTTGATCAGGCGGCACTTTTGGTGGCCATCCTTGTACAAGGATGTCAAGGACTATGTGCTAGCCTGTCCGAATTGTGCTCGCAATAAGACTGGTAATCAGCACCCCAGTGGCCTACTACAACCTCTCCCTGTTCCCAAACGCCCATGGTCTCACATTGCACTGGATTTTGTTACTGGGTTACCGCCTTCAAAGGGCTTCACTACTATATTGTCTATCATAGACCGTTTCTCTAAGGCCTGTCATTTGGTTCCATTACGCAAACTGCCCACTGCTATGCAGACAGCCCATCTCCTCACTAAACATGTTTTTCGTCTGCACGGCATACCCTCAGAGATCCTATCGGACAGAGGTCCTCAGTTTGTGTCCAAAGTATGGAAAGAGTTCGGAGGCGCTTTAGGAGCTAAGGTGACTCTCAGCTCGGGGTTCCACCCCCAAACCAACGGCCAAACTGAGCGACTGAACCAGGAGTTGGAGGCGACCCTCCGATGTCTCTGTTCCTCACACCCCTCCTCCTGGAGTACTCACCTGCCATGGGTGGAGTATGCCCACAACTCTCACACCTCTGCTGCCACAGGTCTGTCTCCATTTGAATCATCTCTCGGTTACCAGCCTCCCCTGTTCCCATCGGACGACCAGCAGGCATCTGTCACCTCGGTCCAGCATCACCTCCGCCGCTGCAGGCACATCTGGACGCAGACCATAGCCGCCCTCAACCGGACGGCAGAGGGTAATCGGAGATGGGCGGACCGAAAGAGACGGCCAGCGCCATTGTACTCACCGGGGCAGAAGGTTTGGCTCTCCACTCGAGATATCAACCTTAAGTCTTCTAACCGCAAATTGTCTCCCCGCTTCATTGGTCCTTTTGAGATCACTTCTGTTCACAGCCCCTCCGCAGTTCGTCTCCGGCTTCCTGTGGGGTTAAGGATCCACCCTGTTTTCCATGTTTCCCTCATCAAGCCAGTCCGTTCTAGTTCCCTTTGCCCTCCTTCCGAGCCCCCGCCGCCCGCCCGGGATATAGATGGTCATCCGGCATACGACGTTTCGGCTATCCTGGATGTTCGCCGACGTGGGCGAGGGGTTCAGTATCTGGTGGACTGGCGGGGTTATGGTCCTGAGGAGCGGTCATGGGTTCCCCGTTCCTTTATTTTGGATCCCGAACTTATTAGGGGCTTCGAGGCATCTCGTGGCTCGTCATCTTCCCGACCGCCGGGTGGCGGTCTTTGAAGGGGGGGTAGTGTCAGAGTTCCGGTGTGAGAGCGTGTGCATGAGAGTGTGAGTGCGAGTGTCGCATCTTCTTTCAGCAAGGATCTTCGTGAGGAGTCTGTGGAGCCAGCGCAGGTGAAGCTGATCTGCCTCATCAGCGTGCTGGAATATAGGAGCGGCAGAACCCTTCAGTCTTCGCTAGATGGTTAACGCATACCGGTAGTCACTCTGGCCTCACCTGTGATCTTGTTTCTAGGACTTTGTTGTGCAACTCGTAGCGACTAGCTCTCTGTGACCTGTTCGTTTGTTTAAAGAACTTTTTGTCTTCTCTTTTCAAGAACTTGCCGAGAATACCTGCCTGCCTGCTCCGCCGTTTCCACCGACCCCATCTCGCTCCAACCACCCGCGATTCCGCCTCGCACCCGCCCTTGGCACCTCACCCCCACGCTCTGAAAGATCCACGCCTAATGTAAGAAAGTTCCTGATTCCTCCTCCACACTCTCTCACTCCGAGCCCATTATAATTCAGCTCTCGTTTCAGGTCACCTGGTCGGGTGACCCTCGCCCTCCTGCCGAAGTCCGGAGTACTGAATATAATTTATCCTGTTGTAATAAATCACTTACCTTTTCCATCCAGCGTGTGGTTTCTGCATGTGGGTCCGCAAGCTAAATCAAACCATGACACTTTTAGGACGTCTTGTCACTTTAAATCCAAATAAGCTGGAAACTCAACGTTTACACTCGCACGTGAAAATGGCTGCTGCATTTGTCCTACCAGACATCTTTGAAAAGCATTAGTAGAGCCTCTTGCACAACCAACAAGCATGCAACAAATTTCCGAATGATAAGGCAACAACAACAAAAAACTTGTCTTTTCTTGCAGCCATTGTACAGCCCATATATTGGTAAAACCAGCTGACCAAACAAGCTGGAGCTCCGCTTGGGTTGCTAGGTAACGGCACAGTGCACGTTGAATGTGACCTAACAATCAGAACATAATTTAAACAGTTCGTTTTCCATTAACTTATTGCCACAAAAAACATCTGGCTGGGTTTTTTCACTTGGGCTGTTTTTAGAAGCAGTTAAGAGTTAAATGGAAGTACAAAAACTTGCTAAATACGTGTATAACCTTTACTGCAACGCTTATTTTTGTTGATACTTTTACTTTAGTGCTGCTTTTAGTTACGCCAATAGAGCAGGGGGGGCTGTGTCACATCCCCAATCAGTGATGTAAAGCAGAACTACTGAGGGAGAAGGGTGGGGGGCTTTGATTAATGCAAGCGAGTGTTTGTCTGAGAGATGAAAGGGGAGAGGGCGGGGGAGCAATGGCGCTGGTGTGGAAAAGGGAAAAGGAGAAGTATCTGGGGCATGAGAAGGTTCTCAACGCACAGCAGAGTCTGTTCAGTGTCCAGTCGAGGAGATCTGGGGGAAATATTTCACAGCTGACAGGTGTGTGATGTGTGTGTTTGTGTGAGGATAGAGTGGGGGGAGAAGGGGGGCAACGAGGGGCAGGAACTGATGAAGTGTTGCAGGAGCGTGTGTGTGTAGGCGTGTGTGTGTGTGTGTGTGTGTGTGTCGACAGGGGAGTGTTGGAAATATGTTATGTAACCTCCTCTCTGGGGGAAGAAGAGAGCCATGGGTCAGAGCAAGGGGGAGAGGAATTTCATGATTAAGGGGAAAAATGATAACTTTCCCAATTATGTTTACTGAGGTCAGAGATATTATTCAGCATATCTGCATTCCAGAGGCCTGAAGTACGTTTTTATTTACAATTTATCACATTTCAAACACAAACTTCAGAGGATTTACTTGGGATTTTATATGATGGAGCAACACAAAGCAGAAATGTGTTGTGAAGCTGAACAATTTTCAAGGATATATCATTCTGAAAAGTGCGGCCTGCATTTATAAACATTATTATTATTATTATTATTTTATTATATCTAGCCCTGTCAGAATAACACATTTTACTAGGCAATAAATTGTCCCAGAAATTGAGGCGATAAATTATAATATTGATGTTTTAAGACCATTTTCAAGTAATATATTGATTGATTTTGTACAGAACACTTCACTGTGGAACTAGAAGATATTTTTCAACATCCAAAAACACAAATAAAAACACAACAACCAAAGCCATGAATAAAATGCATCATGATGTACCAGTAAATAAAATTGCCCTTCAAAAAATATTAATCACTAGATTGGAAATTATTGAGCTCATTTAAATTTATCATGCGATTGATTAAAACACAAATCTTACCAAGTATTTTTGTCTAGTTTCTAGTTTAAATATCTTAGTACACTGAAATAAGACAACACTAATTTAGAAGTAACTTTTCTAAGAGCTTGTTTTAAGTCAATAATTGTTTTATATTAATGAAAAATCTCTACATTCATTGGTAGATTATTTCACTTATAGCATGGGGGATAAATGTCTTGTTTTAAGAGAAATAATCTGCCAGTGGAAATAGAACTTGGTTGCTAGGTGACGTACTGGGCCTGGCTGGGGTTGCTAGGTAACGGCGAAATGTCCGTTGATAGTTACATAAGTGAAATAATCTTCCAATGGAACTAGTAATTTTTCAAATAGAAATTAAGGAATTATTGAATTAAAACAAGCTCATGCTTGTTGTTGAAAAGTTGCCTGTAAGCGACTCCAGTCGCTTTAATAACATGTTATGGTAAACAGTATTGAACGCTGCTGCACTGAGGTCCAACAGAACCAACCCTGTGGTTCTTCCACAACCTAAAGAACTGTGATAAGTTCATATTCTCACACTTCTATCATTTTCATGCAACTCGTATCTATGGACGCCTAGACCCGGGGTGTCCAAACTTTTTGTCATGTGGGCCAAAATTGTCAACTCAAAAAAAAAAACTACGTAAAATCAAGCACATAAAGTAGCGTAAATTTTGTTATGTTTATTGTAAATCCAAAACTTTAAATGGCTTTTTATGACAGTGTACTATGGCCATTGTGAATAATAATAATGAGATAAAAGGCAGAGTAAATTTTCACCAATAACTTCAGAAATTTTGTGATTAATTTAAAAAATTTGCTAGAATTTTTATTTTTATTTTCTGAGTTTCAAAATGAAAGAGAGTTTGACATTTGAAACTTAGAAATTTTTAAGATTTTGTAGAGAATTTCTGAACTTGATCTCAAAATTGTAAGTTTTTGGCAGAAATCTACTCCTTTTTTCTCTATAATGACTCTAATACGCCAGTGCATATTTTGCACCTTTGCTGTATAAAAAAGGCATATAGTTTCAGTTTCTTTTGGTCTCGAACAAACTGTATTTTCAGTAACAAGAAGAGAATTTGGGTCACTTTATTTCAAAACGCCAGGTATATTTACCCAGGTTTAATAAAAAGTAAGCAAAAGCTGATTTTGGTGCAGCAAATTTGGCTTTTCAGGTAAAGTCTCTTTATAAATGTGGTTTTCTTAAAGCTTGATCTTAAAAAGACGAATAATTTGGACAAAAATCATGTTTTAAAATTCCATCTGCATTTCTTGGCCAAATTTATAACATTTTTGTTTTGCAGTTGGGGGCCACACAAAATCACTGTAAGGGCCACAAATGGCCCACAGGCCGCACTTTGGACAACCCCGGCCTAGCCAAACAGATTTTCCCACACCATATGAAATTAAAGCATGTTTCACATGGAGCTCAGTGTGACACTGTGACCTTGAGATGCTGATCGTATTCAAATCTCATATGCAAAAGACGTAACACTGGCAGAGCTGTTCATCAGCCGCATTTAAAGTGTTTCTTCTTTCGCTTTCCGTCGTCACTTTCAGTAAAAGTTACGTTGGAATAAGTTAATGTGCAGCGTGTTTCACTTTAGAGATGAATTATTCACCCCTTTGAGAAAAAACTGTCAGATGAAGAGCCTTCAACTGAATCCAGATCTTTGAGTGGATTAAAAAAAACCTCCACATCTGTTCAGTAAATATGACATGACAACATTTCAAAAACAAACCCGATCGCAGCCTGGGCCTCATAAACTCCGAGCACATGAGGTTTCTCTGAGGAAAGTGAGACGCGCTCGGCCCAAAGCGGCTCGCTGTGATGTAAACGCGCAGAGTTGCTATGAATATACGGAGCAAACTCCAGGGATGCAAGTGCGGTCTGACTGTTAGACCGCAGTTTGTTGCCCGAATTGAAATGCAGTTTGGTGTTGAGTAACTGTTCTTGGGTGGTGTCGCATTAGTGAGGGATGTGTAATGTAACGTCTCATCCCCCAAGGTCGAAGCAACAGCGCGCAGCAATAACGAAACCACATGATGTCATTTCGGTTTTATTATATGAACTCTTATTTTATCCCTTTTGGACTCGAACGACTTTATTCTTCTGACGTTTTTCCCCAAAACTGAGCACAAAACATGTGCGGTGGTTTGAGTTACACAAACATTATAGTATAACGTCCACATAATCACTCATGAACCTTTACAGGCAATAAATTCACATTGCGCTCTTATTTTACTTTACAACTAAAAACTAATACCAGAAACATGTTTAAAAAAATAAAATAAAAATAAAATATACCATCATTCAGCTTATGAAGACATAATAATCTGTTTTTAACCAGTTTCTAAAAAGATTCATAACTAACTTTAAAATGTAAAAACACAGAACAGATTCCACATTGGTAAAGTAATTGAGAATAAACTTTAAAATATTTCTATTACTTTAGTGAATTAGCACCAAAATACAGTAAAGTTCACCAGAACCAGAACCAAATATGGAGAAGCAGCATTCAGTTTCTATGCTCCACAAATCTGGAGCGAAGTTCCATAAAACTGCAAAACTGCCGAAGCACTGACTTCACTTAAGTCGAAGCTAAAAATCTACCTGTATAGAGTTTCTTTTGACTGATAATAACTGGAATACTGATCAATATAATTGATGTGTATTTGATTATGAATATTCTTTGTGATTTTGAAGATGGGGTTTGACAAAATGTAACATTTGTTGCTTATTTAATGGTGACTGTGTAATGTTTTTATCAAGTGAAGCACTTTGTTGCTGAAATGTGCTATACAGATTAGCTTAAAGGTGAAACCAAGCTGGAGAAGCTTTGTCCACCCATAATACAGCAGTTTTGTTCAGTAGATGAAACAATTTTTAAAGAATTGTTCTCTACAATGTTGCTTCAGCTCATCGGAGTTTGCAGGCATTAATTTCTCCAGGCCTCTTCCAGTCCCTTGAGGTCGGAACCATCAGAATATCGTGTCGTTACTCTTCTTCAGCCAGTCTGTCAGACATTTCCTGCTCTGTGTTTAGGATCAATCTTCTGTTGATGGTTAAGTTTGAGCTAAAATGGTTCCTTCAGTGGTGCTTGGTCTTTTCACACCTGATAGTTTGCCAGACTATCAGGTTTGATTCGGGCCGAAGTTGGAGAATTTGTTGCATTTTCAGCTGGTGCGGTTCATTTTCATACTGCAATGTGTCAAACGAACTAAAGACATTGAAAAGCCTGTTCCCTTCTTCGCCTTTGGAAGGAGCGAACTCCAGGGATGGTCCTGACCCAGAACCACTGAGGGAAGTGGAACCAAAACCTCTGAAGAAGACACTGAGCGCAAATTCCTTCTTCATGAAGATGTAAATGTAAACAAAAATGGAGTAGCATCAGATTTTAGTGGTTGTAGGATTTCTCTTTTGTCTTTGGCAAAAAACTACAAGCCATTTCTCCTGCTAGCGCTAGGCTAGCATGTTTATTTTGGTTGTATTTACCCAGAATACCATGCGCTGCGGTCCACTCCCTGCTTCTGGAGCGTTGTTTGGTCCGCTTGGCGTTCACATTTGCATTCGAACCGCACCAGAGTTCACTTCAACCAAACCAAGACTGAGGTTTGTAGCTTTTTTGGTTCACATCAGCGTTTGTTCACTCCTCCAAAACCGAACCAGACTTTCCAGACAAATCAACTAGAGTTTGTTTAAGGCTTACTAAACATGTCTGGTGAGAATGAGCCCAATCTGTTATAAAATTGGATATAAAATAATGTTAAATCTTGTCTTTATACTGAAAACCCAAGAAGTGACTCAAGTTGTACTTTTTATTTAGCATAACTGAGTGTTATAAGTTGGTCCCACTTCTTACTATTGGCTAACAATTAAGAACAACGTTTCATTAAGGTCCAAGTGGTTCAAAACTATTTTTGTGAATCATTTAGTAATGTTTAAAACCAATATCCAGAGAGAAAATTGAGTTTGGTACAAATCTAGCGACTCAGGACATCGAGCTTCATCAGTTTGCGAAGAGTACCCAAAAATTATACTCAAGTACTACTTCAACATATTTTTGCTGAAGTAAAAGTAAAAAGTAGCAAGAAATTATTCAAGTAAGAGTAAAAATGTATTTGGTAAAAAGTCTACTCAGGTGTTGATTGAGTACTTGATTAGACTTTGATCAGATTATCAATCATTTAAGATGATGTTTCCAAATCAGTTTATTTCAATAAAAATCTGATGAAACTGCAACAGAAACTGCAGGTCTGTGTCTGGTGAGTTTTTGGTTGAAATATGTTTGTTTTTCAATCAGTTGGTGGAAAATTCAGAAATTTTACTCAAGTAAAAGTAAAAATACTTCATAATAAAGGTACTCAAGTAAAAGTAAAGAGGAAAAATTCTTCTAAAGGTAAATTTTTCAAAACAAGTTACTCAAGTAAATGTAACTGAGTAACTAGTTACTATCCAACTCTGCTAAGCTCTAAAATCCACAGGAGATGATTGAATGAACAGAATGAAATGAGAAAAAAATCACCTCCAATTTCCTGTTCTCATACAAAAACCATCAACCTGGCTTCCCCGAGTCCTCAGCAGTCCGCTTGGCTTTATTAAATATGCCAGAATAGAAAAGAAGGATGTAGGAAGAGGAGGAGGATAAAGAGGAGGAGGAGCTGGCTCTCTTCAGCCTCATCAGCGTGTTTATGCTGCAACAGGAGGGGAATGTAGAGGTTGGACTTCATCGGGCTCAGAGCCGTGCTCCGCGGCCCATAATTAATGATCTCTGATGGAGGTGGGGCCGGACAATGGGAGCCTTTCAGTGGGGCTGTAGGACCCTCATTCAGGACCCGAACCGGCCCGTCATGCAGGCACATTGTGGCCCGCCGTAACTTGTACTAGCTGGGGAGGAGAGGGGAACGTCAAGCGAGCAGGGGACAGAGACACTGTGGCCCCAGACTGTTCAGAGACGGAGCTGGGTGGTACCCAGTTACTCAGTTACATTTACTGGAAAAATTACTTTCAGGAGTATTTTTACTTTCACTTGAGTAATTTTATTATGAAGTATTTCTACTCTTGTTTGAGTAAAATTTCTGGATTTTCTACTCACTGAATGAAAAACAAACATGTTTTAACCAAACAGTCACCAGACAGACACACCTGTAGTTTTTGTTCAAGTTTCATTAGTTTTTATTGGTCGAAACAGATTTGGAAACATTTTATTTTGCCTGATTTTGTTATTTTTTGTTACTTATATGAATTATTGTCAATTTCATCCGTAAAATACCAAAATTTCCACTTAACTTCATATTTGGTCCATCTGATGAAGTAATTTTTAAATATTAAATGATTAGTTTGATCAGTTATTCTGTACTTGAGTAAACTTTTTACCAAATACTTTTTACTCCTAAGTAATTTCTTGGTACTTTTTATTTTTACTCGAGTAAAAATATGTTGAAGTTGTTCTACTCTTACATCTTTGGCTACTCTACTCACCTCCCACTTTCCATCTTTCACATTTTTCTTTTTTGAAATTGTCAGTCTGTTTCCTTTTTATCCTTCTGTTGATTTGTTGTCAAAATGGATACTTTGTACTTATGTGTAACTTTTGTGTACTCTACCCACCTCTCTTCATAGATTACTGCTTCTGATTAAAACCGACATCAGAGCAGAAAGGAAAAAAACAAAAAATGAGGCCATGAATTAGATTTTCCAAATATTTATCATTTTTCCAACACTTTACTCCAGTTAAAACATCCTCAGCTCAATAATTGGAGCAAAATATTGAAAAATACATATTTTTAAAAAGTATTTTAAAATATATTTTAAAATATTGTTTAAAAATATATATTATATACTTAATATATATATTAAGTATATAATATATATTTTTTAACATATATTTTAAAGAGCTGAACATTCTTTTTGACACTCATGTTGGGCCTTTTATTTTATATTTTTGGTTGAAACACTGGGGGTCAGTGTTTCTCCGAGTAAGACGACCCACTCCGCCTCTTCTCTCTAGTCAGACAAGCTCTCAGTTTGTCACTGCAGGCCAAAACCTCCAGTCATGTCCTGGAAACAAGGCCTCTCCCCCGGTGGTGCTCAAAGTACCCCAACTTTTAATGTCCATTTACAAAACATCACTCTTTCATTCTGTTACTTTTCTACCATAATTTTAAGCAAACACCTCAACCGATCAGCCTTTTTCACTCTCAGAAGTTATAAATTGTTGCTATGCATGAAAGAAAATACACATGTATCTGTCTCTGGGTGTGTTTCTGGACACGAGTGTACATTTAATCCTGGACAAGCAAGTCCATGCATGCCTGTTTGTGTGTAACAATAACTGCACCCTCTGTGGCCCCGTCTATATTTAGACTGACCAGTTTATGACATCCATCGAGGCC
The DNA here is from genome assembly GCF_002775205.1 of Xiphophorus maculatus. Classification (NCBI taxonomy): domain Eukaryota; kingdom Metazoa; phylum Chordata; class Actinopteri; order Cyprinodontiformes; family Poeciliidae; genus Xiphophorus; species Xiphophorus maculatus. The sequence goes on along the minus strand of NC_036464.1, from coordinate 5,327,353 downwards.
TAATCTCACCCTGGATTCTTCACTGGCAAATGTCAAGGATGTAGGTTAAGTACCGCAAGAGCAAAGAGTTTCTTTAACGTCCAAGACCGTGTCTGTAAATCAAAGTTTATGTTGTGTTACAGCATGCTACATCATTTGCTGTTATACGTCAGTGACATGCTGCGTCATCTCATCAGAGTTTGCTTTTTAAAGATTTTAAAAAAGGAAATGCAAATGCAGATTAGTCATTGATCATCAACAAGTGTGGTTTCCACCAGAAAGGCAACAATTTTCTGCTGCAGAGCATAAAAAGGTGTGTTTACACCACCACAGTGAGCCTCACATAAGAAATGTTACAGCTTATCAATCTGGGAAGGGCTTTAAGGACATTTCCAACTTTAAAGTTCATCATTCTTTGGTGGAAAACATCTTAAGCTGCATTCACACCAACCCTGTTTAGTCCACTTTAATCAAACTATAGTTTGTTTGCCTCGACCTTGCGTGTCAAACTCATTTTAATTTTGCTTTATATCACAAATCTGACTGTTCGGGTCGGTTGTGCCAGAATGTATTGCTAAACCCATTAAACTGTTAAAATATCAATATAAGTGTTTCAGCATTCAATGAGTGTTTCTTAATTAAATGACACTGAATGTCCATCCAGGTTTTTTGTGATTGTTTTTGAGTTTTTTTGCAATCAAAATAGCAGATTTTGTGGTGATAATTTAGAAATATTTGTAAGGAATTTCACGCTAATGTGACATTAAATGTGACTTTTTATTAATCACCGTATTGATCACAGACTATAACGTAACATCAAGTTATGTCTGAGGCAGCAGTTGAGCTTTTGGTTAAAAACCCAACTTTTTTAACCAATTCTTAGAGAAAATTGCAGTAAAATCAGAAAAAACTGTGAGGATATGTTGATTCTTTGTGAATTTTGCAGATTTGTGAAAAACTGGAGGGACTTATTGATGTAATTTGGAGTCTAGAGGGCCACATAAAAAGCTACGCCAGGGCTTGAGTTTGACACATGTGGCTTAGGAAGTCTGGTTCGTTTGGGGAGCTGTGATACGCAATCAAACTCTAGTGTGCCTACAAACCTCGGTCTCCGTTCGGGTGAAGTGAACTCTAGTGGGGTTTGAACGCCAAGCGTACCAGCGACCGCTCCAAAAGCTGGCAGCAGACTACAGCCCAAGGCATTCTGGGTAAATACAACCAAAACAAACATGAGAGTCTAGCGCTAGAGTCTCGCCATCAACTAAAGAGAAATCCTACAAGTGCTAAAATATGACCCTACTCTATTTTTGTTTACATTTCGTGACAAAGGAAGTTTCCTTAATGTCTTCTTCTGTGGTTTTTGGTGCAGTTTCACCACAAGCGAGGAGGTTCGTTTGACACAGCGTGAAAGCAAACCACAGCAGCTGAAAATGTTACAAATGTTACTATTTTGTTCCCCAATTGAACCCGAGTCTACCGGGCTATCAGCTGTGAAAACATCCTAAGACAGCAGTCAATCTTCTCCAGAATTAAAATATCCCCAAAAGGTCAGATTGTGCAATGCTCAAACATGACCCTAGGAACCTCAGTTAGCATGTTGAATGATAAATCTGGTGACAACCAATAGAACATGCGTTGTTACCTTCTGTATGACAGGAAATGAACCACAGAAATACTGCAATATGGTTATTTGGACAGTTGAGACCAAAGTACAGATGTTAGGCCACCATGTTCAGCAGAAACCAAAGACAGCATAACACCGAACGCCTCCTACCAGGCGTGTCAAACTCAACTACCAAGCACGGTAGTGAAGGGTTGATGATGTGGACTTGTTTTGCAGCTATTTGTAACCGTCAGAGAGACAAAGCCCAAAGCTTGGCCCAAAGTATGCTACAAACACAGCTGCAAATTAACAACAGAATGGCTGAAAAATGGAAGAGTATTGCTGTGGCCCAGTCAAAGTTCAGATCTGAACCTGAGTAAAATGAAATGGTTCCATCTTCAGAAAGCAGCGGCATTGTGGAAGGAGAGGGCTCAGGTACTGGCCCTGGCTAATTGGGTGTAGTGAAGGGTTGGAGTGATCTCTAAAGCAGTTAAATCACCTAAAAAGTCATTGGAGAAAATTTTGAAACAGGAAGTAAATCTACACAAGGTTACATCGCTTTATGCTGGACATCTTCTATGAATGTCCATAGAAGTGAAAATGAAATGAAAACATATGACATTGCTTTACTTGACTACCATTTTGCTTAGATTGAGAATACTGAGAATATTCCCATCCTGCCATCATTAATCTTCAGGTCCAGTGGATGGGAGGAACCAAACCTGGCAGGGGGACCAAGGTGGGACCTGGAGCCCCTTAATCTGTCTTTAGGAAGCTCTAATCCCATTATCGCGTTGGGGCGCAGGAGCCCCAGGACGCTGTAGCTCACTGCCCTCAGCCTGGCAACAGAACTCGCTGATGGCCTTTGAAGCTGCGGTTGATCTGAGGGGACCCAAGTCTGATTTCCTTTGGGCGTGACAGCGACGGTAGCAGCTGTGTTTAAAGATTGGTGGTTAGCTTAGCGTTAGCAGAGCGGATACTGATCTTTGGTGATAGTTTCAAATTACAAAACTGTCAAGGAATATCACATCTGGCAAAGTAACATGTTTTATATTTTGAGTTAAAACATTTATTATTAAGAACAAAGGTAGCCAGGAGTTAAAATTACTATACTATGTAATACTCTGATAACACAAATACTATGCTAGCTTTTGTTATCCTATGCAATCCTGTTCTATTATTAGCTTTACAGAACCATCTTATCATACATGTAATAGTACATTATGTTATGCTATGTTATACTACAATGTACTACATCACACTAAGCATACTCTACTACACTGTAGTGTACTGCCCTGCTTTACTATACAACACTACACTATACTGCGCTACAGTACACACACCATACTGAAGTAAGTACACTGTACAGTACTATACTGCACTATACTATTCTGTACAATGCAAGACTGTGATATGCTATTCTCCACCATAGTACAGTATACTACACTGTACGCTATATTGTACTGTATTATACTGTACTACAATACTACACATTGCCATGCTCCACAATATTAAATACCATACTGTATTACACTAGGCTGTAATAAAATATTATACTATACAAGATATGTGTAGTGAAGTATGCTATACTTTACTACACAAAATATTGTAGTATGCTGTGCATTATGGCTGTGTACTCATACCTGCATATAGTATGCTACATACTGCTTAGTGTGTTTTACTATACTATACTACACATCATACTGAACTACACTATACTGTGCTACACAAGACTATAATGACATTCTCCACTAAGCTAAGCTATGCTATGCTATTCTATACTACACACCAGAATGTACCACACTATAATGCAATAGGTTGAACTATACTATACTATGCCACACACCATACTGAAGTAAGTACACTGTACAGTAATGTACCACACAATACAAGACTGTGATATGTTATTCTCCACTATACTATACGATGCACTACCACAGTGCACTATACTACACTATACAGTGATACATTACACACTACACACTATACTATGCTGCACTGCACTATGCAATAGTATACTATAATATACTATATTATATGGTATAGTAGTGGCGGTGGTAGTATAGTATATACTGTGTAGCAGACTTTGCTATACTTTGCAGTACAATACAGCGTAGTATGGTATAGCGTAGTACAATATAATGTAGTATGGTAAAACATAGTATGGTATAGTGTAGTGTAATATAGTATAATATAGTACAGTTTAAAGGATCATAGTGTAATATGATATAGTGTAGTATAGTACAGCAGAGTTTGGTGTAGAATAATATAGTATGACATAACATAGAGCAGCATAGTATAGCATAGCGTAGTATAGCTTGCTGTAGTATGGTGCAGTATGGCATATTATACTATATCATACTGCACCACACTATGGCAGATCAATATGATATATTGTGGTGTGGTATAGTATAGCGTAGTGTATTATGGTATAGTGTGGTGTAGTGCAGTACGTATAGCAGCACATCATGGTATAATATAGTGTAGTATGGTATAGTATGCCATGTTGGTATGTGAAACTAAATAAAACTGTGTATTTCTTCGTGGTTTTACTATTAGAACTGCAGTTTTATGAAGCTTTTCTTTTCCAGTGTTCATTCCTGCCAAAAGGCCGGGTTGTTTTTGTAGGAAATAATCGTCTCAACATATCCTGCATGCAGCCCATTGTAGTCTGGTGTTTCTGTTTCCACTTTCATTCACCCTGTACCCACATTGACATTTGAGTTTCCTGTGCTGTGGTGCAAGTGTGTGTGTGTGTGTGTGTGTGTGTGTGTTTTATATATATACATATATGAAGTTGTTGTCCTGTTTTTTTTTTTTTCATAATAATATGCAATTTCAGCTATATCGCTGAAAGACTTTCTTTCTGTTTCCAGCAGTTTCTCAGTTTCCTCTTTTATGGTGTGGCTCTCATTTTAAATTCCTGGATGGGTCCATGGAGCGCGCCGACGTGCACCAGCTTGTCGGTGCGCTGAGAAACATTTGTGGTCGCACCGTATGTGTGGCTGCATGCCTGTCTGCTGGTGTGACCTTACTGTAAGTGAGTGCCAGCACACAAGTCTGTTTACGTGAGGATGATCTGTCAGAGGACGGAAGGCTGTCTTGTGGGTAACAAGTCTCAACCCATCTGTGTGTCTGTGGGTGCATGACCAGCGACAGGCAGTTTTCAGGGAACAAATGTTCTGCTGTTTGGGCTAATGGGTTCAGCGAGGACAGATTAAAGTTTATGTACTCTGGGAGTAGTGATGGACTTTGACCTGGACATTCAGAGACACATAAAGATGGTTACAGAGCTGGCGTTCTATTGCTTCAAGAACATTTCCAGGACTACAAGACGAATGTCTCAGCAAGATCTGGAGAAACTCATTCATACGTTTATCTTTAGTCGCATTGATTACTGCAACAGTGTCGTCACAGGTCTGCCTGAGAAATCAAACCTCCAGCTGCAGCTGATCCAGAACGCTGCTGCCGGCGTTCTGACTAAACCCAAGAAGATAGAGCCCATCACAACAGTTTTAAAGTCCCTACACTGGCTCCCTGAAACTCAGAGGATAGACTGTAAAATACTGTTCTTAGTTTAAAAATCACAAAATATTTTAAAGATCTGCTGTTGTATCAATCTTCCAGACCTCTCAGGTCTCCTGGTTCTGGGGATGCAGAACAGACCAGAACCAGGAGACCATTCAGCTTCTATGCACCACACATCTGGAACAAACTTCCAGAAAACTGCAAAACTGCTGAAATACCAAGTTTCTTTAAATCTAGACTAAAAACCTGTCTTTTTAGAGTTGCTTTTGTACCGTAATAAATGAAAAATGTAAGCAAATTTATGCTGGACAATAAATTGTACCAGACATTATTGCGATAAATGATAATATTGTTTTGAGGCCATTTTCAAATGACATAACGTTAATGACAAAATAATCCAAGAACACATTCTCAAACTTTTATCACTGAAACAGAAAGACATTTTAAATATCCAAAATAACTTAACAAAACAAGAGAAACAACAAATAAAATAAAGCATGAAGTCATTGTAAACAAAATTGTCTTTAAAAAGAAAAAGGTTTAGTTGCAACGAAAACACCAGACTGAGGACTTTTGTCATTTAGTTTTTGGTAGAAAAAAGAAAAGAAAAGTGAAAAATGATAAATCATGCAAATGAAAATGATTGAGTTTGTTTTAATTTGTCATGTGATTAATTGAGTTATTGATTATTATGACAGGCCTAGAAACATTGATGTATACTGTTTCAGTTATTGATTGAAACATTACAATTAAACTCAATTGTTTGATTGATACTCGTTCAGTGTGTGTTGCCTAACTGGGAGTCAAACAGTAATAGAATCTTAATTATGTCTCACTTCTGACCCATAATGACCTCTCTTACTCCTGCGCTACAACTCTTCCTCCTTCACCGCCCTCCTCCTCCTCCTCCTCCTCCAGGTGAAGGATGGCATCACACCCGGCTTCTCGTATGAATGCACGAGGCTAAATCTGTGCGTGTGTAGGGTTACAGGCGGAGCGCTGGCTTTCTCGATTCTAACTTTAGAGTGTTGTGTACATGTGTCGCTTGTGTTTTGCAACCACAGATGCACAGGCTGGCATTCTTTGGTTCCAGTCCAGACGAGCGGGAGCGAAGGGACGGGGCGACACGCGTCGCGCATGCATTCATTTTATGAAAGGGATGCATAATTTGCGGTGAGGTGGACTTGGATTTAGGCAAGGTTGCTCACTTTTGTTTATACACTCACTTAGGGGTTTTTATTTTAATGCCCTCCACTTCCCCACCTAGTGTTGCGTAATATGCCAAGTAGGTCAGAGTTTCGATATGAAAGAAAGTCGGGTGTCAAGAAATATTTGAGAGGTTTGACGAGGGATAATATTCAAAAACTGAGCAACCAAGGATTTAACCTTAATAGGTACACTGCAAAATAAATAAAAGTATTTTTGGTCTGTTTTCTAGTAGAAATATTTTAGTACACGTAAAATAAGACAAAACGAGTTTACCAGGAACTTTTGAGCAATTTATAAGAGCTTGTTTTAAATAAGTAATTCTTAATGCTAGTTACATTGGCAAATAAATTCACTTATAACAAGACATTTTCCCCATGTTATAAGTGAAGTAATCTGTCAATAGAACTAGCACTTTTTCATCAATATTAGATTTACTGGCTTAAAACAGTAACACTTTATTTGAAAGAGTGTTTATAAGAATGTTATAAACATAACACCTATTACAAACATGAAGGAGTCTTTTATGAATGTTTATGACTCCTTCATTCGACAAATAATGACACTTTTAAAGCAAAGTTGCATTAAAAGTCAATTAACAGTGCCAACTTTGCATTATTTGGTAAATAATGACACTTTAATGCAAAGTTGGCTCTTTTAGTGAACTTTTAAAGTTCTAAAACAACTTTGCATTAAAAGTGTCATTATTTACCGAGAGACACTTCATGATAACATTCGTAAACATTCATAAAGACGCCTTCAACATTTTGTTGCGCTTCATTCGCGCACAATTACGTTAAAATGAATTCTGATTCTTAATAAGAAACTGAACAGGTGTCCCTAATGTGGAGTGTGTTTTACTTAGGAAGTAAACATAGTTCTCACGTTTACAAAGCAATTTGAGAAGTCGGTTAAATCTGCCGCTTTCTGCGAAAGGGTTAATTTTTCATCTTTTTTGTGCTGTGTGTCCCTGCGTCCCTTCTTGTGCTCGTGCACACTCCCATCGGCTGTAATTGTCTGTCCTGTCCGTCCACATTAGTGGCCCGTTTGTTCCACAGGGCTTGATGTTTGTCCTGGGCCCCCAAAAGATCTGGGGTGAGGATGTGGGAGGGGCTGACAAAGCGAGGTTAGAGGTGGGGGTGAAAGTGTGTGTGTATCAGCGTGGGCGTGGGTGCGTGTGTGTGGATGGGGGGGTCCTGCCATGGTGCCTGGGTCCTAATGGGATCAGAGGCAAGCAGCGCCATGAGGGGACAAGGTCAAGCTGAGGCGCTGCCAACTCCGGTTAAGGACGAGTGAACCCAATTCCTGTGGGACAGGTGCTCTCTCACGCCATCGCTCCCAGTTACCAAACTTTCTCTATCCCCTCTCCCCCATCTATTGCCTCCCACTTTTCCTCTCGTTTATTCTCAATCTTCCAGCTCTACATGATTCATCAGAATCAAAACCAGGAAGCAAGATTTTTCTTTGGTAACTGGTGCAGAAAGTGACAAACATGAAGCAAATATTTAGGTTTCTAAGTATTTCTTGCCGGGATTCATACTCAGGGTTTTGGGTTTGGGGTTTTTGGGTTTGAGTTTGAAGTCTTGGGTTCTCTCCAGGTACTCCTGCTTCCTGCTACGGTCCAAACACAAGACGGTTAGCTTAATTGGTTTCTGTAATTCGGCATCAGGTATGAATCGGTGTGATCATGGTTGTTTCTGTGTGTCTCTAGCTGCGTTTCAATTACAAATGTGTGTAAAACTTTGTCAATATTTCACTAACGTAAAAAAAACCCCACAAATCTGGTGTTTTTAACACTTAATTAAGAAAACGCAATTAAAATCATATGTAAATATGTTTGTTCATGCAGTAAGTCATCCTCCAGCTACTTCCTATTGTCTTCTTCTTTGCGGTTTTTGCAATGGCAACATCCGGTGGTTGATCATGTGACTCCTGTGATGCAAAAAATGGCCAAAAATCACCTTATCAAAACTTTTTATCATTAAATTGGCATTCTGTTGAGCAAATTTATTTTCAAAATGTAAAATTGTGCAATTAAATGGTCAGAAGAAACATAAATTTTGAGTTGTCTTACATATTTATTTCATTTTATTTCCTTTTCTCTCATTCCAAGATGAAAAAAACTTAATTATTTTGGCCTTGATTGATTTTATTCAACAATTTGTGTTGCCGTGCCACTCCTGTTTAATATGAATCTATGAAACAATCTCTTGATTTGGTTTTAAAACAACATTGCAAAGTTCCCCTACAATGTTATCTTTGAGTCTCTGGTTAGGCCACTGATGTTATGCAATATTTTGTGATGCCTTCACCGTGTCAGAAGAGGTTATCTTTCAAAGAGACTTAGAACTGGGTTTATTATCAATCAGTGCAAAAATCTAAACTTATCTGCAGAGCAACAAGTACTGCTTCTGCAAAACGGCTTAGATGAGTAACCTGCGTGTAGCCGAGGCAGCTGCCTGTCATTGCATGACTTTTAGCACAACTGAGCTGCAGTGTAGAGTTTCCCATGTCAGAAAGCAGTGCAATGTGGGCTGTTATGTAACAGGATTCCTGACATGCATCTCTCTCTTTGTGTGTTTTTACTTCCTGGAGCGCTTGTTGGTGTGTGAAGGCCTGCAGAGCATTTTCTCCCAAAAACAAACCGTCTGATCTGTGCTCAGACAGGAAGGATTGACACCAGAAGCCGGGAGCCGCAGCCCCCAAACACGTCACGCTTCTTTTTCAGGTCGCGGCGTTTTCAGCTGCACAAACATGAAAGACAAAAGGGGGAGTAGTGGCACAGAGGTACAGACAAAATGTTTTTTATGCTGAGGAGGAAGCCACCGGGCGGAGATAAACAGCTCTCATGCGAGCGTACTGCAGGGCGAGCAGAGAAACCACAGCGCACGTAAGACGGCACACAGGTATGCAGGCTGAGCGTAGCGATGTGAAGGAGATGAGAAACTTTGATTAGGACACCAGCTGGTTCACACACAGTCACATGCCCTCACACCTACACATCAGCGCTACTCAGAAATACAACTATATATGAAAGCGTGACTACAGCACAGCTAGCAGAGGACGCTGCACAATACGAGGAAGCCACAAATTAAGAAACTTCAGAAAATCTTCAGTATTGTTTTTTTAGAAGCTCATGAGCCACAAATACACTCAGCTGCCACTTTATTAGAGCAACCTGCTAAGTTGCGTGACAAGACAAATAGTGAATTAACCAATTACAATCCAGCAATACATTTAAATAGATATATGAACTCCAACCAAACATACATACAAACAGAAGTGGTACCCAAAACCTTTACTCAAGTAAGAGTAGCACTGCTAAAAGTAAAGAGTAGCCATCCAAGAATCATTTAATATTTAAAAATTACATAATCAAATGGATCAAAATATAAAGTTAAGTGGAAATTTATGTATTTTAAGGGCCAAATAGACAATAATTCACATAAGTAACAAAAAATACCAAAATCAAGTTTTTTATTTTTCCAAATCAGTTTCTTTAAAGAAAAAAAACTTATGAAACTTTAACAAAAACTGCCACTGTGTGTCTGTGTCTGGTGAATTTATAGTTAAAACATGTTTGTTTTTCATTCAGTGCGTAGAAAATACAGAAGTTTTACTCAAGTAAGAGTAGAAATACTCCATCAGAAAATTACTCAAGTAAAAGTAAAAATAGTCATAAAAATGCATTTATTCCAAAAAGGTTACTCAAGTAAACATAACTCAACTCAGCATATAAATGGCCAAATACAGATATACATTAGATACAGAAGATATGCGAGATAAGCAGCTGCTTGGAGCCTCCACACCACCAGGGGGCCCCCAAAAGCATCAAGCTAGCATGATGAAACATATATACAACAGTGAATAATGCAAAATAAATTCTGTTACACATGGAAAACAATTTTTACGTTGTTTTATCGTTTGTACACAAATGATAGATTAATCTCTTCCTGCTGTTGGGAAAATATAAGATATTAAACTTGTTAACTTTTTTCCTGTAGCCCATAGTCGTAGCCTAACCTGTTTACTGTAAATTTAATGTTTATCAGGTGATGTTACCTTGAAATATTTAAAATAAAATACCGCTCTGCTTCTCAAAATTTTATTTTAATTTGCTGTAAGGTTGAAATCAACAGCCATAATAACACAGTTATGAAATGACACTGTGTCTGTAAAACACACAACACCTCACATTTGATAAATTAATTATTTAACTAAAAGTGGATCAAAACATGAAATATTTCTCACTTTAGAGATAATTTACCTGCCTGATTATAGGAAACATTGCTCTTTTTAAACGTTCTTCCAGATTTATTTAAATTATCGTAGCACTTTGCAGTTGTGGAGGCACCACATCTGTATAGTAACATGATTTAAGTGGGATCCAGTCCTCTGCTTGCTTCTAGGTGTCTGTGCTTGCTTTTGTTTTGATTGTACAGATGCAGATCATTGTTTATTTGCAGCGAGTTGTAACTATGTGAATCCCTCAGTCGTCACTCCTTTGATTCAGAGCATCTTATCTTATCTGCACCCTCCGTTATCTCAACGGTCGGACAGAGTGTCCCAACTGACATCTGCGTAATATCAAACACCCGATGTAAATGCATGTAAAGCTCCATGATTAGCACCTCTCTGCTGAACACACACATCTAATGATGCCTACACTTGACCGTTCACATTCATAAACAAACGATGTACGCATAAAGTGACGCAAGAAAACGACACCAAGAAAACCATAAACAGGAAATAAGAAAACACCTTGGTGCAGGCTGTGCTCTAAGCCACTTGTTTCAATGTTTTTGTGCAGGTAGAGAGCGAAGGCTGGCAGCGTCTGTAGCGTTTTATGCTAACAGTGTGGTTTTGGTGTTACAGCTTGCCCACTCTGTGTTTCTTTTTTTCTTCACATCTCTAATGAACACGTTTGCAGCAGAGTTTTGTGCAGCGGTATGGTGTTTGTGAGCTTGTTCTGCGCCTCACCACAACACTGAGACGTTGTGTGTGTGCGCGTGTGTGTGCGTGTGTAATGTGGTTTGAACCATGCAGCATCACGGATGTTTCCAGTCATTTTGCTCAGCAACCAGAGTCACCAGCAGATATAGGAACTGTGTGTACTGATCTTATCGTAAGCTGTTTTCCTCGGTTTCTATTTCCCTGTTTGCTTTCTCTTTCTTTTAAAAATAAAAATAACAAAAAATACTGTATTACTTAATCCTTGTGTAGGAAATAAAGTTCTTCAGCACTAAAACTGGGTTTTTGTTCTTCTAAACTTTTACCTTTTTTAGCTTTTGGGTTATTTTAAAGCGTCATTTGGATGCAGGAAAGTGATTTTTAAAAAAATTTCTCTTCATCTGTTTCTTTTTCCATTATCTCCACACCTCTCCCACTACCTGAGTTTTGCAAACAGCAGAGCATCCTGCAGAGCCACCGCTGCCACCGCCGCTGCCGTGAAACCGAACCAACTGTGACAGGAGGTTTCCTCCTCTGATTCGCAGACAAACAACACAGGTGATCGGCACGAGTTGCAGGGGGAGGCTGACTGGAGAGCACATGACTTACAGATACTTTTTTTTTTTAGTTCTTATTTTCACATAAACACCCCCTTTCCCCTTTTTGCAGTTGATAGAAAAGCTCCTGCCAGACTTGTGGGAAAACCTCAATTTAAATATCTCCTACACACCGACTCCCTCACTTACAGTAATTCATTGTTTGAAAGAGCTTTTTGACTCAGTCCCCATTGGGAACTCGTCAGTTTTTTATCAAAAAACAGAAAAAACACGTTTTGGGTTTTAGCATTTGTGCTACGAACACAACAGTTTGTTTCCAAAGGATTTAAATAAACACAAGCAGGTAGACATTTATGAGGAAATGGTGTTTTTTTTCTACCTCTTTGAAACTATCAAATTTGTTGTTGTCCTGCTTAAACCAGATTGAAATATCTGATTTTTAAAATTATTATTATTTATTTAGACAAGTTTGATTAAAAAGAAAGACGTTCAAAGTGACTCAGGCAGTTAACAGCCAGACCAAAAAACTCTAATCTGAAAAAAAAATCCATCTAAACTCAGTTTTATTTCACCATTATTTTTTAATCAGAGTGTTGTTTTGTTTTTTAAGTTTATTGTCATATTCAACAGTCGCCATGTTGATTTAGTGAAAATGACTGCAAAACAGAACATGTTGAGCGTTCCCAAAATAAAACCTCAAAGTGCCATTCACATTTAGTGGCACCCACGGTAAAGTCTAAGTAAAAGTCTTAAAATAAATTCATCTTTGATTTCAGTGAATCTGGTTATTTCCCTTCCAAGATTAATTAAAAACTGAAATGTTTGGCAAGAGTAAAGAGAACAGGAGGAAGTTCAAACCAAAATGATTGGATCATATATCCAACTCCAACGTCTTTCTAACCACACGGCCAGACAGGTTTAAAGAGGAGCAGCAAAAGCAAATGAGGTGGATCAGCAGTTTTTACACTGACTAGGTGATCCGGAACATGCTACTGTAGAAAATTGTCTCTCCTGCTCGGATATTTAGCTGTTAGCTTGTCATGACGGCCATGAGACTGTCATACAGCAAGTCTTCAGTCAGAGGCCTCTTCAGATTTGTTGTGAGACTGACTGCTACTGGAGCTCCTTCCAGCCCCACCATCTTCAATTCTTGGATGATTTGAGTTATGACAGACTTTCATTTTCCTTTGGAGTACATTAACTGTTTCTAATTCAAACTGAATCCATCCATTCATCACAGTTTTTTCTCTCTTGGTTTGATTTTTGTTTTCTTGGCTTCTTGTTTTGCCTCATGTTTGGGCTTTTTCTATTCCTACGTTTATCTGTTTATTATTGAAAGCTTGCTTTACATGATATTACCTCCTAAGTAATTTGCAATGAATTATACTCTAATAATCCTTATTTAGCAAATACAAGAATTAAAGATTATAGCTGATGCACAAACTTAAACAAATTTAAAGTCTGTTTCAGCTGGTGTTTAAATGTGACCTTGTCATTCTTCCTTGAACGGGTTAGCTTAGCTTTATGGTCTATTCAAAACATGTTCATTACATGTTTTCCACAAAGTTCTTATTTAGAAAATGAGATTTCAGTCTCCTCAGTTCTGCCTATTTTGAGCTCCTTTCAGGATGAGCTGTTTTTGAGCCTGTTGTCACTTTAAATCCAAACAAGTTTACACTGGCACGTGAAAACGTCTGCAAACAGATGCACAGTTATATACCAGTACATATTTGAAAAGCAGAAGTGGAGCCTCTTGTACAACCAGCAAGAATATAGGAAGTTGTTTCTGGATCGTAAGTCAACAACAAAACACTTGTCTTTTCCAGCAGCCATTGTACAGCGCATACCGCTAGCTTGGGTTGCTAGATGACGGGCGGAACTCTGCTGGGGTTGCTAGGTAACAAGCTGGGATTTGCTGGGGTTACATGGTGAGCAGTTCCTGCTGATTTGTGACCTTATAGTCGGAAGGTTTTTGGAACAACTTGTTTTCCACTCACCAAAAAACACCTGAGTCTTTTTTTAAGAGCTGAAGTACAAAAACGTCCAAAATGTGAATTTTGCATAGTAGGTCCACTTTAATGATTTATGAAATCCACTAATAAGTTCAAGGTGGATATTTTGCACTACTATAATACTTTCCAGAAATTCGCTTTCATAACATAGAATGTTTTTTTAAATGAACAGAATAAGTGGGGAAAAAAGAGCGAAGGCGTTTCCTCGTCTCCCCCTCGCCGGCCGTTGATGTGCAGTGATGGAGTCAGTCGAATGTTCATCTGTTTTTAGTCCAGGCATGGACAGGGTGGCGGGGGAAAGGGGAGCGTGAAGAAGCAGACTTGATTGGCAGCGGAAGTGAAGATTAAAAGAGGCACAGCTGGACTGATGGGAGTGATGGGAGCCGCTCTTCTTTCCAGTAACAAACTCACAAAGAAGCAGGAAAAGTTCCCAACTTTCTGAGTCTCACACACTTGTGCAAGGACAGACGGGATAGATTCCTCCTTTGTCTCTTTCCCGCACACACACCCCGTCACGCCGACACACACTTGGCTCCTTGCTGCTGTTGTCAGTAAGTGGGCCCCTCAGACTCCACCCTTCAGTCTTCATATATAGTCAGGTGCTTTTTTTCTTTACCCAGAGAAATCAATCATCAGTCCCTGCTTGTCTACAGCCTGAACGCTTTGTGTGTGTGTGTGTGTGTGTGTGTGTGTGTGTGTGTTTTCTTTCTTTGACTATAGCTGTAGCTTTAGCGTGGTTCAAAATGAGTCATTGCAGCTGAAACTGTTTTTCTTGCTGCTCATTGTTTCTTACAGATTTTTAAAAAAGAGAATAAAAATCGTGTCAGACAAGCGCATGAGTCATCACCTTCAGGCCGCAGATTGATTCAATTTTTGGCAAAATGTTGAATTTCTTGACTCTGTTCTTGGTAAATCCATTCTAACCACTGAAAACTCAAACAAGGGCTTTTAATCTTTGATTGATTCAGAGAAAGTAAAAACGGAGCTGATTACCGAGAAGCAAATGCTCACATGTAGAGCCACGTGCTGAGGTGACAATCGAAAGCTGGATATGAAATGTTAATTTAAAAAAAAGAAAGCACCTCCCAAGGGGGTTTTGAGTGACAATTTGCATATTATCTTGTTAGGATTGTCTTTAATTTGCATAGATTTTCCACTATTTTTTACCTAGTTAGTGATAAAGATAGTACAAAATCTGTGTTTGTAACTTCATGAGTTCTGAGAAACATAAGTTCCTTAAACAATAACTTGTGTTTATCTGTGTTTTTTCTGATAGGACTGAGATCGCAAGGAGGGTTGAATTCGACCCACTTTATCAAGTAAGACACTGGCTTCACCGTAAAGATCGACATGTTAAGCCTTAAGCCCTGTTATCCAACAATTCACATTTTGCACTGTTTTGTGCTTCCATTTGGGGTTTTGTGCTGCTTTTACTTCTATAAACAATACGAAAACTTTAAAATATCACCTAAATGATTTTTGCAATAATTTCATGTTCTATGGTGGAAAATGGGCTGTTTAGAAAAACCTTCTGAATGTAACGTTACAAATAAGTAGCTACTGCTCCTCACCTAGTAACCCCAGAGAAGCCCTGCCCGTTACCTAGCAACCGCAGCAGAGTTCCGCCCATCACCTAGCAACCCAGGCGGATCTCCAGCACGTTTGGCCAGCTGTGTGCGTGTATAAATCTCATTAAATCTTATTATAAAGAATGATTTTTGTGTCGCCCATAGATAGAATCCTAACCTGGATTTCATGTAGAGGTGACTGATTGTTATTGAGACCAGTCAGCCATGGGACTACGATTGGTTTATTCTCTGTTACTGCCATTAAAACATATTGACAGACAAACAGGCCATGTGTTACGACTTTGACTGGGCCTTGCAAACTTTCATTAGCTGTAGTTTTTAGATTATTTGAGTCATTCAGAGATGGACTTGCTGGTTTGCTTTGGCTCATTGTCCTGCTGCATAACTTAAGTGTGCTGAACCTCAAGATTATGAATGTTTGGTTGGACATTTTCCCTTTGGATTGTCTGCTAGAGATCAGATTTAATGGGTTGCAAAAGAAAAGCAGTCTGAAACCATCAGACTATCACCATGTTTGACTTTATCTGCTGTGTTTGCTTCACGCCAGATGTAACTGGATGCAGACACCAAAAGGTCCATATTTTTCTTGTCAGTCCTCAGGATGATCAAGATGTTTTTCAGGAAATGTGAGATGCAGCTTTGTGTGTTTTGGTCAGCAGTGGTTTTGACCTGGGATCTTTTACAGGGATGGCCTTTTTGCCCAGATTTTGTAACCATTTTAAGTCTTATAGACGTCATTGACTTTGTTTTTCATCTGTTCTTGAATTTCTCTAGATAGGGACATCATGTGTTGTTTTATAGGACGGTTTTACCTACTTTCTGTTGCCATACAGGTTCTTTTTATGTGATTTTAGTTTCTACAGGTCATGCCGATACCAGGTTCGGGTAAAACAGAGCCTCAATTTTCAAACAGAAATGTCATTGAACATTTGGAGTCGTGATTTCACATAGTTGGTTTATTTTGCTGAAAAGTTACTTATAAGTTAATTTTTGTCTTATTTTCACGTGTATTAATATATTTGCACTTTAAAGTAGATACAAATACTTGGTAAGATTTTGTACTTTTGCAGTGAAAAAGCATTAATCCGAGGACCTCACCCTGTGGATCCCCAAGACCTGTGATGTTTTATGATTTATCTGAACAATTTAGAATTTATTTTTATTTAAATCATTAAATTTTTCCTTTTTTAGTTTGTCCAAAAACTTCTGACATATCATAAGATATAATGTGCTTGAAATGACCTAAAAATCTATGAACTGGTGACTTAAAAGTTCCCGTAGTAAACACCATCACTTGTTCTGACAATGACATTGAATTGGATTACCAGTTATTTTCTAAAATGCCATAATCTATCCTCATTGACAGAAGGTTTATAAAATAAGAAAGGACTAATTTCCAGACAAATAAGCTGTTCAGGCGTTTCTTGGCCAATCCTCAAGCTGGCACATCAACACCACCAGGTGCTCTCTGTAAGGGCCAGACAGCACTCTGCCATTCACTTTAACTGGGGGCAGCGTGAAAGCCGGATGGCACAAACACCGGCCCTTCTGTGGGCAGTCGGCCTGGCTGGACAGAACCTCTTAAAAGGAGAAAGGATAAAGAGGGAGTTTTAAAAATAATGAAAGGCTGAAATTGTAAAAGTCCAATAAGAACAGCAGAAAATCACCAAAACAAGCCCCAGTCTCCAGCCTGCCAGCCCCCGACATTTACATCAGAAGAGGAGGGACGCAGCGGGCCTGTGGAGGAATAGACGGATGGGGAGGAGAGGTCCGACGCGCCGTTGGGAGGCTGTAAACACTGCAAGACAGTATCTCCATGGAAGCCTGAGCACCGCTCTGAGGCATCTAATCCCCCCTGAATCCAGCCGTCAGCCACCCAAGTCCATCCAGAGCCAAGTGTCCTGACCACTGGGGCCCGAGTCGGCCCCGAGTCGGCCCCTCGCCTCGTCTGCTGGCCTGGTTGTCCGGCGGAGCAGATGTGCGCAGAGCAGTGGCCTTGGATGACTTGATCCCCTGGGCTTTACAGAGAGCGACGGAGGAGGAGAGAGGATAAGATGGCCTTGGTAGAGAGGCGGCCAGGCTTTCTCTTCACCCAACATCTCACCGTGACGCGAGCGTCCATATGCCACGTGTTTTTAAGAAACCGTACTTGGATTAGGGCTGGACGATATGGTTAGAAATCTCACCACCATATTAACATTTCATATTGCCAGTTATTGAATAGTTTTTTGTTTTGTTTTTAATATTTAAAATGCATCCAAACCGGTTGGTGTGACTTTTACTGCTTTATCCACAGTTTGCTTTCAACTCTGCTGCTGTTTATTTTGAAGCCGTTATGAAGCGCAGTGTGGAAACCTGAAACTGCTGCTGCCATTTACTCAACAGGTTGTTGCTAGGTAACCAAAGAATGAGTGAATTGCTAGGTAACCAAAGAGTGAGAGAGTTTGTTGACTTCACCAACGTCGCTTAGCTAGCTGTGAGAAATTGAGCGGCTAAAGCTTTTCCTCTGCCTTCATCTCCCAGAATGCTGTGCGGTTCTGATCAGAGTTCAGCGAATACCCTATGTATTGAATATTGACTATTACATCATATGTATTATCTATAGATGTTGATCATGTGTCTATCACAGTACATATTGTTATTGATTTATTGACCAGGCCTAACTCAGAAACCAGTAAGCATTTTTGCACCTCAACTTTTGAAACAAACAATTAATTATCTGACGATTAATTGTAGATTTAATTGTTTATTAGATAAAAATTTGTTCCAGGCGGTTAACTAATAACATCCGCTTTAGAAACAAAGATGGCGGCCATACCAGAATGGTAAACAGAAACGGCCCAAACAGAGTCTGTATTGTAACAGAATATTTGAGTTTTATGGTGGAGATTTTTCTTGTTATACATCTACAACGACTCTAAACCCGCGTCCTTCCAACAACTTTCATCTGTCCTCCCTCTGCTTTTTATCTTTATTGAGCTCTTGAGATGGTAAGGATGGCCTGGCATGCAAGATGGGTTGATGCTCTGCGAAATAATTTCCCATCCAGCACCTCAGTGTAAAGCCCTCTCAACTGTTCGGCTCTTCAGTCACAGAGAGAGAGAATCGGTTGAAAGATACACATGAGAGAAGTAAAAGGGTAGAGGAGGGGGAGAACGGCTTCTTTTTGTCAACAAAAGAGAAAGTTGGAGAGCGAGGGAGGGAGATTGAAAGGAGGGACGGACGGTACAGGAAAAAGTTTGCAGAGCCGGAGCGGGCTGCGGCTGCCAGGCGCTCAGGAATTCATGGTCGATTTGTTCTCGTCCAGTTTGCAATAAAACACAAAAAAAAGGCTGAAGGGGAGACTTCTGTGAGTTGAGGGGTAAGCAACAGATTGCAGATGCCTCCTTTGGAAAGGGCTCCTTGTGAAAAAGCAGGTCCTCCTCTCCGCGTCCAGAGAAAAGAGCCCTTCTCTACTGTAAAGGAGCGCTCGGGACATTGTGGGGCTTGTCAATGGCTCTCGGCTGGGGCGCCGACTGAATACAAGGAGGCCCAGTGTTCGGCATCGCAGCTCCATCTATTGAGGCCAGAACCATAATGGGGGCTCTACAGGGATTTCAGAGGGCCCAGTTTCAATGGGGACCAAGTCCTTTTAACTGGAACATTGTGCGGCGCTCTCTTCCTCTGTCCTGGAGATCGGCAGAGAGGGAAATTCCTCTGCATATCAAACAGAACGTCTTCATTCCTAATGGCCTCTGGATGGATTAAATTTTTGGGGACACAGTGTGAGACGTAAAGGGTGGGGTGGTATTGTTCGCATACACTGCAAAAACACAAAATCGTACCAAGTATTTTTGGTCTGGTTTCTACTGCAAATGTGTCAGTACAATTAAAATAAGACAAAACTAACAATAAAGATATTGGAGCTTCTTTTGAGTCAAAAATTATATAATATTGATGAAAAAGTACCAGTTCCATTGGGAGATTATTTCAATTATAACATGGGTTAAATATAACAAGTTTAATAATCTGCCAGTGGAACTGATGCGTTTTAAAATCAAAGTTAAGTAATTATTGACTCAAAAGAAATTCCTATTTCTTGGTAAAGTTTCTTCTTTCAAGTTTACTAATATATTTGCAGTAGAACCGATACCAAAAATACTTGGTAAGTGGTTTTGCTGGGTACCACATTTTCCTTCCACTCAATTTTCCATTGATACACAGCCAGCTTCTTTAGTAGTCACATCTTGAGTTACACTACAAAAACACAAACTATCACCAAGCATTTTTAGTTTACATTGTATTGCAAAGTAGACTAATAACTACTACGCAATAGTCGACTTTTTATTGTAATTATCTTAATTTACTTGAAATAAGACAAAACTAACTTACATGTAAGTTATTAGCAAGATATGGGAGCTTGTTTTAGTCAATAATCACATAAATTGTGACTGAAAAGCTTCTATTTCTTGCTGAACAGTTACTTTCAGGTTAGTTTTGTCTTAATTTATGTGTAATAAGATGCTTTCAGCAGAAACTAGACTAAAAATACTTAACATTTTGTGATTTTGCAGTGTTTGTGTGCGTGCGACAGGTTTTGTTACTGAAGCTGGCGGTTCTGCATCCCGCCTGCCACAGGTGAGCTTAGAGCCAATCAGAGCCTGTTAAAGGAACTGCCACTCAACACAGCGGCCCGCTGACCCGGGGTCAACCTCCAGCTGCTTTTCAGCGTGTGCGAGTCCAAATCGGCGCGCTGAGTCTGCACGTCTGTCTCGGGGAACATCGGTCAGGAGCCGTGTCCACGCTGTGCTACATTTTCCCATGAAATCATTCTTTTAAAAGCACACGTATTTATTCCAAAACAGGGTATAATCACTTATGGTATTGAGGCAGATACGCACAAACACAGAAAGCTGGCAGCTCGCAGCGCGGTTACCCGATACTTAGAAAAGACAAACTTTACACAGTCACCATGACCGCGACAGAATGCAGGAGAAAATGCAGCTGATAAACAAAGAGCTATCCAACGGAGCGGCCGAAGGTTTTCCCCTAACCTCACCCAGCGGTCTAAATCTGCCGTCCAGAACCAGAACCTTTTTATATCTCTGTTTGTGTGGCTCTCCTCATGACCTGTTTGTGTTTATTCCACCCTGGCTTTATTTCTACGGTTCTGGTCACTCTTTTATTTCAGGGCCTGACCATCACCGAAGTCATGTCTGACATTTTCCAGAAAGGTAGGAGAACGTTGTGCAATTGAATGATTAAGCAAACGGTGCTTTTAGAGATGCACCGTTTATCAGGTCCGGCCTTACTGGTTCTGCTTTTCTTTCGAAGATGAACTCATCTATGCAAACTTTCTCATCATTGAACAAACGCTAAAAAAGAAGAAGAAAATGTGCTGCAGGTTCTTTGGTAGAGGCTGTGGCTTTAATGAAGAAATAACAGGATTATCCTCATTTTATAAAGCAAATATGATTTTATTCTAAAGAAAAGCAACGTTTAAAAGGAAAGAAACTTTTACGAACTAAACGATGGTCATAATCTGTTAACATTTAGGTTTTAATTTCAGAGTTTCATCTATTTGCATTAATTCAGCATATACATATACGGTAATCATAACATTCTCTCTAATGTATCGAAATGATGTTTTATAAAGACTTTCACTTTAAACACCCATTCATTATCTTCCAATTTGCTTTGATTTTGTGTTAGCTCCTGCTAATAGTGTTAGCTACCGATTATTAGCCGATATCGTGTGTACAGCCACGTAAAAACGTTGAGGCAGTTTTCCTCAATCCAGATGTTTTGAAGGCTGCCCTCATCAGCCTCCACCACCTTGACGTTGATGTGGAAAAATTACAGTAAGGTCATCTTAAATCACCTGATTGAGTCATTTTACCTGAACAGTGCTTGGAAATAGTTGTTTTTCCACAACGTCTCACGTTTTGTTTATAGGTTTCAGGTCAATATTTCTTTTAACTTTACATTCATTGCGCATGTGAAAAATTCACGACCTTCATAGGTAGAAAAAATTACAGAAACCCCAACGGGACATGGAGGATTTGTTTTTTTCTTTTGCGTTCCCTCGCAATAATACTCATGAGTTTATGCGGCATAATTTAATCTTTCTTACATTGGCCACAGTACTTTCTGTTACAAGGTTTTTGTAAGATTTTTCAATGTATGTTAATAATAAATCATTTGTGAGATATCTGGTGTTTTATATCTTCTTTTTTAGGAAAGAAATGCAACACAGATCTATATGTG
Organism: Xiphophorus maculatus; assembly: GCF_002775205.1. Taxonomy (NCBI): domain Eukaryota; kingdom Metazoa; phylum Chordata; class Actinopteri; order Cyprinodontiformes; family Poeciliidae; genus Xiphophorus; species Xiphophorus maculatus. The sequence goes on along the minus strand of NC_036464.1, from coordinate 5,305,683 downwards.
CAAAATGAAAAAGCAAACCAGGCCAAACATGGACTTTCCATCTCTTTCCATCCCTTCTAAGATATAAACAGAAACTTTCCATAAGAAGAAAAGAAAGAAAAAATACATCCAAACTATTTGGATTATTTCTGAGTTATTTTCACACGGTAATAAAATCATTGGACAGTTTTGACTTAGTCTTTTTTTTGTGTTGGTAGTCTGAATGGTTAATAAAGGGTCGTTATGTGCATTTCCATCTCAACCTTACACAAACAGACATGAACATGCAGCAAATAAATCGATTTTAACCTAAGTTAAAAATACATCAACACATTTTCACTGAGGCTCTTTACATGCATATATATGTATTTGAAATTTTAAATTGACATTTGCTAATTTACACTAATTTATTGCGAGGGAATGCAAAACTTATTGCAAGGGAATGTAGTAATTTTGCGAGATAACGCAAAGGAAAACATTTTCCCCATATCCACTAGGGAGCTCCGTAAAAGATAATAAAAATGTGTAAAAACAGAAAAGAAAAGAAAAAATATTTATGATCTTTTTATGACAACAATTTTTAGGTTAAGAGGAAGATTACAACATATTTAGGCCAACCTTTTCAATCAGTGGTGGATCCCTTTAAGCAAAAAAAAACACTTTTGGTAAGTGAGAAATTAATCGTAAGGCTTTGAGGCTCCACCAAACCACATACTAATATACTATTATTACTCCAAGAGCAAATTCTACTCAGTATTGGATCTGAAAGGAAATTGAACGTCACTCGTGGTATTAGATGAATCACCTGCTAATAAATACACAGAAACAGAGAAACTATTCTAACCAAACCTAAAGATACAATTATCATCCATGAACCTTTGAGCAGGAAGCAGCTCTTCCTGCTGCATCCTCTCATCCCTCCAGCTGTGGGATGAGTTCGTGTGTCCTATCTGTGCATACAATAGAGATACAGTCGGACAGGAGAACATGGCAACCTCTGACTGCCGGGTTCCTTCAATTGTTTGGCAGGAAGCTCGCTCCGGCTTGAGATAAAAGAAAGCACGAAGGAAAATACCGAAGACAGGGGGGGGATGTGAGTAGGCGGTGATGCTCGCTCACCCCGGAGAGAAAGTAGTGCAAAGGTGAGGGTTAGGGAACAACAGAGAGTCTATGAACAACAAGAAGGGTAGGAGGAGCTGCAGAGTGAGTCAGGCCTGTGGCTTTAGGTTCAGCGAGTGTGCAGAGGAGAGAGACCCCAGGATGACGCACAGCCTCCTGACACCTGTGAGCCACAACCATGAGATGAAACTGATGTCACCTCATCAACAGCCGCTGGAAAATGGCACTTTGTTTTTGTTTTGTGCCTGACAGGGGGGGGGGAATGTTTTATTATAATGTGTATTTTGGAATAAGTGCATTTAGAAAGGCAACTTATCTTGTTCCAAGTCTTGGTTTGGGTGTAGGAATCAATCAGAGCGGGTTTGTTTTAACCACAGTGTCACTGTCTTAGTAATCCACAGAAATAACAATGGTATCAAAACAGAGCGGTGACGAGCATTTTCTCTTTCGGGCTTAAACTTTTGGTTTAGATTGTGGATTTGATTTATGTTCGAGCTATTAGCAAACTCGCCCACTTAAAGGAATCTTCCATTTGATATTTATTGACAGTGACACTTTGTCTTTCAGAAGAAAGCCTTTGTGGGTATTGGAGGCAGATTTTACTAATATTTGAGAAAAATGTGTGTTTAAACTCTTTCAGCAGAATTAATTCAAGATAGAATATCGTTTCTAGCTGTAATGAAACAGAAATAAAGAATTAGAATAATGATAACAATGATTTGGAGACTACATGACATTTTTCAGTGTTTTTACAATGATGTGGCTGTTTTCCACTATAAAATCGCAAAATTTTACCAAGTATTTTTGATCTGGTTTCTAGTGCAAAGATCTTATTTTGCTTGAAGTAAGAAAAAAATTACTTTCAAGTAACTTTTCAGCAGGATATAGAGGCTTATATTAAGTGAATAAATCCTAAAATTGATGAAAAAGTTCTGGATTTATTGGCAGATTATTTTACTTATGAGAAAAATATATAGTTATAGTTAAATAATCTGCCAATAAAACCAAAAATTTTTCATCAATTTTAGGCATTATTCACTTAAAATAAACTTTTATATCTTGCTGAACATGTAAGTTAGTTTTGTCTTATTTCAAGTAAAATAAGATCTTTGCACTAGAAACCAGATCAAAAATACTTGGTAACATTTTGTGTTTTTGCAGTTCTGTCCTGTATCTGTTTGGCTCCATTTTGCCTTAGAGCTTCAGTTGGTGACTTTTATAAAAATTTATTTTTTACATATTTGTCAAAGGGGGACCTACTATGCAAAATTCAAATTTCACACGTTTTTATATTTCCATTTTGGGTTTCAACTGTTTCTAAAAACAACCCAAGTGCTTCAAAGAACATCCATCCAGTTTTTGGTAATAAGTGGATGTTTTTTAGCGCTTGGAAAATGAACCATTTCAAAAACCTCCTGAAACAGGAATCCGTGTATTTCTGCAGACAGCTGTAGGACCACAGGAGAAAAGTGACAGATTAACTGTCACTTATTCTACTTTCAGGATATTGTGGCATTTTTAAAAGGGACCTATTATGCTTCCTTGAACAGGTTAGGAAGGATCTATGGGTGATATGAAATATGCTCAGCACATTTCTTGCACAAAATCATTCTTAGATGAGATTTTAGTCCTTATTTTGAGTTCCTATCAGAATGAGCTCTTTTAGGGCTTTCTGTCACTTTAAATTCAAATAAGCTGCTGCTGGCCACGCCCCCTCACTCAACATTTACACTTTCACATGAAAACGGCTGAAAACAGATGTACCACCGTACATTTTATACAAACGTACATCTTTGAAAAGCAGCAGTCCAGCCTCCTGCACAACCATCAGGAATGCAGTAAGTAGTTCCTGCATGGTAAGTCAACAAAAAACACTTTCCAGCAGCCATTGTACAGAGCATTCAGCAGTAAAACCAGTTGACCAATCATGATGGAACTCAGCTTGGGTTGCTTGGGCTGAAGTCTGCTGGGGTTGCTAGGTGATGGGCAAAACTCTGCTGGGGTTGTTTGGTGATGGGCAGAACTCCACTGGGGTTGCTAGGCAACAGCACAGTGCTCATCGAATGTGACTTAACAAAAGAGAGGTTTTAAAAAACAAATTTTCCAGACACCAAAACCATTAATTTGTTGCCAAAAACATTTGTTTGTTTTTTTAAGTGCCTTGGCTGTGTTTAGAAGCAGTAGAGACACCAAATGGAAGAAGAAAAATGGGGAAAATGTGAATTTGGCATAGTAGGCTCCCTTTAAGTGGGAAATATTGCTTCTATTTTAATGTCCTTGTACATAAGGTCACAAACATCCATCGACATTTTCTCAGAGAAATGAAGGATTGAATGTTGACAGATGTTGTGAGAATCAGAAACTGAACTATCTCAGAATAACAAATGAAAACAACACAAAGCAAGACACAAGGCTTCATGCAGCCAATCACAAAACACTTTTCTGAGATGAGTCATGTCAGCAACAAACAATAAGGAGAACAATGGATAGTCTATCTGAGGCCTTGAGCCAGGTTTCACAGTAACTCCTGGATCTCTGCCACGTCTCATCAGCAGCTGCCGTTTGTTATTTCTGCAAAACTCTGAGCCTCCACTGTGGCAAAGGGAGTCACAAATTAGTGTGAACGCAGCACATAAGAGATGAAGGTGACAGCTACACTGCAAAAACACAAAAGTATTTCTGGTCTAGTTTCTAGTGCAAATGCCTTAATACATTTGAAATAAGACAAAACTGACTTACAAGTTAAGTTTTAGCAAGATAAAGGAGCTTGTTTTAAGTAAATAATTCCTAAATATTGACAAAAAAGCACTAATTCTATTGGCAGATTATTTCACTTATAACAAGACATTTTTCTCATGTTAGTTTATCTGCCAATGGAACTACACTGCAAAAACACAAAATCTTACAGAGTAATTTCAGTCTAGTTTCTAGTGCAGATGTCTTAGTACACTTGAAATAAGACAAACTAACTTAAAAGTAACTTTCCAGCAAGATATGGAGGATTATTTTAAGTCAATAATTCTTCAATTTTGATGAAAAACTACCAGTTATATTGGCAGATTATTTTACTAATGGGAAAAATGTCTAGAACTTCTAGAACTAGAACTTCTTCATCAATTTTAAGGAAATATTCATTTAAAACAAGCCTCTATGTCTTGCTGAAAAGTTACTGATGAGCTTGTTTTGTCTTATTTTATGTGTACTAAGACATTTATACTAGAAAATAGACCAAAAATAATTGGTAACATTTTGTGTTTTTGCAGTGTAGTGCTTTTTCATCAATATTAAGGAATTATTTACTTAAAATAAGCCTCTATGTTTCACTGAAAAGTTACTTTTTAGTTAGTTTTCTCTTATTTCCAGTGTAATATTTGTAGTGGAAACCAGACCAGAAATACTTTTTTGCAGTGCACTTGCAGGAAGGCGTCTCGGTATGTGTGTCAGGTCCGCCAGCCGCTAATCCTCCGTGATGTTGACCTGTTTGAACAGCAAGCAGGTTTCTCACCGGCGCGGTTACGTAAGAGCTCAGACAGAAACCAACCGAGAATTCAGTCCACGCTTCATTCACCTCAGCTTCACAATTAGGAAGGGATTTCTTGGAGTTTTTATTGGTTTGTTATTGGAGGAAAAAAGCGGGCGTGTGCTGGAATGGGTGGGGAGTTTGAATAAACAGAGATAAGGCAGCTGGTGATTCCCCCACGCTGCTCCAAGTCTGAGCCGTACCGCAGATTTATCAGACGCCTCATCTCAGCAAGTGGATGGAAAATAACTGCTGCTGACACTTTACTGTAGGACGGACACGTAACTCACTGCAGAGTTACTTTAGTAACGTTTTGGATAAATATTTACTTGTATTTCTACTCTTACTTGAGTAAAAGTTATGGATTTTCTACCCACTGACTGAAAAACATGTTTTAACCAAAAATTCACCATAAACAGACACAGAGACCTGCAGTTTTTGTTAGTTGTATTTTATATATCAGTTTTTTATTTAAAGAAACAAACAAATTTGGAAACATTTTTCTTTTGCCTGATTTTATTTTTTGTTACATGAATTATTGTCATTTTCGTCCATATAATACCAACATTTGTACTTAACTTTATACTCTAGTCCATATGGTGTAATTTTTAAATATTGAATAAGAGATATTCTCAGTACTTGTGTAGAGTTTTTATTAAATACTTTTTACTCTTACTTGACTAATGTTTTTGAGATGTTTATTTTCTCTGCTCATCAGTGGAAGATTTTAATTTAGGGATGTTGCGATCATTGACTGATGCCAAATCTCAGTCCTGTACCTAAACTATCATTTTGGTAAATGTAATTGAGTAAATAATTAAATTATAATTATTATTATAAGTTATTATAATTACAAGTAAATAATAATGTAACTATTTACTGCCCGTTCTGTCTATGGTGGCTGTAACCAGAGTGAGTTTTATGACTCTGTTAGCCGCCGCTAACAGCGTTAGCTCTGAGTGGAGCTGGTCTGTCGATACTGACTGCAGCATCGATCTGCTGTGCAGTAAACCAGCTGCATTATGAAATGGATCATATCGACTGGTGCTTCATAAAGTGCACCAAGCTCCCAGTTCTCCCATTTAAACTGGGGTTAGCATGTTTTTACCAGCCAGCTCTGGAGACGGACATCTTTGTTTATTTCACCCTCTTCAGTGAGGATTTTGGCAATGTGAGAGCATTTTTCCGAGCTGCGTGAAGAGAATGTTGATACAGTGAACTTGTCGAGCCATGCTCCCCTGGAAGGCGATTTATCTTGTTAACTGGCGGAGAGTCGGAGACGAGATTCACAGTGAAGCTCATGATGTTAATGCAGCTCATTAATGCATAACCAGGTACATCTCAGCAACTTAGAGGGGAAAGAAGTGGTTTATTTCAGCAATTTGAATGAAAACATTAAACTTATTTATTAAAAAGATTCATTACACAAAATCTTACAAAGTATTTTATTCTACAGCTCATTAAAAAAATAAGCTACAACTGCAGTGAACCCCATTGAAAACCTGGTTATTCCATCACATATTGGTTTCTGAACTCTTCCTGAGTTAAAACATTAATATTGTTGTTTCTAAATAAATGTGAACTTGTTTTCTTTGCATTATTTGAGGCCTGAAAGCGCTGCATCTTTTTTGTTATTTTGATCATTTCTCATTTTATGCTAATAAATGCTAAAGTTTTGCTTAGAATTTCAGAGGCATGTTGTCAGTAGTTTGTAGAATAAAAAACAATGTTCATTTTACTCAAACATATACATAAAAAGTAAAATCTAGAGAATCTCATAATTTTACGTGGTCTCTTAATGTAGTTTGTTTGTAGTTTCTTAGTACACTTGAATGAAGACTTGGTAAGAAATAGGAGCTTGTTTTTAATGAATAATTCATTTATATTAGTAAAAACATGCGAGTTGATTGCAGATTTTTTTATTTATAAAGAGACACTTTTACCACGTTATACTGTAAGTACGTTTTGATCAATATTAAGGATTTGTTGACCTAAAACAGTTTCTTATGTTGCTGAAAAGTTACATGTAAGTTAATTTTAGCAAGTTATAGGCACTTGTTTTAAGTAAATAATTCCTTAATATTAATGAAAAAATACTAGTTCCACCGGCAGCTACATTAACTTATGAAATGGGAAAAATTTATTATTATAAGTTAAATAATCTGCCAACAGAACTAGAATTTTCTCAGGAATTAATGACTCAAAACAAGCGCCTATATTTTGCAACCAGGTTACTTTTAAGTTAGTTTCTCTTATTTCAAGTGTACTAAGTTATTTGGACTAAAAACAGACCAAAAATACTTTCTAAGATTTTCTGTTTTTGCATTGAAAAAGTTTATATTTTTAGTACTTTTACATAAAAATAAAATTAATAAAAAAAACATTTCTTGGTATTATGTAATACCAAACTTTTCAAAGAAACTAAATTTCAGATTTATGTTATCAGTAAGATAAAATCAGCAAACTTAACCACAACTAAAGATAAAAATGTCTCTGAGAGAAAAAGAGGCCAGACAGCCATTACCATAGTGCTGCTCTTTACCAATACACTCTTTCTCTCTCACACACGCCTACACACACACACACACACACACACACACACACCTTCAGTGACATCATTGTGTACCCAGCTCCGATAAGGCCATCAGTCAACGAAATCAATGACCTGTTGCGTTTAAAAACCCTAGAGGGGCCAAGTGATTGACTGAGACAACCACAATGCAGAGCAATGCGCACTGAGTGAACTACGGTTAGCTAATGATTACTGAGGCAGGCTCTGCTGTTGCACCTGTCACACCAAGGATAGACTGACTCCCGCCTGTTCCTGACAAACCGTCATTGTTTTCACTGGCATGCAACACTGACCCGAACAGCCTGTGTGTGTGTGTGTGTGTGTGTGTGTGCGTGTGTGTGTGTGTGTGTGTGCGTGTGTGTGTGTGTGTGTGTGTGTGTGTGTGTGTGCGTGTGTGTGTGTGTGCGTGGGTGTGTGTGTGTGTGTGTGTGTGTGTGTGTGTGCGTGGGTGTGTGTGTGTGTGTGCGTTTGTTTCTAATACCTTGTGGGGACCATTTTCCTGACATATACTACGTTGTGGGGACACACTGCTCCTTGTGGGGACCGAAGCCTGGTCCCTACAAGGGGAAACACTGTTTTTGGGTCAGGGGTCAGATTTAGGACTAAGGTGTGAACTGAGTTTTGGTTTGGGTTAGGTATGTAATGGTTAGGGTTAGGTATGTAATGGTTAGGGTAAGGTATGTAATGGTTAGGGTTAGGGATGTAATGGTTTGGGTTAGGTATGTAATGGTTAGGGTAAAGGTAAGGATAAGGTTTAGGCTGTAGAAATGAATGGAAGTCAATGGAAAGTCCTCGCAAAGATAGCTGCGCAAACATGCGTGTGTGTCGGCGTGCGTGTGTGTGGGTGTGCGTGTGACTATTTCTAAAGTTTAGCAGCAATTTACCAGGGCGTGTGGCGCTTTAGAACAAGGCAGTTTGAAAGTCCATTGCAGACGCAGCAGTTCAGTTCATGATACCAGTTCAGTTCTACTGGCCTGGTTTAGTGTTTAACTTATACACAAAACACAAAATATTAAACTAGAAACTAGTATTTTTGGTTTTGTTTCTAGTGCGAATGTCTTGGTACATTTAAAATAAGACAAAAATAACTTACAAGTAACGTTTCAGGGAGAAATAGGAGCTTGTTTAAGCCAATAATTCCTTAATACTGATGGAAAAAGTTCTAGCTTCACCGACAAAATGAACTACATCGTTAAATTTTTTTGCACAAAATCATTTTTATACATCCAGCAGCCATTGTACAGTGAATACAGCAGTAAAACCAGCTGACCTAATGTGCTGGAGCTCTGTTTGGGTTACTAGGTAACAGCGGGGGTTCCACTGGGGTTGCTCGGTAACGGTCAGTCCCTTTGTAATGTTACATTCTAGAGGTTTTTGAAACGACTCATTTTCCAAAGAAATCATTAACTTATTACCAAAAACAGTCAGGTTGTTTTTTTAAAATGCTTGTGTTTTTAGAATCAGTTGAGACCCAAAATGGAAGTAAAAATATGTGCAAAAAGTGAATTTTGCACAATGGATCCCTTTAAAGTAACCAGGCAGAGATCAGATGATTCACATTTAAATAATGTATTAAGGATAGTTTCTACTTGCTAAATAGGCTGTTGTAGTAGAGTAATGTTATACAACTGTAAACATGCATGATACCGTTGTGAGGAAATAGAAAATGATCATCCGTACATTACTCAATGATGCTCATTCCATGTTTCATCAGAACCCAGCCGGTCTGATGGACCAAGAAATATTGTGAATTTGATAAATGATGACGAGGGAATGGTGGAAAATTAAAAAAAAAAAAATTTAAATCTTTAATTGCTTGTTACAGCTCTGAACTTATAGTTAAATGGCTGTTGTTTAAGAATTTAACTTTAGTCATTTTGATGGTTATGGGTTACATCTGCAGCATACAACTTTTATGAAATAAAAAAATATTTTTTTACATATTTGTTAAAACTCACCATTTTGTGGCAGTTTGAGACAATCTGTGAAAAAATTGATCTTCATTTCTTTCCTGAGCTACTATTGCCGCCTGAAGAAGTTCACCACTTCTGACCAAAAACAACCAGTCAGAGCCAGGAGGAGGGGCTTAGTGCTGTCAATAACCTTGTGTATCTGCTGCTAAGAGAAACAACTTACTGCTACAGAAAAATCTCTTATCCACTGTCATTGGTGGCTTTGCTAATTAGCATTCACACGGGCATGATTGGCAGCACTAAGACCCGCCTCCTTGCTCTGATTGGTCATTTCTAGTTAGCACTAGGAGAAGGCAAAGGAACTTGATTTTATTTTATTTTTACAGATTATCTGTCTCATAGTCTGTTGTGACAACATGATTGTAGTTTAAACAAAGATGTAAAAAAACATTTTGTTTATAAAAGTTTTGCTTTATAGCAAAAGTTTTTTAAGGGAAATGTAATCAGAAATGGCAGTTTTCAGAAGGACTTTTGCTCTTTAGATGGCTGCCAGACATGACAAAGTGGGATCTTCATGTCAGCAGAGCCTGTTTTCAAAACAGCCAAAAGAGGACAAACAAAGAATGTCATAACGGTGACAACGGTTTATCTATGAATTTTTAAAACACAAACACTGTGAGAGGAAGCTGTTATCTTAGGTTTAGCCTCGCGGCTGGATGCAGAGCGGCTAGTTAAAGGGGCGGAGCCTGATGCTGCTTTGACAAAAGGGTGTTGTGACTCGGACGCTCCTGTCATTCCCGTCATAGCAGAGACTGAAGAAAGGCCCGGGCCTCTGGTGATTTTCCAACATGTGTTGAATAGTAGGTGAGAGGAGTAACAGTGGGGCCACATGTGACAGGCCATGTGTGTCTGGTCATATCCTGATTAATTATTATCTTAGAAAACTAACCAGAAGCAGCTTGAATTAAATTTAAATAATTATCTGTCAGGAGCCTCTGAGAGTTACGGTTTATGACAAGTGAGAGGAAAAAAATGTTTCTATTTATAACTATCTGATATAAAACTGCAGGGTAATCTGTAATGTTTGCTAGTAGTAGCATGATGCTAACGAGAGCATGTTTGCTGATGTTAGCATTTTTCTTAAGAGTCTTGCATTTTCATGGTTTAATTATTAGGTTTTAGTTTCCTAAAGGGTTTTAAGGCTCAACACTAGACTGTGGATATGTATTCTTTGCAAATTGTAGTCATTTTGCAGCATCCATAACACCTGTAAGCATGTCTAAAGTTTTGAAATTTAAACATTAAAGTATTTGTATCAAGTCTATAGGCATCATCATCCATCATCCATAGAAGGGATGATACATCAAGGTTTCTAAAAGTCATAGTTTCAAAATATTATGCTAAAATGTTCTGTTATTGTTTTGATTTGCTAGTAGGATTAATAGTCATATGGTTCAGTAATTAATACCAGTAGAGCTTTGTGGAACTTTCCCGCTCATCGAGAAAACGTGCATGTTGGAACGAATCCTGACCTGTTGCCCAAGAGCTGCTTCTGCAGCTGCTGATAGCAGCTTGTCTTAGTCCTCCGGACAATTGCTGATACCATCTGCAGCGCTGCTATAATCTGTCAGAGGACAACGGTTCCCAATTACACTGAAGAAATACAAAAACAGAACAAACTCCAGATCTTAACTGTACAGTGATGCAATGTAAAGGCTGACCTAAAGAAGCCGTTTTAGTTTTCTCTCTGTAAAACCAAAATTTGGAAAGTTTTTCCCACATACTGACCACACTGCAAAAACACAAAATACTACCAAATATTTTGACTAAGTTTCTAGTGCAAATATCTTAGTTCACTTGGAATAAGACAAAACTAACTTAAAAGTGACGTTTTATAAAGATATAGGGGCTTGTTTTAAGTGAATAATTTCATAATATTGATGAAGAAATTCGACTTTCTTTGGCAGATTATTTCATTTATAACATGGGAAAATCTTGCTATAAGTGCATAGAACTAGTAATTTATTTTAATTAGTAAAAGTATTATTATCATAGTGTCTTCAAGGTTTCCCCTGAAAACTTGCTAAGCCCGTTGGTTTGGCGCTAGTCATTCATCCAGCGACCCGTCGTGTTTTTGAGTTTAAAAATGTATAAAGTTGACAGGAAATTTGAAAATATCACTTGATAATTATGGGTTATTGACAGATTGGAAGATCAATACCTGAACACCAACTATAAAATCTTAAATAATGCAAACATTTTAAAAAGACTTAAATAAATAAGCAATGCTTAGCCTGTTGGGAGCACAAGAAAATCCCGGTGGCCCGCCAGGCTTGTAATACACTGATGTAAACCCTAATGTTATAAATGAAAAATTTGCAATCTGCTATTAAGTTATTGGCTGAAAACAAGCTCCTACATTTTGCTGAAAAGTTACTTATAAGTTAGTTTGTCTTATTTCAAGTTATTTGCACTAGAATGTAGACCTGAAATATTTGGTAAGATTTTGTGTTTTTGCAGTGTAGTTCCACTGGTGGGTTATTTTTATTATAATTAACCATGCTGTTTAATTATAATAATAAAATAAAGACTAATTATTTTTCAATTAGTCTTTCTAGTGTAGCAAGATATTTCCTCCTAAAAGGACTTGGCAAATGTTTTGCACTGCAAGGAATAATCTGGGAAATGGACACATTTCCACAGATGTGGAAGATATGCTGCCTCTTCTGTCAGATTGAATGTTTCTGTCAGATTGAATGTTTCTGACGTGTAATTTTTACCAGAGTCGTAGCGGATCAGTAAGGTGGATGTGTGAGAGGCGGCTCGATGCCCGGCTGAACTCACCTTCCTCTGCAGCGAATCCCTCCAGAGGAAGGAAGAACATTTCAACATGCAGAAAATAACTCGACTATTTGTTTCTCGAGCGATTGCAATGTGTGTGAAATGCAGGTCAGGTGAGTCATCCTCTCAAACCTGATGGTGCTGTCTGTTTTTTTACACCTGAATGGAAAAATACACCGTGAGGGCGTGGGCGTGAGTGTGTGTGTGTGTGTGTGTGTTTGCACAGACACACACAAGCTGATTCATAGTTTTATGACTACCCTGGCAGCATTGCACAAAGCTAAGCTGAGAGCTACAAGGACATGCAGGAAGGTGCGAGCTCACACACACATTTCCTCAGCTTGATGAAACTGTGACGGTCACCTGGAGCATTTTTTAATTCTCAAATTCACTCCAGTTCCTCAATAAGCGCTAGCAAGACTAGCACAAACAAAAGCCCAATAGCTTCCCTGTGCTATAAAAAGACAGCAGAGTTTAACCCGTCCTTGAAACTGCACAGATGATCAACGACACACACACACACCCCAACTCAGCCCCACACTGTATTAGACTCTGCAGAGTTTATGTTTAGAAGTGACAGCTCTGTCTGTCTGTCCTACATCCAGGTATCCACCGTTTATTTGGAAAACTATCTAATCCTTTATGTTTATTTGGAAGGTTTTAAACTTATATGCAACTTTATGTCAAAAATTTAACATTTCAGCTTTAAATGTGTACACAGTTATGCACCTTAACAGCTTCAAAGAAGAAGTTATGGCTTATTTACACAAGTTTGCATGTTTACACTGCAAAAACTCAAAATCTTACCAAATATTTTTGATATAGTTTCTAGTGCAAATAACTTAATGCATGAAATAAGACAAAACTAACTCACAAGTAATTTTTCAGAAAGATATACGAGTTTGTTTTAAGTCAATAATTCTTTAATATTGATGAAAAAGTACTAGTTCCATTGGCAGATTATTTCACAAAATGTTTTGTTTTAAGGAAAAATAATCTGCAAGGAATTTTCCCATACTTATTTTTTTACTTACAACTGGTTTTTCATCAACAGTAAGAAATTATTTAAAACAAGCTACTGTATCTTGATAAAAAGTTATTTGTAAGTTAGTTTTTTTATTTTTATTTCAAGAGTACTAAGATATTTGTACTAGAAACTGGACAAAAATACTTGTTTTTGCAGTGTAATAGATTGAAATAAGACAAACTAACATACAAGTAACTTTTCAGGAAGATGTAGGAGTTTCTTTAGAGTCAATAATTTCTTAATATTGATTTTTATTAAATTGCTAGTTATATTGGCAGATTATTTTGCTTATAATGTGCGAAAAATGTTTTATTGCAAGTTAAATAATCTGCTAATGGAACTAGAAATTTTTCATTAATATTAAGGTTTTATTGACTTAAAACAACCTCCTGTATCTTTCTAAAAAGTTTCTTATGAGTTAGTTTTGTCTTATTCAAAGTCTACTAAGATATTTGTGCTAGAAACTAGACTGAAATATTAAGTATGATTTTGTGTTTTTGCTGTCTGTCTTTAAAATAAACCATTTGCTACAATACACTGAAAAAACAAAACACAATTTTACCAAGTATTTTTGTTTGGTTTCCAGTCCCATGATGACCTTTTAGGATTTTATCTTGCGGTCTTTTCTCAGGATGAACTCGTCTTCATGATCAGATCTGTACATTCATAGCTGATAGTTGTTACACTTGGACGTTTTCTTTTGAGCAAGCTGGATAATTTCTAAATATTTCCAGAATTTTCTCTCTTCAACAGTCAGGAACAAACCAAACCAAACATTTAAGAAACCTCCTTTAAAATGCTGAGTAACAAAGTTCCTGTCACCTTTTCCTCTCTGAATATTTAAACTGATTCTAAGCGAAGACCTGTGGAGGTTCCTCTTGTCTGTGCCCATCTGGTTTCTCCACTCTGAACCCATTTGTTTTTTCTACAGTGGAGCTGCACATCCACTCAGCTTTCTCCTTTTGTTGTTGTTTAGTTAGCTGCTTTTTCTCTCCTTTAGCCTCCAAATCAGGTTCTGTTCTTCTCATCTTCACTCGTTTTCCTCCTCCTCCCATCGGTTCTGTCGTGACGCTTTCAAGGTTGTTGACCTTTGCTGGTTTTGCATCCCCCCTGATAGTGGAATAATTTACAGACAACTGATGGAAGATGCAAAAGTATGTTTGTACACTGATCTTCTGAAAACATTATTTTAACTACAAAAAACAAAATCTTACCAAGTATTTTTGGTCTACATAGTTTTTAGTACAAGAATGTATTGAGCTTTAGGAGTTAGGAAAAATAAGAGGTGCAAATGTCTGCCAAAAAATTTCAGAAATTTTTAGATTGATCCCAGAAATTTGTGTGAAAATTTCTGAGCTCCAAAAGTCGAAAATTGGCAAGAAAAGAAAACAGAAATTAATCTCTGAAATAATCTCAGAAATTTTCCAAAAAAATGTTGAGTTTTCACATTTTTGACTTTTTGAGCTTTGAAATTTCCTATTTTTTCAGACTAATCTCCAAATTTCAGAGTTTTTTGGCAGAAATGTACTCATCCATTGTATATATACGTATATATATATATATATATATATATGTGTGTGTGTGTGTGTGTGTGTGGGCGTGTGTGTGTAATAGTGCTAATACCCTGTCATACAAATAAAATTGTACACTTAAAATAAGACAAAACTAACTTATTAGTAACTTTTCAGCAAAACATTGAAGTTTGTTTTAAGTCAGTAATGCCTTAATATTGATGAAAACTTACTAGTTCAACTTCTAACAATATATTTTCCCCATGTTAGTGAAATAATCTGCCAGTAGCACATTTGCATCAATATTATATATTTAATGACCTAAAACAGAAACTCTGAGAGTGAATGGGGAAGTTTGCGTGCGGAAAATTACCTCGAAGGTGAAGCGCGTCAAAATGCATCAACACAACGAATCTAATATCGCATTTAAAAAACAAGCACCTGACGGAGTTTGGCTACATAAAGGCTCACTGCAGGGGAAAAAAGGACATCCGGAGCGGCCAGATAGCAGGTAAAGCAGCGCTCAACTACCAACACTCACCCGGATTAGCATCACCGTCAGAAATCTAAACAAATAACCCAAAAAATAATTCAAGTCTTCGAGCTAGTGGTGTAAGACCCTGGTTCTGCTCTTGCCCTCGCTACTGGTAGTAATATTTCACAGACGTAGCATCGCTCAACCTCCACCAGACAGTGAACTCTCACACTGAGAGTCTGCTTAAAGCTGTAACTTAAAAAAAACAGAAGATTTTAGATATGTATTAAAATATGTCTAAATTAGGTAAATTTGTTGCCAGATAATTTTTCAATTTTGCTAGATTATATAGTAGCATTTATACCTAAACCAAAAAATTAACAGCCATTACAGGTGACCGGCATAGATTGGCCTCAGATGTATCGGAATCGGCAGCAAAAAACCTGATTGGAGCATCCCTACTAAAAATGTAATTTGTCTTCCTCAAAACCCAGAAAAACTCGTCAAAACTTTAAACAGCGTGATCTTTAAAAACATGCAGTATGTCCCCTGTGTGTTTCCCTCACTGTTTGTCCTCCATGACAGGATATGACCGATATGGAAAGACTGTCGGCTCCTGCATATGCACAGATCGGTCAGGTTGCCTCTGCGATCAGATGACAACGTCTTCCATGTAAATGTCACTTCACATCTGCTCATTTTTCCCATGGAAATTTTTAAAAAGAGAATCCTCATGGAGTGTGTCTCCTTTTTTTAAGCTCCTTTTTTACCCAAACATTTTGGCGTTTTTGTCGTTTGCAGGCTGATATACATCCATGTTGTGTTGCTTAGACACCAGAACATCAGTTTGGATGTTTACACTGTTAGTTTGCAGAAATGGACGTTTTTATTGACTCAGTCATGTTTGGTTTGTGTGGGAGGATTTAATCCGACTGAAGTCATAAATTGCACAAATGTTTAATTCAGACAAATAGAAATAATTTAAGCAATCAGCTTTTCTTATATCAGCAAGTCTAAAATATTACACAATGAAGCAGGAACTCACATTTTTAGTGCAGTACTGAGTCTATGCATTAATATTTATCTTAAAGCTAGAGTACGTAACTTTTATTTAAAAAATGTTTTTTATATATTTGTTAAAACTGTCACCATGTTGCTAAAGTATATGAAAATCAAGTTCTTCCATGTTCTCTCTGTGCTATTGTTGCAGTCTGAAGAAATGCACAGCTCAAAAACCAATAATCAAGAGCCAGGAGGAGGGGCTTAGCACTGTCAATAATTCTCGTGTATGTGCTGCTAAATGTGCTAATGGCGGAGAAACTACTTACAGTTACAGAAAAACTGTTTAGTTGTTGTTATTGATGGCAATGCTAACTAGCCTTAGCATTTCTCTGGAGGTTGTGAGCAACACGTGCACAAACATGATTGACAACGATAAGACCCTCCTCTTGGCTCTGATTGGTTGTTTCTGGCCAAGCTGTATATTTCTGTCTCGACATAGTGACAGTTTTAACAAATATTTTAAAAAACACATTTTTTAAATAAGAGTTAAATACGGCAGCTTTAAAGACATTGAGTAATAAAGTACCAATGATCTGAATCACTGATTCTGATTAACCTGATCAGGTAGTTTGTGTGTCTCCATTTTTCTAGGTAAGTCTTGTGTTGATCGGCTACATGATCCCCTGCCATCTTTTGACCCCAATTATGCAATTCTTGTTTTTTCCTGACAGTCGGGTCCAGCCGCTCATCATGCATGACTCCTGGCTGCATATTAACAGCTGTGTGCCACGGTGCAGCTGTGGGCCGACTCCACAGATGGTGCTGAATACTGGATGAGATGGTGGAGCTGCATGATGGAAGCCGCCTGGACGAGGTTAGATCAGGTTAGGCTGGCGGTTCATGACCCCAGTTAGCCGTCCCTCTCTTCCTGTGATTCATTTCTGCAAAAATCCATTCTGGTTTGTTACAAGCTGTTTTCTATTATCTTCTGTTTTTATTATGTTTTAATGGATTCAGAGTTTGTCTGCAGACATTTCCATGGAAAAAGAAAGTCAAAATATGAAGTTCACAATTTACTGGTCTATCTGGTATCTTCCAATGTGTTTGGTGGTTATTGTCCTTTAATAGCTCCTCAAAAGAGCTGGGAACCAAAGTGTGGGATCAACATTGCTGGATTGTTTCTTATAGATTATGGCTGGACAATAAATCAATAACAATATATTTGGCAGTGTACATAGATAATATGTCTGATTGAACATTAAATATTCAATATATTGAATTATCACTGAATGCCGATCCAGAACCGCACAGCATTCTGGGAGATGTAGGCAGAGGAAAGACTATCCATTCAACCTCTCACAGCCAGCTAAGCTAGAGGTTGGTGGAATCAACTAACTCACTCGCTCTTTTGTTACCCAGCAACTCTCGTCTTCTGCGGTTACCTAGCAACAACCTGTTGAGTGACTGGCGCAGGTTAAAGTTTTGCCACTTCCCCTCAAAACTGCTTAAAACTAAATAAAACAGAATGGACTGAAACTGTGAATAAAACAGAAAAGTCCACACCACCAGTGTGGCATTATTTCACATATTTAAAACAAAAAACTAATCAATAATTATTAATATCGACTGACATGAAAGGCTTATATCGTGATACGTTTTTCAGCCATAACAGTGCTTTAAATTCTGTGATGTCACAGGTAAAAGTAGTCTAGAAGAGGTAAAGAAGATTTTAAAGTCTTTTTAACTTCTGTTCTGCCCTGTGTATGTTTTATAAGTTAAAAATACAATGTCACCTTTACAGTAGGTTTACACAATTAGGAGTTAAAATTAATGTTAAATCTTAGTTTGTTGTCTTTAAAATAGAGAAACGTGTTCAGTCAAGATTTTATTTTAAAGCCTGTTGATTTGTTAAAACAGGATAGTTTTAAGTTGCCCAGTAGAAGAATGTTGCTAGGTAACGGGATGGGTTTCCCTGGAGTTGCTAGGTGACGGGCAGAGCCTGCTGATATTTGGGAGGTTTTTGAAACGGCTCTTTTTCCAAACACCAAAAACCTTAACTTATTGCCAAAAAATGGCCGGGCGATTTTTTTTTTTTTTGATTGAGTTGTTTTTAGAAGCAGTAGAGACACAAATGGTAACATAAAAACATGTAAAATGTGAACTTGGCTCATACTTAAACTCAAACAAACTTTTTTGTTCAGTGCCTAATCCTGCTAAACTGCAAAAAAAAAAAAACATTAACCTGGAAGTACAAGTGTCTAACTTGTTTTTCCCATCATATTTTTATCCTTGGTAACAAATCCAAGGTGGCCATGATGAATTCCCTACATTGTGGAGAAACTATGTTGGCTCGAGGTGAAGAACCCTTTCTGTCAGATATAAATTAGCTCTTTCATCATGAACAAATTATGTTTAGCGGAAAGCAGCCAAAGTGAAAAGTAGCTTTCTCATTGTTTTTCTTGCTCTGCAGCTCTGAATTAAACAGCATGAGAATAGTTGTGTATTGTCCCCAACTGATTAATACATCTTGGAAAAACACAAAAGACATCTTTCCAATTTTTTTTTGGTGCTCTTTTGGAAACCGCAGGACGTGCCTGAGTGCACATTCTCAAACAATTAGGAATGAGTAAAAGTTTCCTAATACACAAATTCAAAGCATTACGTGGAGCATGAAAGGCTGTTTGTCCTTGGAGACGCCTCATAAAGTGAGTCAGGCATGACTGGGAGGTTTGGAGCCCAGGATGCAATCACATCGGGGAGGATAAAGTTTCCATAAACAAGTTTCAGATCAGGTATGCAGCAGCAGATCTTTTTTAAAGATGTGATATTAGAAGCAAACAGACAGACATGCAGGTAGATGTTCAGATAGACAGCTGCCCAACATATTAAATAGCATTAGCTGGAGTATTGTCTCATAACCTTATACCCCCCAGGCCAGAGATGTTCCCTACAATGCATTATGGGATATGAGTGGTCACAAACAGATACAGCTTTATTCAACTGGCCTGAGGCGTTCTGTCCCGAATGGACCTATGTAATAACAGGCAGTGGCACACAACGAGGAAACACAGGAAATATGTATCATGATGTATAAAAACCTGTAGCACACCATATCTGCACAGCTCACAGAAATGCACAGACATCTCAAGCTCCATCATGTGAGGTCATCGAGTTAGAAATCAACAAGAAATGTTACAAAAACATCCAAAATATCTCAGCTGATGCGTGAATCCAAAAGTTAGCATCAAGTCGTGTCTGTTTAAAGCTAATTTATAAACCAATAATAGTACAGAAGGTGGGCGTGCTGTGGTGGCGTAGTGGTTAGCGCGACCCACGTTTGGAGGCCTTGAGTCCTCGAAGTGGCCGTCACGGATTTGATTCCCAGACCTGGCGACATTTACAGCATTGTCTTCCTCCCTCTCCTTCCCCGTTTCCTGTCAGCCTACTTTCATATAAGGGACACTAGAGCCCACAAAAGACGCCCTGGAGGGGAGGATAAAAAAAATAGTACAGAAGGTAACTTTTATTTTTTTTTAAATAACACAACTTTTACATCTTTCACCATGCTGTGATAGTTTATCTATGAAAAGATCGATTTCCTCCACTTACTGCTGTGTGAAGAAATGCATCAATCACAGCCAGGAGGCGGGTCTTTGTGCTATCAATCAACCTCATGAACACACTGCTAAATGTGCTAATGGAGGCGAAAAGGCTTACTTTTACAGGAAAACTGTGTTTTTGTTTATTCATTTTGTTTTTTGGCTCTAGTGGCCTTTATTTGACAGTAAATTGACAGGAAAGTGGGTAATTAGCGAAGAGGGAAGACATGCAACAAAGGTCGCCAGGCTGAGAATCGAACCTGTGACAGCCGCGTCGAGGGCTAAGGCCTCTATATGTGGGTTGTGCTTAACCCCTGCTCCACCTCAGCACCCCAGAAAAACTGTTTATTGACCATCACTGGTGGCTATGCTAACTAGCATTAGCATTTACAAAAAGCTCTACTGACAGGGAAAAGCTGTATTGTAGCAGAGAGCAAAGGGGTGAGCGGCATGTACACGGGAATGATTGACAGTGCAAAGACCCGCCTCCTCACTCTGATTGGTTGTTTCTGGTCAGCATTGGGAGAAGGCAGAGGTGTCCGGGGGTTTTTCACCAATTATCTGTCTCGTATGAAACTATGACTATTATCTGTCATAGTTTCAACAAATATGTTGAAGAATAATTTTTATAAAAATTAAATAAATGCTGTTTTAAAAAACATGAGACACTTTAATCATTTTTAATTAAACACAAACTCTACAATGAGCATTAAATTAACAGACTTTATAGACCGATGTTTGGTTAGTATCATAAAAATTTCCATTTTATTTATAAAGTTTCTAATATCATGCCATTATCAATATATTATATTATATTATATTATATTATATTATATTATATTATATTATATTATATTATCAAAATAATTTCTGGGACAATTTATTGTCCAGAAAACATTTTTATTATTCCCAAATTTATTGTAAGCTCCATCCAAGCAGAAACTGGTGTCTTGGTATTATCTGATCTCCTCTGTTTGTAAAGTTTCTGTGAGGACAGCAGAGGATGTTTTCTGTTTCACAGAGCAGACATCTGCAGAAGCCAGGGTTATCACTGTGCATCTCAAGGCGGGCATGAATAAACGAGAAGCCCGGTTCTGACTCACACAGCCGGTTCATTAAGGGGACAGATTAGACCCAAACCTTTTCAGTTTCACTCAGATTTGAATACTGTTTCAAATAAATTCATCCAGAGTTTTCTGAGAACAAAGATAAGTGTGATTCTTAGCAGAGCAGCAAAAAGCATGACACAGCTCGTCCCCCAGTGGGCTAATATGACTCAGCGCGTTGAGAGTTAAACCATCCGCTCAGTCCCCAAACTAGTTTCACATCTAAATTTACCGTATGCTAATAAGACGTAGCTGCAATTACCAGCGCTAAGGGAGGAATGTACCGTTTATTACGTCAGGGTGAGAATCGGTAAAGGCAGAGATGAAGAGGGTTAAAATTTGAGCTGAGTCACACAAAAACAACCGATTCAGTTGTTTTTTCACATCATGGGAGTCAGAAAGGAAAGTTACAGAGTTTTATGTATCAGACGAGCATTTCTGACTTTATCAGGAAAATGTTTACACTGATATCACGGAATCACAGTGATAACGCCGGCTTCAGAAAGTAGTTATTATGGTATCTTTTATGATTATAATTTATCATTTACAAGACAAATTCCAATTAATGATGTTTTTTTTAAAAAAAAACTCTCCAAATGTGGTAACTGTGTGCAGTTTTTATGTGACTGGTGTCCTACAGAAACTTAGTACAAATGCATTTGTTTTTCAGGAGCATTATTTGTGTTTTGTGATTGTTTCTGTCATGCAGAACACAGTTACAGTTCTTTTAACACTGTTAAAAGAAGTTATAAATAATTCTTATTGCCACTTTTATTGTTATCATAATAGTATTACAAAATATTGTGATAAAACTTTAAGTCCATATTGTCCACCACTATCAGACCAACATTTAAACTTTATCAGGTTATAAAAATGTTTAAATTGATGTCAGACAGTAGTTGTTATTGTATCGTTCAACATTTATTGTGATAAATTTGTTATAAGAATTTTTGATTTGACAAATTCCAAATTAGTTTTTAAAAAAACCTCAAAACTCTCCGTCAGAATTATTTTTTACTTTTTCCTGCCTGTTTGTTCCATGAAAGAATTAATAAATATCAATAAATGTGAAAATATTTGATTAAATGCAGAAACAGTGTGCAGTTTAGTGATAAAAATAACTTTTTTAGTGTCTTTAGAAGCACATCACAAATGGGAATTTTTTTTCAGACCAAGATTTGTGTTGGTGGGTTAATAATAGCTGTGACACAAAGTCAGTCATGCAGTTACCTAAAAAAAAAAAACATAATAAATGGTTGCTATCATCACTTTTATTATCTCTGCTAAATATCATGATAAAACTTTTAAGTCCATGTGGTCCACCATTATCAGACCAGCTTTTCCAAACTTTATCAGGTTATAAAACATTTTAAATTGATACCAGGGGTGGAAATTTATCCTATTTTCTTATTATTTTTGAATTATCATTGTCACAATAAATTCCAGTTGATTATATTTAAAGTCCCTAAAACTGAAAAAGAGACTTTCTTTTATGTTTCCTCCTTTGTGTAACACCAGGGGTGAAAATTAAAATTTTTCACCAGCCACTGTTTTTTTTCTTTTGAATCTGCCCCAGCAGGTAAAGTTTGTGTGCTAATTAACATATCAGTTACTTTGACACAGTTTTCTGAATGGGCTTATGTGCTTTTTAGCTTTTGTTGTCGTAGTTTTTCTGACCCGTCCCGTCTCGTTAGCTGAACTCTGGTTAGCTGAAATGGCGCTATTTATAAGGAGGGGCGGGCCAAGGAGGACCGAGGGATTTCATTGGATAATCCCAATGTCCATCAATGAAATCAACCAATGGGTTGTCGCGGTCGAAAAAGATTATATTTAATATACTTTTTTTGCTAAATTATGACAGCCTAGAGTCACCCACCCCATGTACAGTATTCTGTCCTTCTTTCCTTCCTCTTGTCCTTACTTCTCTCTCCTGTTTTTTCTTTCCTTCCTCAGATGCATTCTTCTGTCATTTCCTTTCACCATCCAAGGATATGTTCTTTGTTTTCTGCTTTTACTTCCTTCTTTAGTTTTTTCCTTCTTTCCTTTTTTCTTCCATTTTGTCTTTCTGGTTTCATACTCTCTTTTTCTTTTTGCCCTTCTTTCTCTTCCTTCTTTAGATGCTTCCTTCGGTCATTCCTTTCTTCCTTCCATGGATACTTTGTTATAGTGTTCCTTCCTTTTTTCCTTCCTTTCTTACTTGTTTCCTCCCTCCTTTTTCCCTGTTGACCTTCTTTCTTTCTGTTTTCACTTCCTTCTTTCCTTTCTTTCACTATCAATGTATATATCCTTCTAGTTTTCTTTCCTTTCTTTGTTCCTTGTTTTCTACCTCCTTTTTCCCTTTTGTATTTCCATCTTTCCTTTTTTGTCCTTCTTTCTTTCCCTTTTCCCTTTGTTGCTTCCCTTCATTCCTTCTTGCATCCATCTTAGTCTCTTTCCGTTTTTCTTTACTCTATTCCTTCCTTGTATCCTTCCATCCTTCCTTGGTTCCATTCAGTTTCTTCTTTTTCCATTCTCCATTTCTAAAGGCTGTTTTTCACAGCCCTTAAATTCATCGTAAACTTTTAGTATTTTGTATCTTAAAATGACGCAAGAACGACTGGAAACTCCAGACGTTTCCATGGAACCTGAAAGAAAGATTTCGGGACGCAGAGACTAAACGAATGAGGCGCACTTTCTCACATTTTCCGCCTCCGTTCACCTTCACTCACAACGAGGGCAGACACACAAAGCGGGCTTGATGTCAGACGCATCAATGGTTGCCATGTCGACAGGGGCCTGCAAAGTCAAGAGAGAAAGAGGCGGTGTGATGTTTCTCATTGAACCTGTACGGGTGTGTGTGGATCATGTGGCTGTGTTTTTAGTGCACTGATCCGGTCTCATGATGGTCAACACCTCAGCAGCACACACCGCCTACCTGGGGACGTGCCGTATCTCTTTGCAGCACAGATTGTGAAAACAAGCTAAATAAAAATCTTCGAGGCTTCTTTTCGGAGGGATGCTGCTTAAACCGTGTGTGTGTGAACCCGGTTTTTATATCCTCGTGGGGACCTATTTCTCTACAATGTAGCGTTGTGGGGACCACGGCTCCCTGTGGGGACATTTTCTGTGTCCCCTGGAGGGGACCTGCTGTTTTGGGGTTAAGTTTCGGGCAAACGTGTGAATTGACTTTTGGTTAGGGTTAGGTATTTTATGTTTAGGGGTGGAATATAGGGTTAGGGTGTAAAAGATGTAAAGTCCACACATGATACGAAAACATGACTGCGTGTGTGTGTGTGTGTGTGCGTGCGTGCGTGTGTGTGTGTGCTTTAGCTAAATTTGACAGCACTCGACTCCACCCAAAACAAACGTTAGCAAATAGCCTGACCCACTTCCATGCTGCCATGTGACAAAGTCCTGGACTGCACAACATCTGACTTGAGCGTCTTTATTATTATGTAAAGGTTGAGCTCAGTGTGTGTGTGTGTGCGTGTGTGTGTGTGTGTGTGTGTGTGTGAAGTGTAATTGCCAGGCACTGGGAACAGCTGGAGAAGCCTCGGCCTACAGGGAGCATTCCTCTGTGGTCAGCCAACCCTGATTGTCCTGTTCGTCTTCCTACTAATTTCCCCGCGTCTCAGACTCAAAACGCTCACAGTGAACTCAGTCACCCCACTCAAACAGAGCAACATACATTTACACTAGGCTGTCATTAAGTTCTGGGATGAGCAGCTATAGAAACACATCAGGTTATGTGATGCAGGATGGGTTTTTTATAAAACCTATTTTATTTTAAAAAATATCTGACATATTTGATAAAAATGTCACCTTGTCTTGACAGTTTGTTATGAGACAGATAATCTGTGAAAAGATCGAACTCCTCTGAGCTGCCATGACTACCTGAAGAAACGCACCAAAAACAACCAATCAGACTCAGGAGAATCAATCTCATGTACTTGCTGCTAAAGATGCTAATAGGGCAGAAACAAATTACAGTTACAGGAAAACCATTAATTCACTATAATGCTAACTGTCATGAGGTTATAAGCAAAACTTGTTTTTTAAAGTTCCTGTCTAGTTAAGAGAGTCTTGTCATTTGATGATTGGCCAAGTGAAAACAATCATTTTAAAAATAATGTTACAGAAAACTGAGTGATTCTACTGAGTTGATGTGTTTCTAAACTCTAAAAGAATCAAATGAAATCAAGGATCAGGTTTTTAAGGGATAGTTATGAGCAGTAAGTATGTTACTGAAGAAGCTATGTTTAAAGAATCAAGGAAAAGTTTAAGTTTTCAAGTGGGAAGAAGCAACTTCAATTTGTTTTATCCTCTCAGTGGAATGGTAGAGAAAAACAAAATTAAAGACATATTAGAGATTAGGGCTGAAATCATTCATCTGATTAATGGTGATTAATCGATTCATGAAATAATGATCAACTATTTCAGTAATTGATTAATCGTTAATTGAAGTATACAGATTCAAAAAAGACAATTTGGTGGGAAAAAAGCCAATGTATTCATATTAGTAATTAAGCCAAAACTCTACAAAAATAGATACATTTAGCATTTAATATAAAAAAATTTTAATGTAAATATTGTTTTAGCCAAAACTCCTCAAGTTGCATACATTTAGCATCATCCAGTTCAAATTCACTAAAAGAATGCTGTGTAACTGCATTTTAGGCAACAAAATGTTTATTTTCTTATTTAACAAAGTAATTGAATGAATTATCTATTTGCATATTTAATGTATTTCTGATATTTTCTAAAAAGGTTGAAGTGGTTAAATGAAAAATCTGTACAATGTGCAATTTTTTATCTGATTACTCGATTAATCATCAGAATAATTGATTAATCGATTATAAAAATAGCTGTATTAGACGCATGTTTCTGCTTGTCCAGGTTCTTGACATCATTACAGCAAATGTAAAACCAGTAAATAACCTCCATATTTGTGGCCCTGAAACTGATTTTGCTCTAGACTCCATTTTTCCTCGTTGTTTATCCTGCTAACATTATGGCTCAGTTGTATCGTATGTTTTCTTTCTTCTCCTGTGGGAAAAGCAAGAATAACCACACACTAATTAAGAGCACTTTGCTGTGTCAGCTTACACTTATTTCAGGCTCCAGCATGTACGTATGAACGACACAATCACACATGCAGCAACAGGTTGAGGCTCCCTGGTTTCCAGTCGCTCCTGAGGCCGGTGGGTTGGATTAGCAGCTGTCATGGTGAAACCCTCAGCGACGGCCGCGTAGCTAAACACCAGCTACTGACCTATTAGACCTCTAACACACATGCACAAACACACCAGGCCTCTTTCCCACCTGCTCGAGTGACGGTCCGTATCACCTTGCTGACCCGAAACCTGCTTGAAGTTCTGCCTCGCCTTCTCCGGGTTTAGCCTAACCGCTAAAATATGGCGGCACTGTTCTGGGATATAACCCTCTTCTGACTGTAAAGGCTGATTATATGTGGTTCCTGCTTCAGACAACAATACAGCAGCTTAAATAACATCAATGGAAGAGCTTAACACTAAAAGGCCACCTACTGAGAAAAATTCACATTTTCATGTTTTTGTTTTTCCATTTGGGTTTCTACTGCTTAAAAAAACACCAAGACATTGTTTTTGGTAATAAGTTCATGTTTTCTGGTGTCTGGAAAACGAGCAGTTTCAAAAACCTCTTGAATGTTAAGTCACACGCTCCGTTACCTAGAAACGACATCAGAGTTCCACACATTACCTAGAAATCCCAGCAGAGCTCCAGCATGTTTGGTCAGCTGTTTTATTTATGCGCTGTACAATGGCTGCTGGAAAAGGCAGCTGATTTGTTGTTGACTTACCATCTAGAAACCGCTTTCTTATTGGTTTTGCAGGAGGCTCTACGTCTGCTTTTCAAAGATGCACGTTTGTATAATTGTGCATCTGTTTGCAGCCATTTTCATTATTATTTTTGCTGCTAGTCGAACAGTAATTTGAGAGGGGAGCAAGTGCAGGGAAGGTAAGACATCCATTGAGAACTTATTAACGCTCAATAATTAATTAAACAAACTCTTTACTGACCAACCTTTTTATGTCCAGTCTTTTAGGGAAGGCCTTCTTGGTTTCTTATCACATTCAAGTCAGGATTCTGTCTGGGTCAGTCCATAACTGGAAACATTTAAGTAAAATTAAAAGGAAAACAAGATAGTCAACATCACTGCCAGGTTGTCTGACCTCCCTAAATCTGATTTCCCTCCGAGTCGAAAATAAATTGCTCTCACACTGAAAGTTTGCCACTGGGCCTGCTGGAATGATAGTGGAAGAAGCTAGCTCTCCGCAGCCCGAGGAAAACCACAGAAAGCAAACAGACGGTCTCTCTGGCTCACACGTAAACACTCAACCAAAACCAACAAAAACAATCCAAAAGTGAAACATGAAACACATGTTCGGACACACATCTCGTTCAGAAACAAGGAGGCAGGAGCTTAAAGTCTATCTTTCTGGCTTAAACATGTCGTAAGTCATATCTAATAATATAAAAAAAGCTTTTAGCTGTGGGCTAAAGCTTTCTGTGGGTGTCGAGAGAAACCGAGAGTGGGAAACACGATCGAGTGAGGACACGGCACTATGAGGAACACCATGTGTTCCCCAAACTGATGATGTACTGATAAAGGCTGAATGGAAGTGGTGTTGTTTTCACCGGGAAGCTGAATGCACAGTGATGTGACTAAGCTGCAAGAGGGCCTGAGTGTATGAAGCAGCATGTGATGCTTGGAGACAAACCCATTTCCCATGATACCTCAGTGGAAATCAGCAGGCTGACGTCAAATTTCACTTTAAAGCACCGTATTGTTAAAACGGAAACAATTATACCTCTGTTGAGTCAAATATTTCTGCTTATTTTCACTTTGAGAAGTCTTTACAAACTATTTATTGCAACAAATGTTGCAGTTTTGGTCCCAAACTGAACCGAATCTACCAAACTATCAGGTGTGAAAACTATATATATATAAAGTCTGGATTTCTTATATATCCAAACTTTGCATGTAGTCATACAAATGACTCTGTAACTACTTCTTTTCATACAAAACTTTTGTTTATATCAACTATAAGCATATTAATGCATATTGGTGTATATTTGGTGTTTGAACTATTAAAATAGGCATCTAGAAGTGTGTAAAACTCAAGGCCCAGGGGCCAAATCTGGCCCGTTGTAGTTTTGTATGTGGCCCTCTAGACTCCAAATTACATCAATGAGTTCCTCCAGTTTTTCACAAATCTGCAAATTTAACAAAAAATCAACAAATACACACATTTTTTCTGATTTTACTGCATAATTTTCTCAAAATTGGCCAAAAACATTAAGTGGCTGCTGCCCCAGCTTTACTTGATGTCAAGTTGTACTCCATGATTGATGAGGTGAGTAATAAAAAGTCACATTTAACTTCATGCATTAGCGCAAAATACAAATATTTCTAATTTACCATCATCCAATCCGTGATTTTGATTACAAAAAACCACAAAAACAATCAAGAAATCCTGGAGGAACTGATCAGTGAAACACTTATTTAATTCTGAAATGAACAAACATCTATTTATTGACATTTTGTCAGTACATTCTGGCTCTTTAAGAACATTCAGATTTTTTATTTGGCCCTAAGTTTGAGACCCCTAATTTAGAGAATTTTTGTTTGTTTTTTTGCTGATTTTAGCTCCTTCTTTCATCCAAGTATTCTTATTTTAAGACTTTTCCCACATTTTCACCCGTGTGAAAAGTGCCGTTCGCAGACACAGACACACTCAGATAGTTTAAAAACCAGTAGCTGTAGGTTTGACGCCACTGACAGATGCTGCAGCCTCGTTTCCAGATGTTCGCCTGTGCGCTCCTCAGGTAGTTTAATAACACACAAACACACTCACATGCCTCGACGAAACATCACCCACTCATGACTCACCAGATTTATGTGCACACAGACACAGCAGTAATTCAGCTGGTAGGGATGTTTACCATTTGGAGGAATTTACAGTTTTTGGTAACGTGAAAGGAAGCCAGGAGATGCACAAACTATACTCTGTTTTATTGCAGCAATGCATTTCTGCCTGAAGAAACGAACTTAAATGCTTTATCATGTTAGCGAGATCCGTTCAGGTAAAACAAATGCATCTATAAGCTGTTTAACTCAATTTGCTTTCATTTCTTACATTAGCGCGGGCAGTTTCCAGGTCACATGAGAACTGTGTGTACGGTTTCTGTTTGCAGATTAAGGGCTTCCAGGCATTACCACGTCAGTACAGTACACAGAGCGTTACAGTGTCGTGCTTGGACTGCGGTCACACCGCAGCGGCAACGTGACGACGACCTGCGACGCTTTATCAAGTCTGAGAGCACACAGTCATCTTTTAGGTGAAAAATGTGGGTCAGTGAGACCTGAGGACCATTCAGATTCATGAATCAGCAGATGAGAGGAATTCAACCCGAATGCTGCGTGGGTTACAGCCTGAACTGTTACAAACGTGACCAAGTTTGGGTGATTTTTTCCAATCCTGTTCATAAATCAACTATTAAAATCTGAAATACAGCCAAACTGGTGACGTCAGGTTCCCTATTTTATCCAGTTTTCACTCCATGATTTTATTTTTAAGTAGTTATAAGAAAGATTAAAAGGGCCCAAAACCTGGGTGAAGGATTCAGACCTGAACATTCAGAGCCACATAAAGATGATTACAAAGTCAGCATTTTATCACCTGAAGAACATTTCCAGGATTAGAGGATTAATCTCACAGCACAACCTGGACAAACTTATCCATGTGTTCATCTTTAGTCACATTGATTACTGAACAGTTTCTTCACTTGTCTGCCTAAAAAATCAATCATCCAGCTGCAGCTGATCCAGAACGCTGCTGCTCGCCTTCTGACTAAAACCAGGAAGATAGAGAACATCACCATGAGTTTGTTTCAGCTTATCAAGTGATTAATTGGTTTATTTCCTGGTTAACATAACAGAAGGTTTCTTTTTTCACCAGCAAACCCAGGTGCGTTATCTTCCTCTTTGTCTTTACTTTTGCTTAAATTGTGAATAAAATGCTGATTTAGGCCCTGCAGACAAACCATCATGGTGAAGTCATGGGTCACAAAATGCTGCTTAGATAAACTAATTACCAAATTAAGAGCAATTTTAAAAAACAATTCTAAGTAAGCTGTTTAAAATGTCAAGCTAAGGCCATGGAGACCATACAAGTGCACACTGCTGCATTAAATTATCAAATTAAGCAAATTTTAATCTATTATCTCTGAAGTAAATAATCAGGTGGGTTTGAACGTACCTTGGTGAACGGCGCAATCTTTCCTTCTGCTGTAACTATTTTTGTCACATTTCAATCTGACAAAGATGTCAGACGGGATTTCTCCTGATGTGAGAAATGAAATCCTTTCTCAGTTTTCTTGAACTTATTTAACCTTCTGAATGCGTCACACTTCACCGCAACATGTAACAAGAACAGAAAATTCAAATTTAAACAGAAGTTTTTGTGTTTTTTTACCTGATATTTTAAAAAGAGATGTTTGTGCATTCTAAATAAATTAGTCCTGTTAATTTTAAAAAATCTAATCAGATTAATCATGACAAAAGTTTTAACTTTCTAAGCTTGAAGTGTAAATATGTATTTTGCTTAATAAATGTTTTATTGTCTCAAAGGAAACATGTCTGAAGATTCTCAGTTTTTAAGATTTGTTTTGTTTCAAATACTCAAGTAGGAGTAGCAATACTTCAGCTTATTTTAGTCAAGTAAAAATAAAAAGCAGCCTAAAAAATACTCAAGAGTAAAAAAGTATTTGGTAAAAAGTTTACTCAAGTACTGAGTAACTGTTCAAATTAATTATTTAATATTTAAAAATTACATCATCAGATGGACAAAAATATAAAGTGGAAATGTTTGTATTTTAAGAACAAAAATTACAATAATTTATATAAACAACAAAAGTAACAAAATCAGGCAAAATAAAAAGTTTCCAAATCAGTTTCTTTCAATAAAAATCTTATGAAACTTTAACAGAAACTGCAGGTGTTTGTCTGTCTGGTGAATTTTTGGTTAAAACATGTTAGTTTTTCATTCAGTGGGTAGAAAAGTACATTTTGTCAAAAAAATAAAAGTTACTGAAGTAAATGTAATGAAGTAAATGTAACCAGTTACTACCCAACTTTGCACATGTGTAAACTTGACGGCTGATTTAAATTTGCTAGTAGTAAAGAGCATCTTCAAAAAGTGTGAAGAATCTTTTTGAAGACAAAAACTTTACTATCTTCAACGTTTTTTCCTATTACTCCAGTTCAAATGGCTCCTTTTACTCTTCAGTTGAATCCAACACAAAGGGCACATTGTGTTGGATCATCTTGTTTCTACTAGAAACTTCTGATGTTGTGAGCAGGAAAAAAAGCCTGGAAGGCTTAGAGACAGAGCGATAAAACACAGAGAAACTTTGAGACTGATTAAGTTCTTCTGGCTAAACATTTGTGCCCAAATACACTGCAAAAACATAAAATCTTACCAAGTGTTTCTGGTCTAGCTTCTACTGCAAAGTATTTTTTCATCAATATTAAGGAATTATTTACTTAAAATAATCTCCTACATTTTGCT
Source organism: Xiphophorus maculatus (assembly GCF_002775205.1). Taxonomy (NCBI): domain Eukaryota; kingdom Metazoa; phylum Chordata; class Actinopteri; order Cyprinodontiformes; family Poeciliidae; genus Xiphophorus; species Xiphophorus maculatus. The sequence continues at coordinate 5,274,427 of NC_036464.1, read as the reverse complement.
AAAATGTTACTTGTAAGTCAGTTTTTTTGTATTTCAAGTGCACTAAGATATTTGGACTAAAAACTAGACCAGAAAGAAACACTTGGTAAGATTTTGTGTTTTTTTTCTCAGTAAAGCAGGTTTAAAAAAATCCAGTATTTCTTAGAAAATAACACAGCAAGGCCTGGGTTTGATATGGAGGACAAAAAAAAATGATAAACTTCAGAGCTACACTGCAAAAACTCAACATCTGACCAATATTTTTTGTTTCCTTTGTAGTGCAAATATTTTAGTACAAGTGAAATAAGAAAAAACTAACTTACAAGTAACTTTACAACAAGATAAACTTGTTGCAAGTAAAGAAAATGTTGAATATTGACAACGAATGTACTAGTTCCAGTGGCAGATTTGATTTATACTCCTAAAAACACGTTTCCCTTTTTAAATAATCTATTTTTGTTTGATTAATAGTAATGAATTTTTGATTTAAACAATGTCCTTTATCTTAATGAAAAGTTACTTGTAAATTAGTTTTGTCAAATATATTCACACTAGAAAACAGACAAAAATATTTTGTGTTTTTGCAGTGTATAAGGACAATTTTGTGCAGACAAAAAAATAAAAAACTGATTTTCATGATAAATACGTCCTTAAAAGCTTGTGGTAAATAATTGTTTTTACAAAATTTTTGCCTAAGCCTCGGTGTAGATTAGGATTAATGGTGAACAGATGTGGAATTACAATCACTGTTGCTATTGGATACCCTTTTAACATGTTAAATATGTTGATATTTAAGTGGGACAGGCTGCTGGTTCGGGGCTAAATTGTAATTAAGTTGGAAAAAATGCTTATTTTTGCCTGTTTTTATGAATAAACAAATTTTAAAAAACAGGTAAGGAAATTATATGTTTAATTTAAAAATACATACATTTTCTTGTTTTGACTCAGGCAGATTCAAAGCCACCTAAAGATTTAAAAATCAAATAGGTCACTTCCACTTTTCAGTTGAAGACTAATTTATCCAGACCAGCTTTCTGCTGCTGAATGTTTTCTGTTTTTAAAATGTTTTTCTGTGTTTTTTTTGGTTTGTTTTGATTGTAAAGCACTTTGTGGGTTTTTGACCTGTGAAAGACGCAGTTTAAATAAAATTTACTTACTATTTACATGTGTGTGGGGGCGTGAGTGTGTGTGTGTTTTTTCAACGTAAATAACTGTGTGTATTCCAGCCCACATAACCCAGAAACGACGCAGAAATGCAGAGATGGTTATGACTCATCTCTTGTCTAAAGCCATTTCTCCATTCATAATAAGACAAAAGCATCAATGAAACCAGAAAAATGCAGTTTTCTGGTCCTGGTGTAAAGGCCGACACACCTGCAATCACCAAAAAATAGAAACAACACAAATTAAAATAGTTGTGAAATTAAATTTATCTATTTTTACCGTAAATAAAGATGTGTGCAAAGTTGTAGATGCAAAGAAAACATAGTTATGCACTATAAAAAGTGTTAAAATTAGATGTTTTTTCGCTCGCTGATGGAGGTTAATTTTGTTGGTATACACACAAACACAAACTTTTCTCACTCTGTTTGCATGTGTGTGTAAATGCAGATAGTTTTCCCCCCTCCAGCGCATGAATGGGAGTCCTGAGAGCGCTAGATAAAGGTGGTCTGTCCTGCCGCCCCGCTCTCCTGATTCTTAAAAGGGAGTCATTGATGGGAGAACTGGTCTTGCAGGTCGTTAGGCCACGCATGGAGACGGCGAATCGTGAAAGTGACAGGTGCACAACAGCAGAGGAAACTCAGAAATATATTCAGGAAACCTTCAAGCAGTTTAAAAACCTCAAATCTTATAGATGGGAGGACAATTGGTAAAAGCAGATAAAAAGCTTCAAAATTAGAGGTAAAACTATTAATATTAGGGTAGAATAAAATAGAAATAACCTTCTTTGTCCTTTAGTGGGGAAATTTACTAAGTGACAGGAAATCAAAGCATATAAATTAATACATAACATAATGAATAATAAACAAAACACAAAAACTGCAAAGAAGCTGAACCAAAGCAGAAAAATCTGTTGCAGAGCATAAATTAGCATCATAAGAGCAACAAGTTTTAAATACATGTTTTGAAAAAACACTTTACAATCATGCTAAGTTAAATTAAGGCAGAAAGCTGCTGAAGAAGCAGAGTTAAAGACAAAACATTTAAACCTGATCTGTGTTTTTAGATCTAAGCAAGCAAATAAGCATGAGAAAGAAACAATAAACCTACAATGCTACTGGTAGCATGCTAGCTTATAGTAGCTAAAGCTATTTGTGATTCTAGCAACATTTTGCATACAAAAATCAATAAAATGGCATCACTAGAAGGAATGCTAGCACTACCATGTTAGCTAGCAATAGCAAATATAGACACAAAAGAGTAGACTTCATGAGTACAGCAGTGGTGTGGCCATATTGTGAGTGGCATATCAATGTCAGCTTAAAGAAGCAAACATTGTCTGATGCCAATAGAATATTACATGCAAAAATCAACAAAAACAGTAGCATAAGCTAGCATGCTGACATTAGCACACTAGATAGCTGTAGCAGATATAGACACAAAAGAGTAAACTACATGAAAACAACAGTGGTGTAGCCATATTGTGAGTGGCATGTTATCTTAAAGTAGATAACACTATCTACGAGTCAACCACTCTAACTGATATTACGTCCCAAAATCAACCAAAATTGTATTATAAGCTGCCATGCTAACAGTAGCATGTAAGCTAGCAATAACAAATATACACACAAAAGGGTAAACTACATGAAAACAGCAGTGTTGAAGCCATATTGTGAGTGGCATTTTCTGTTGAAATAACCTAGTGAGGGTGTGAGTTTGCAAAAATCGGTATTTCATTCAAAACATATGAATGAAATTATGATTTTTCAGATTATGAAACAATTTTTAATAATAACCACAACAACAACAAAAAACTTAAGTTCAAAATACAGATGATTTTCATTTAATATGTGAAAACTGACCTGGTCCTATTAAAAAAACAACAAAAAGAAATCTTGCTAAATAATAAATTCATGGTAAATTACTACATTTTCTGGATTCAGTTTCAATAGCTAGACACAGGCCTGATTACTGCCAGACCTAAATAACCAAGAAATCACTTAAATAAAGGCTGAAAAAGCTCCACCTCATTCCTCCATTTAAAAGAAAATCAAGAACAGATGGGAAGAAAGTACAAATATGTTGTTTCTAATGGCATATAAGCAATAGTCTCAGTTGGTATCAGTTCTCAAAGGTATTTTGGGAAATTTAAAACAAACGACTGTAGATTTTCTCAGCACTGTCGTCTGAAAGCAAACAGACTAAACACAATATGTTGCCATCGATCATATGTGACTTTTTGTGATGATTTTTAAAATGACGCTGCTGATAAATTGTATTAAGTCACAATAACAGTCGCAGTCAGCGCTCTGCGGGAGCATGATCCGAACAGATTCATTACAAATGCAGTCCTTCAGGACCCGATTTGGACGAGCTAACCACCACGGGAGTTTGAGGGAAAGTTTCTCAACAGGAGACATGTGTGGGCATGCTGGGAAATGAAAACGGTGAGAAAAGAAAAAGCAGGACTGCATTAGAAAGAGAAACAGAAACATCATTAGTGAGCCCACAAACAGTCATTTCCTCCTGTGAGCCAGCAGTTTGTATCAACATTCAGCTTTTGTTTGAAAGACGCAGATATGAAATATGGACGTGAGTTGGAGCACCGCAGCTGGACCGAGGAGAGGGGAACACGGGTCTTCTCCAGAACCACATTCTTTAAGAACCCGAGACCCATTTAGCATCCTGCTAGAAGCCGGTCACACCGTCAAGGACCCTGAACCTTGTTCGTAGTATTTCACGTACCCAGAATGCAATAAGCAGTATTTCAGAAAGCAGAAAGGATAATCTTGCAGCTGCAGTATTTATGTTTTAATATGTTTATTAAAAATGTCGCCATGTTGTGACAGTTTAATATGAGACAGATAATCTGTGAAAAGATTAATCTCCTCCACTTCAATTGGCTTCTGAACAGACGCACCAAAAACAACCAATCAGAACCAAGAGGAGGGTCTTAGTGCTGCCAATCATGGACACGCCAATAGTGGAGAAACACCTTACACTACAAAAACACAAAATTGTATTATTTAATATTCATGAAAAAATTTTCCGCTAAACTGTTATTTAGCTTATAACATGGTAAAAATTAAAAACTGTTACAAGTCATTTTATCTGCAAATGGAACAAGCAATTTTTTGTCAATATTAATGAATTATTTAATTAAAACAAACTCATGTTTCTTGCTGAAAAATTACTTTTAAGTTCATTTGTTCTATTTCAAATGTACTAAGGTATTTGCACTAGAAACTAGACCAAAATATTTGGTAAGATTTTGTGTTTTTGGATTGAAGTTAGTCAAGTTGTGAAAACTGCAGATGTACGGATCACACATACTAGCATTTATAAGTTTTAAGAACGTGATTTTTTTAAAAATAAGCTCCACTTGTTGTGTTTTACAGTGCGAGGTCAGTGTGTTCAGGTTACTTTGAGTCCATGGACGTCCGAGCTGCAGCGGGTAATTACATGTAATCACCCAAAATGTTTATACTGTACAAATAGCTGAAGCATGCTGAGTGAGTGTTATGAATGAGGCGGGCCCCTCTGCGATCACCCGGCTCTGGATGGTCATGAGGCGGGATGGAGGCCCAGTAGGACCACCGAAACCACCTTCCACCGTGTCACAAGCTGCACAATGTCTTTAAAGACACGACTTATTACGTGGTTAATGTCACTACATCGTCTAAAACTAGAATCTGGATCAACTTTAACATCAGACTATATTTTACTCTAAAATCTCTTACCCAGGTTCTCAAATAACTAGAGACTTTATCTCATTATACTGGCAATTACATATGGAGCAACATTAGTGCATACCTGTGGACACCATTTTATTTAACTTTTACAAATAAAGGCCAGCATAAAAAAATACTTTATTGATCCCAAAGGGGAATTGTTGTTGTTGTAACTAATTAAAACATTTTCAAAGGATTATTGCAGATAGTGATGGTTGTCTCCTGTAGCAGTCTGTTACAACAAATTTCAAGAAGCCTCTAACTGAAGACACTGCTTTTCTAGGGTTGTCCATAATTTTTACACTACAAAAACACAAAATCTTACAACGTATTTTTGTTTAGTTTCTTGTGCAAATATCTTAGCACACTTGAAATAAGACAAAACTAGCTTACAAAGAACTTTTCAGCAAGAAATATTTAAACTTGTTTTAAGTAAATAATTCCTTAATAATGATTTTTTAAAAAAGGTTCTGGTTTCATTGGCAGATTATTTCACTTATAACAGGAAAAATGTCTTGTTATAAGTAAAATAATTTGCCAATGGAACTATAACTTTTTCATCAATATTAAGGGATAATTGACTATTTCTTATTGAAAAGTTAGTTGCAAGTTGGTTTTGTCTTATTTCAAATGTATTACAATATTTGCACTAGAAACTAGAAAAAAAATGTTCTGTGTTTTTGCAGTGTAGAGATGGATTAATAACATGCCTATGAACTGTTAGTATTCAGGGAGCCTTACTGGGAAGTGGGACAGTTTGGTTTATATGTATAATGCGATAACGCAGTCCAGGGTCTAAACTTAATTTTTTTTTTTACAGTGCAGGGATTCTTGAAGCTGAAAACTGTTTTTTGAGTAAAATGGGAGTCATGAAACTCCATCAACTGTTTTTTTTTTCTCTATGTTCGCCACTTGTTGCTCTCGTTTCGCTTCGGTTCAACACCAGCGGTCAGAAAGTGTGGCTCCTAAAATGTCAACACACTCCCAAGATTCACTTCCCCACCAGGTCGCACCCTCACCCTGCTTCCTTATCGGCCTCCGCGCCCCGCTGCTGGTCACGTGTGGCGAGCCCATGCCTGGTCTAAGTAAAGCCCCTTACAAAGCTAGATAGGACATGTTACATTTTACAGCTGCGTCGCTCCAACTTACACGCCTGCTGTCTGTTTCTTCCCTTTTAACTCAGCGGAGTGTCGCTTTGCTATCATGCTGGGCTGCAGAAGCTGAGTGACACACAAAGATAAAGAGCTGCAGATTGTTGGGTGGTGTTGTAGATAAGATACGCATTGTTATTAAGGTGTGATGTTTACAACCTCATGGAGAAAGTTTTATTTTACAGCAGGAAATGTGACTGCAGTATACGGTCAGTAGAATATTATGGAAAAGTATGTTTGTTTCATGATGGTTTTCATTTACAATTAAAATAATATAGATAACCAATCGAATTTTTTAAAAATTAATACAGAAATGTGGGCTTAATAGAATAAATGAAGATACACTTGCATTTTGAAGTGGAAATTTCTGGGTTGCAAATCAGAAAAGTCAATTTAAAATAGATATAACATTAAAGCACCTGCTTGAAATGTCATAATTTCCAATGTATTTCTTAAATGAAAATCCAATATGGCCGCCACTTGAGTAAAAATAATTATATCATTTTTGATAACTTCCCAGTTAACTAAGGTGCCAAATGATTTCCTAATTTAATTTCTGACTTTTGAAACAAGATGCTAGTTTAGCTTGTCTGACTTTGAGTGATTTCGTTAAACGCAGTCCTGAGAAACAAAACGAAACGTATTTTTTGCAAAAAAGTGGAAAAGATTCTTAATGTATAAAGAAAGAAAGGCTTAAACTCTAAGTGTGGAAAAGCCTTTACTGTGCTAATATGTTGGCTACTACAGCTAACCACCTGGCTAACGTTGGTTAGCATGTTTGGTTAGCAGCAAATTTAAAATATATATCTTAAATATTTTAATTTGTACATTAGTGTACAAGATACCAACCTCAAGATTTCTCTTTCACTTTCTTGGATTTAATACATTAGCATTGACAAACAAAAAAACCTCAGTGTGGTATCAACAATTAGCGTTTTCAAGCTAAAAAATTTAAGCTAGCTGTGCATTTTTTACACTAAATATCTGTCTAGTTAAATTTATCTGGCCACACTTATGGTAATGATTTGTTATCTTTTAATGAAAATATTTATGTCTGTATACTTTTAATATTAATCTGTTATGACAGCTAGCAAGCTAGCTTGAGTCTAGTTGCTGTTAGCATATTGAACTTTGAGTCACTGATGTTTAAAAGAATTAGCTAGCTTTGGGAAAATCTTAATTGAGAAATGTCACCATGAATGCATACGAATACCCAATGACGTTAATATATAAAGAAATTGTTATTCAACAGTGGTAAAGAAAAGTGACAAAAGTCCAGTTTTAGCCTTTAGCGTTCACTGAGTTTCAGCTCAGTAGCTGAATGTCGACGTGAAATGTCAAGAGATAAAACATTTCTGAATGCTATCTCTCACTTTTTGCTCACTCTGCTTTCTGTGGATGATGAAAGGGCAGCCAAGAACTCCTGGCCTCTGAAAATCAGCAGCCAGAGACAGAATTAGTCATACCAGGTTAGCATGTCTGTGTGCCTCATTAAATAAACCAGAGGGACTTCTACCCACATGCTCTGTGGCATCTCACCTACTAAGGCCTACTTCTGTTGATGATACTTAAACCCTCCTGATTATTTACACTGGGAAAGAAAAGAAGAAAACATGTTTTACGAGGGTTTTCCTCCTGTAATGATATGAAGTCATGACCGCAGCCTCAAACACAGGGTGAGGCAAAGTAAACAAAAACTTCTCTCATCCTTTTGTCCCCAGCATTTGCAGAAAATGTGGAATGGTGAGTAAAATGAAGAAGCCTGAAGAGTAATGTGACTGTCGCTGTATGACTGTAACAGCTCAGCATCCAGGCATCAGAAATGATATTCCACCGTAACTTGCCCTGGCTGACACCATCAGTTGTTAGCAAGCACTGCTAATCCACTGCATTTGCTTTTGCTGCTCTTCCTTAAAGACTTTTTTGAGCTCCAATTCAGACTGTAATGTTATTCCGTCATCAAAAACATATCTGGAGTGTTGCTTTAAATATTTCATGTATGTTTGGGAAATTTTTTAATCTCCATTGCAACCATTCAGCTGTGCTAAACGCCTATGTGGATCTAGCTCCGCCTTTGAGACGCAGCTCCTCCTCTGACCTAAAGTTTCCAAGCTTCCTAGATTCCGAGCAGCCCTCCCCCACTCTGCTCCTTCAGACTAGCCAGCAGCAATTAGCAAACACCTGGTGGAACTGTGCATCACCTGAGCTCATTATAGGAGCTACTTCTCAATGAAACACTGGTAAAAAATGCTGCAAAGGTTTTAATAGAGAAGTCATGTTGGGATTACCTCCTGAAGTTTCAGAAACATTAGTAGTTTTTAAAGAGACAGAGTCCTAATTCCAAGACATTAAATTACAAAGTGAAATTGCTCGAAGCACTTTCATAACAACTAAAGGTAAAATAGTTACTTCATTTTACTATCAAAAGGCACTATGTGCCTGTAAAATACACAATACTGCCCCTTTGTTTGTTTGTTTGTTTGTTTGTTTGTTTGTTTGTTTGTTTGGTTGGTTGGTTGGTTGGTTGGTTGGTTGGTTGGTTGGTTGGTTGGTTGGTTGGTTGGTTGGTTGGTTGGTTGGTTGGTTGGATTGGTGGTTGGTTGGATAGATGGATGGATGGATGGATGGATGGATGGATGGATGGATGGATGGATGGATGGATGGATGGTTTGGTTGGTGGATGGATGGATGGATGGATGGATGGATGGATGGATGGATGGATGGATGGATGGATGGTTTGGTTGGTGGATGGATGGATGGATGGATGGATGGATGGATGGATGGATGGATGGATGGATGGATGGATGGATGGATGGATGGATGGATGGATGGATGGATGCCTCTCCGCTCACTGTTGGTGGTCACTGTTGACTCATTGAGGGAACTTGGAGCAACAGCCCCAGCAGGATCCAGGCTGGAGAGACGAAGGGAAGTACCTCGTAGCTCCCACATAAACACGCTGTAACTGCACACATCCAGGACGCGTCTCTTCTGCCTGGCTTGCACACAGCACACCGTAAAACTGGAGCCACAAGGACAGAGAGTAAACACTGGGTTCTCTCATTAGATGCTCTGTAAATATTTAAAACTCGGCGTGCTTTAAAGGGAGAGGGATATGACGGACCCGGAGCAGCAACGGCCGAGTATGACCACCCCTGGCCGAGTCCCTCCACTCACCCTGCAACGGCGAACAACATTTCCTTATTCAGTATCCGTAAACTGCGGCTTTCCCTGGCTCACCTCGCAGCTGCAGGGGAGGCTGGAGGCTACTTCCTGAATATAAGGTGATGATTATGTATTTACTTTCTTACAGTTTGAGCCCGAATGAAAGCACAGAAATACTACGTCCTCCGGGCAAGTCGGTGGTTTTACTCTGAAAACGATCATAACAACCACACAGAGTTTCTATAAGTGTCACCTTATGAACAAATGTAGATGATCAAATGTAAATCCTGCTACCAACACAGAGAGAAAAGGAAAAGGCTGCATGAAGTAAAACCATACAGCAGGCGTGTCAAACTTAGTTTCATTTTGGGGGATTTCCAAAAATATGAACATCCTTAAAGGGACTGTTGTGCCTGAAAATGTTGATAAATTTTATTAACTGTTAAAATATCAACACATAGTTGTTTGTTTCAGCTTTCAAAAAGTGTTTCTTAAAAATAATCACTGATCAGTCCATCCAGGATTTTCTGATTGTTTTTGTGGTTTTTTGCAAACAAAATCAGATTTCGTGGCGCTAATTTAGAAATATTTGTAAGAAATTTTTAATGTGTGATGATAAATGTGATTTCTTCTTCAGATTCGCTGTAATACAGACAGCTACAGAAGATCTTTCCTGCCAACAATAACTCTTTGAAGAACCTGAATTAATCAGCTACAACAACATTTAACTTCTCTTTGGGGTCAATAACGTATTTTTGAACTGAACTGAATAATTCATAAATCTAACTCTCATTTTCTCCCATATTTTGTGTTTATCTCCAATCAAGCAGGAAACATTTTTGTGCTAGCACCATAAATTGGATTTTGCCATAAAATTGGATTTTTAAAACTAGACATTTCAGGTGTCGTCATCTTTAGTATGAATTAAATTTTAGTGATCAGTTTGAACCAAAACAGTAGTTTAGTTTCATCTCAACCTCTGGCATTGTTCTGGCGTTTGACCGTTGAGCGTTCTTTTTGGCAGGATTGTAATAGTTAAACTGGCTGACTGTTACCAGAATTGGCGTTTAAGCAAAGTAGACCAGTCTCTAACTGGTTTGAGGTTGAGGCTTTAGGAAAGCTATTCCAGAGCCTTAATGTTAGCCTTCTTCATCCATAACAAAACCAGTTCTGATGTTTTTGGGATCTTGTGCATGGCTGCAAATTTCAGTGGACCTTGAAACAGGAAAGGGTTTACGCTAGTAGGGAGTGCCTCTAGTGGTCATTGGGAAAAAGTTACAGTTCACCCTCATCAGGTGTTTCTGAACATCCCAAATAGTTTCCTTTCATTTGTGTGGGTCTTATTTCGGGCCTTGGAAAAGTGGTGACACATCTGGATAACTCAGCTGTTGAAAAGATAATCTCAGATTAGAAATGTCTCTTTGCAAATGGCTGCAAACAGATGTGCAAATATACAACTGTACATCTTTGAAAAGCAGAAGTGGAGCCTCCTGCATAACCAAAACGAATGCAGCAATGTTTTTCTGGGTGGTAAGCCAACGACAAAATATTCATCTTTTCCAGCAGCTATTGTACAGTGCATACAGGGGTAAAACCAGCTGACCAGATGTGCTGGAGCTCAGTTTGGGTTGTTGGGTAACAGACTGAGCTTGACTAGGGTTGTTGGGTAACAGACTTTGAGACTTTACATTTGGAAAACAGTAAATGGGTAGGTGGTTTTTTTTCCCAAGTGCTTTGAGTTTTTTTTAGAAGCAGTAGAAACCGAAATGGAAGTACAAAAACATAGTAATTCCCCTTTCAGGTATAATTGGTGTGTGAACTATTAAAAGATGCAGTCAAGCGTTTCAAGTATCGCTGGATTTTATCTATTTGTGAGCGGCTGTGGTCTCTAACCCAGGATGAATGCAACCACAATCACTCACCAGAAGCTAACTGGCCTTACATTTAACCTTAAAACAGAGCAAATGTAATATTCACTGCAGTCGTTGCATCTCCAGGTGGAATGACGTAAAACAATAATGGCAAAGCTGCTAAAAGGCTACATATATATAAAAGTAAGCTAGCTGACTGTGCTGCTTTGGTTTGAAACTTAAGTGAATAGTGGCGGCCCAGGGGGAAACCCCCGTCTCCAATAGTCACGTTTCCTCGTGACAAATAATGTGCTGATATATCATTAACTGGTGACAAAATCACCCCAATGTTTCTTTGTGTCAAGCTAGTTGAGCTAACATTAGCAACACCAGTTGCTAATGCTGCAGATCAAATTTTGAAGGAATGTTGTGTTTACGTTTCAGCTTCCTTGCTGTCCACATTTTTAAGTTAGCATCATTAGACTGGAGCTGTCAGTCTCATCTCCTTTGGCTCAAAAAGGTCTCAGATCCGGCTTCTTATTACCCAACGACACAACTAAACAAATTGTAACTGCGCTGTTTTCCCAGACTGACGGCAAGTACAGCTGAGCCAGTAGCTCCAGTCATGAGCAGGTTTCAGGCTCTCTGCACACAGAAAAAGACACATGTCCACATTGTTTCTTTGCCAGAATGGGGTCATGTAAAGTTAGCACACACAGGTACGCAAAGAAGGGACTTTCAAGGGTTGATTTACAACTGCTGGATGACTCAAAGCTTCAGGACTTTCAGGGACTCTCCCCTGCTAGACGGAGAAATTAAACTTTCACTTTGGTTATTGCAAGTGGTTAGAGCTCATTAAAGAGAGGAAGTTTTCTCTTCAATATTTAACTTTTATAAGTGAATCAACCGGCTCTGCAGCTGCAGGAAAAAGCTGATCAAATGGAGGTTTAGGACCTTGTCAGGAACTAATTTGGCAGGAAGAGAGGCTGTTATTCTCCTTTTGGCCAGCTTCCACCCATGTGGCTCACATATACAGCGCTGAACATTTTCGATCACACTGCAAATACCAGTTTTATTGTTTTCATTGGGATTTTATATAGTAGATCAATCACTGTAGTGTTTAATTAACACTATAGAGTAGTGCATGATTTGGATTTAAAAGGAAAATAGTATGTAGCTTTTGAAATAGTTTAGCGGTAAAAACAATAATACAGTCCTACCTTTCACCGTATTCACAGCTGCAGGTTGTTTGCTTTATATTTCTATAAACATTCTACAGACTGACATTTTTGCAGCTAAAACAATATATAAAAAACAATATCAACAACAATAAATATAAATAATAACATAAACATCTGTAACCTAATATCGCGGGGCGCTGCGCGGTTGGCTGCACAAAGAGACAAGGATAGAAACCAAACTTGTCGCTTTACTGTAACTTTTAATGAGGAAAGATATGGCAGATAACAGCAATCAATCATAACGACCTGCAGCTGTCATTGCTAATGACCGTCAGCCCTCAGTGTGATCAGGATTTGCAGCAACACTTTTAACAAGGTAATTAGATTAACCTTCACAAACTTTATAAGTAAGTATGATTAGATTGCATTAAAGGTACCCGTCTAACCGTTGGTAATCATGGAGACAATGTCCGCGCTGTCATGTAGCCTAGCTTGTATGGAAAGAACTGCTTAGCATCTCGTCTTTTGTACGTTTTTAAAGCTGCTCCAGTGTAAAGGGAAACGCTATTTATGACATAGTGACATAAATCATGTGGTGTGAATTCAGGAACAGTCTATAATTTGATCAACACATCAGTGGGGGAGGAGAAATGGGTCGGTTTCTAAGCTAGCTGTTTCCAACTTCTGTAAATTGGCAAAAACAACTTTATAAAACAATTCCAGTCGCTCTGTTCCATCATGGAGCCTCCACGCAAAGGATCGATAGCAGAAAATCCTGTGCAGTTATTAGAAATAAAAATATCTAACTCATCATGGATTCAAGTTTAGCAACGTGACGAAATGTGAAAAAGCTCAAGGAGTGTAAAAACTTTTTTTTTTAAAGGATACCAAATATGAACAAAGTCTTAGCCACTTTATGTCATCAGCACTTGACCCCCAGGTCTGGGCTGTTCATGCCAAAACAATACCAGGACGAGCGCTGGACTTCCCAGAGCAGCAGTGGAACACAAATAGCAACTTCTAGAGACTACAGAGGAGAGGGGAAGCTGACGGAGGAGGAAAAACAGCGAAGAAGAGGTGGAAATGGGTGGTGGCCAGGAAGCACGACGCTTCCTGGCCTAATCACAACTCAGAGGGTTTCCTTTCATTGTAGCAGCGCCAGGCACCATTAACTAGTCGCAACGCTGCGACACACACACACACACACACATACACACACACACACGCACACACGCACACACACATCTATGCTCCACAGAAAACCACTGGTGGAGAAACACTGCACTAATTAACACATCAAAATGTACCACACCAACAGTTTTACTTCAGTAAAAGTAAAAATGGTTTAAAATACTTAAAAGTGCTGAAAGGAAAAGTACTTAATGGATTGGTCTAGATCAGCTGTCAAACTCAAGGCCTGTGGGCCAAATCCAGCCCACTTTAGCTTTTTATGTGGCCCTCTACATTCTAGACTAAACACTAAGTGTGCTTAAATATGTCATCAATTAAATCAATGCAGTTTTTGTCTGTTTACTGCCAAATTATATCAGTCCCTCCAGTTTCTGGGAAATTCACACAAAATCAACAAATTCCTGATATAAAATTTGGAGTTTATTGCAGATTTTTCTGAAAAATTGTCAAAAACTTTCTTACTTGTATTAAACAGCTGCTTCATCTTAAATTGATGTCAGATTGTTTTATTGTCTTATACAGAGACAATAATAAGTCGCATTTACAGTCATAAATAAGTACAGATATTTCCAAATTAGTACCACAAATGTTAGATTTTTATTGCAATAAAAATTCCAAAAAGAATCACAAAATGCTGGAGGTGCTGAAAAAATAATACTAATAAGATAGTAATATTATTATCTTCAATAATATTAATTAATTTTAAGAATTCATTGATGTTTTATCAGTTTGTGAACAGGTTTTATCAATATGTTCTGGCACAACCGGCCCTTTAAAAGCCCTTTTGTTTTGATTTGACCCAAAACGAAAATGAGTTTGACACCGCTGGCCCGGATTTAAGAGCTCAGTTTCATTTAAAATCTGAATGCTCCGGCTTTATTCTCGTAAATTACATTTTTTTATCAATAGTACAAATTGGAGTTGAAATGTATGGAAATGATCTATTATCTATTTCTTTGTTCGGTGTGTCTAATGTAGAAAGCTTTTACTTTAATGTGTATACTGCAGTTGAAATAACATATTAGTTTTGATTTGTGTTAAATAAAAACTGTAAGATATAACATAACGTTTATAACATTTCTAGTGCAAATATCTTAGTAAACATAAAATAAGACAAAACTAACTTACAAGTAACTTTTCAGCAAGATTTAGGATCTTGTTTTAAGTAAATATTTACTTAATTTTCAGTAAAAAGTAATTGTTCCTCTTTCAGATTATTTCTCTTGCACTTTTTCATCAATAACAAGGAATTGTTGACTTAAAAAAGCTCCTATATCTTTCTAAAAAGTTACTTGTAAGTTAGTTTTGTCTCATTTCAAGTGTGCTAAGCTATCTGTACTAGAATCTAAACCAAAAGAAAAAGACCAAGGAGTCACATTAACAAAAGAGAAAAAACATTAACATTTTGGCTAACTAGCTTGTTTTAAGTCAATAATTTCTTAGTATTGAGGAAAACGAACATGTTCCACTGGCAGATTGTTGCACATGAAACTAGTTTCTAGTGCAAATGTCTTATTACATGTGTAATACGACAAAACTAACATACAAGTAACTTTTCAGCTAGATTTAGGAGCTTGTTTTAAGTAAATAATTCCTATTGATTAAAAGGTGCTAGTTCCAATGACAGACATATTTACTTATAACAAGACCATTTCCCATGTTACAAGTGAAATAATCTGCCAGTGGAACTAGAATTTTTTTTAACCAATATCAAGGAATTATTTACTTGAAACAAGCTCCTATATCTTACTGAAAAGTTAGTGTGGAAGTTAGTTTTGTCGTATTTCCAGTGTACTAAGATATTTGCACTACTTGGTAAAATTTTGTGTTTTTGCAGTGAACACATTACAGAAACATAGTGGAGTAAAAGTTGATTAAATCAACAAATCACAGCTACATAAAACATGTACTGAAGTTCATCCAAGCACTGAAGAAAATGTTCATTTTTTTCAACATCAACAATCTCAGACATTAAATATGGATTTTAAGGATGTCGTGTTAACACACACACACATACACACACACACACACACACAGTGTGAGTCACAGGTATCCTTCTTGGCAGAGACCCGGCTCATTGTGCGGCCCTGCGGCTCTGCTCTGATAAACACTTCATTATGAAATCCTGAGGACACAGTAAATATTTGCCAAGGCCGTTATCAGGCCGCCTTATCTTGGCGTGAACTCTAGGCACCGCATGACTCCGGGGCTTTTATTTTCTTAATGCCTTTGCTACCGACGATAACTAGGCAAGAATGGCCCAATAGAAGTAGAAAGAAGTGGGGGGAAAAAATAAAATACGTCTCTTCTTTCAAAGGCTCCTGGAAATCCAGGCAGGGCAACAACAACAACATGGAGGGAAATGTAGGCCAGGCCTTTCAACCGGTCTAGACGTGAGCGAATGAGAAGCAGCTCAGGTGACTGATAGCTGAAGCACATTTACAGCAGTGGAGTTAATCAGTTATGAGTCGATGCCTTCATCCCTGACCCGGTTCACAGCGGGTCAAACATCATCTAGGGTCGTATAAATCTAATTGTAGTTGTCTGAACAAACAGCTACGTGTTGATTATCAGTTCTCAGTCACCATGCCTTGGCTTTTTTTTTTTTTTACAGCTGCTGGCCTATTTTACTCCACAAACCAAAGCTGACCTTCAGTCATAATGAAATGTTAGTACACCCTATTACATCTGGTATTTCACACGTTCAGGACAAACGACACACAAATGTCTTCATTTCTTAAAGAAGACCAATTATACTTCCTTAACAGGTGGATATTGGTATACAAACATGTTCATTACATTTTTGCACAAGATCATTCTTAGATAATGAGATTTTAGTCTCACTATCTCATTTCAGTTCTGTCTATGAGCTGTTTTAGGGCGTCTTGTCACTTTAAATCCAAATAAGATGCTGCTAGCCACGCCCCCAACTCAACGTTTACACTCATGAAAATGGCTGCAAATAGATGCCCAAGTATACAATCATACATCTTTGAAAAGCAGAAGTCACGCCTCCTGCACAACTAAAATGAATGAAACATGTGGTTTCTGATCGGTAGGTCAACAATAAAACATACAGCCTTAAAATCAGTTGAGCAAAGGAGCTGGAACTCAGGTTGGGTTGCTAGGTGACGAGCAGAACTCAGCTTGGGTTGCTAGGTAATGGGTTGGGCTTCGAAGTAAAAAAAAAACATATTGTGAGAAAACAATAATTATTTAATATTTTTAACGATTATATCAGACGGACTGATATATTAACTTTTTGGGATATTTTGGAGATGAAAATAAAATAATTGCATAGTAAACAAAATCTTTTTTTATTATTTTATTTTATAATTTTTTAACATTAAACTTTTGAAGCTTTTACAAAAACTGTGTGTCCGTGTCTGGTCAAGTTTTTTTTTAAAGGTTTGTTCTTCATTCAATGAAGTTTCTCACAGTGGAAAGAAAATATAGAAATTTTACTCAAATTTCTAGATTTCCTTCTAGAAATTTTACTAGTAGCGATACTTCACAATAAAATTACTCAAGTAAAAG
Organism: Xiphophorus maculatus; assembly: GCF_002775205.1. Taxonomy (NCBI): domain Eukaryota; kingdom Metazoa; phylum Chordata; class Actinopteri; order Cyprinodontiformes; family Poeciliidae; genus Xiphophorus; species Xiphophorus maculatus. Next base: position 5,257,481 of record NC_036464.1, on the reverse strand, counting down.
TAAAAAATTTAATAAAAAAAAAACCCAACACTTTTTCCAAAAAGTTACTCAGGTAAATGTAACTAGTTACTACCCATCTCTGCTGTTTGGTCTGAATTTAAGTGGGAAAGTAACAGCCGAGATCAACAAGTTTATATTAACACAACAACATCAGCAAAGAAGCAACTGGTCCTGAACCAGTCTCCGGAGGCCTGTGAGTCCATTTCTACGCTACAGGTTTAGAAATCTAAACAGAAGGAAAGATTATTCACTAGTGGAAAATATTTGATACACTTGTTAACGTTCCCAGGAGGAAACGGTGGGACTCAACTATAACCAGGTCAGAGCGTGACTCAGCGGAAAGGGCGTGGCCAAAGTTTGGCCTCATTCAATGGAAATCAAACATTTATTGTATTGTTCACCGTTTATCTAGATAAATTTCTTACCATGATAAGATTTTGATTTATTGTATCCACAATCAAATCCAGTTAATGATGTTTAAAAAAAACACCTAAAGCTGTCTGTTTTCTCCACTGTCTGTTCACTGAGATTATCAATAAATATCAATAAACTTTCAAATATGATTAAATAAAGTCACTGTGTGCATGTTAGTGATACAAATCACACTTGTTTATGTGACTGGAGTCCTAAAGGAGCATAATACAAATTGAAATATTTTTCAAGAGCATTATTTGTGTTTGTATTGTGTAGGCAAAGCCATAATAAGTAAAAATAAAAAAAACACAAAAAAGAGCTTTTTTATCACAATAGTACCACAAAATAATGTGTTAACGCTTTAAGTTTGGAGTCAAGTCCTCTGCTTTCCTAATGGGATCCAGTTCAGGCCAAAATATTTTTGGCCCGCAGTAGCTTTTCATGTTGGCCTCTACAATCCAAAATACATCAACAAGTCCCTCCAGTTTTTCACAAACCAACAAATCCCCACTTTTTTCTGATTTTACAGTAATTTTTTCTCAAAATTGGTCATAAACATTGGGTTTAAGTGACTGCTGTCATAGTCTGTGCTACAGTGAATAATAAAAAGTCACATTTAACATCATACATTAGCGCACATATCACAAAAATGTCTTACAGGTATTACTAAATTAGCTCCACAAAATCTGATTTTGATTGCAAGAAAAACACAAAAACAATCAATACATCCTGGAAGAAGTGACGAGTGTAAAAAGATAAAGCCGACACAGAGAGAGGAAAAGCAGAACATAAGTGGTTTAAAGTTGTGTTACATCTGTTTATCAGTTTATTTCCTCTTTGCTGTGGCACACTGCAGCCGCTGTCATTTTTTTACTTTCAATAAATGACAAAAACTGGACAGATTGCCTCGTTTGTTTGTAGGATGTGGCGATATTCATAACAATCAACAAATACGATGAAGAATATTAAATATAAAAGAGAAATTTGCTTAGTCCGCTGTTGCATCTTGACATAATCCAAACTGTTTGTAGATTTATATCAAGGGGGAATACATATGTTTCATTTCAAAACATCGGCAATTTTCCCAGCTTTAATTTAAGCCATATTTTATAGAAATCGGTTAAGAAATGATGGCGCTGCCACCATTTTGTGACGGATTCCTGCTCATCCCGCATCCCGTACGGTTTTGTGCACGTGACTCAGTGACTCAGTAATGGCGCCTGCAGGAGCGTCGCTCGCGTTGGCGGCTGATAGATGACGTCCAAACCAGTTATGTATATCAATGGAGAAATCCTTCAACCGCCAAATTCTGATACGATTCCATTTTTGTTTACGTTTTGTGAAGAAGGAACTTGTGTTCAGCGTTTTCTTCAGAGGTTTTGTGCCGATTCCTTTAGTAATTCTTGTTGCAGCGCCACCACAGGCGAGGAGTGGAGCAGGTTTTCCAATTAGTTTGTATCATTTGATAGTGCAGTGTGAATGCGAACCACAGGAGCTGAGAATGTGACAAATGTAGCAATTCTGGTCCCCAATCAAACCGAATTTACAGAACTATCAGGTGTGAAAGCAGCCTGAAGCATGGTAGTGGAGGGGTGATGATCTGGGCTTGTCCAGTGGTGGCAGAATCTGGGTTGATGACCCAGATCTACAGCAGATATGCAGTCATAAATTCAAAGCTCAGCTTCAAAGGTTGCAGTGGGATGTTAGAGCTTTACATAAATAAACCAAGCAGCGGTCTGACTGATGAAGTGGAACAGAAAGGTAAAACCGAAAGTTATAGACATATTACTATAATTTACATACAGGAAATTTTGCAGAAGCGCAGAATACTGGAGGGCAAATAGATGATTCTTTTACATGCCACCCAAAACCATCAAAGGTATCTAAAACCCGTCTTAGAGATCGACTTTTGTTCATCTCTGAATCAAATATCTGAAAGTCATTCAGCTCTGCAGAGGCTCAGTAACGAGTCACTGATCTGATTCAGGTGTGTTGGACAAAGGACACATCTAAAAGTTTCAATATAGTAGATCTTGAAGTCTAAACTTTTGCATTCCTGACTTAACTAATACTGAAAAGCCCATTTATTTCAGGAACTCTATCACAAACTGAGACATTATATAACATTGTTTAGCCTAATTACACACAGATGAATGTTTGAACACATTTACTTCTGTTAATTATGATGGTTTTCCACTTACAAGTGATGAAAACATGACTTTTAAAATTAGAATATTACATCAGACCAAAACAAAACTGTTATTTTCAAAAAGTTATTTTAATCTGACAAACGAGACTCATTAGGGAAGATATTCTTATTTATCAAATATGACTGTTAGCAGGGCCGGATAAAGAAGGATAAAGGCCCCTGGGCTGGAACCATTTTGATGCCCTATCCAAAAAAACAAAAAACAAATAAATAAAAATGTGAATTACAGCACACATCAGCTCCAACTTGGTCCCAAAAAGATGTACTATAACTTCTTCAAACATGAGGATTGTTTACATTGAACAATATTAAAACAGCACATCATATGAGTTTTAAATGAGATTGTAAGACATGCATTCATTACAAAAACACCCTAAATATTTGGTGTTTTAATTCAGGAATGCCTCTATTTATCCATGAAGACTGGATTTAAAGATGCCTGCTTTAGACTGGGGTGTCAAACTCAGGGCCCGCAGGCCAAATTCAGCCCGCCATAGCATTTTATACGGCCCTCTAAAGCAGGGGTGTCAAACTCCAGTCCTCAAGGACCGCCGTCCTGCAGTTTTTAGATGTGCCACAGGTACAAAACACTGGAATGAAATGGCTTAATGACCTCCTCCTTGTGTAGATCAGTTATCCAGAGCCTTAATGACCTAATTATTCTATTCAGGTGGTGCAGCAGAGGCACATCTAAAAGTTGCAGGGCAGCGGTCCTACAGGACTGGAGTTTGACACCTGTGCTCTAAAGAGACACATAAATAAAGCCTTCAAGAAAACAGTTGTAAATATTTTATCAATCAAATCAAAGCAGTTTCCATCTGCATTCTACCAAATTACATCAATGTGAATAAAAGTTAAATAACATTTAACTTTACAAAGGACTTATCAAATGCAGAAACATATTTATTCATATTTTAACAGTTTGATGGTAGTTTTATCACTACATTTTGAGCACATTAAGATTTAACTGATCTCAAAAGCTAAATATCAGATTTTTATATCCTGACAAATAAAAGGTTTGGCATTTATGTGATAAATTTACTTTTTAAGAATTTTTGATTTATTGTTGCAATAAATTTCAACTAATGATGTTTAAAAGCCCACAAAATTGTTCTTGTCAAGATTGTTTGCTCAGTGAAAACATCAATAAATACCAATAAATGTAAAAGTATAGTTAGTGATACAAATCAAGAAGCGCATTGCAAAGGGGAATGTTTTCCAAGTGCAGCATTTGTGTTTGTGGGACTATAATTGCTGTGACACACAGACATAACTTTAGTTATCACAATAGTACTGCAGAATATCACAATAAAACATTAAGTGTCTTTTAAATAGGGTGTTGGTTTTAGTTGAGGGTCTAAACACAAAAAAAATCACAAGCCAACTTTTCCAAAATGATTTTTATTGGGAGAACTACAAAACACAAACAAAAAAACAAATGTACAGTACAAAGTTAACAGTCTCACACTCAATTTGTAGTGAACTGACTCCCCAAAAAGAAACATCACAACTCTCGTTGTCTTTTTGTCCGTTTTTGTTACATTCAAAAAGCTTTTCTTCTAATAAAGTAGTCAAAAGTACATAGTGCGCATCCCCCTGTACCTACTATGTACAAACCAAAATGTGTTCGTCCACTTCCCTCTGCAGCAAACTCTCAAGACTAGATTTTCAATATATATTTTCATAAAAAGAAAGAGGAATCGGGACTCGGAGAAAAGTTACGGTTGCTTCTGTCAGAAAGGCTGAGTGGTGACAACCTGAAAAGTTGCAGAATCCAACACTACATTCAGCTCAACGTGTATATAAAAAAATATGCCATGTAGGAAAAATACTTTATTTGGTTATTTTTAAGGCATGTAGAAAGATGGTGAACCCCATAGGCACTACACAATAATAATACTGGGGCAAAAAGGGATTGCTACATTCTTTAGCACGCGGCTGGAATCACAGTGTGACCTCGTGCAAAAACAGGAGAGAAAAATTTAAAAAACAAATACTTTTTGGTTAATTTATTGACTTGGGTTCTTTGTCACTGACGTCTAAACTAGATCAACAAAAAGAAGAAGAAGAAAAAAGGTTTGGACGGTCTGTACAACCTCTGTGTATACATTCTACAGAACATCTAAAGTCTGGGGGAGAAAAATAAAATAAAAGACCTTCGACAGCACTGAGCCTCAGGAGCAAAAACAGCAATCACACAAACTTTGTTTTAATAAACGTAAACAAGGAAACAAAATTAATGAAATAAATATCACATACGTTCTCTTAAATTAAGATTTTTTTTTTTACTCAATAAAAATAACCAAGTGAAGTTACAAAACGAAAAAAAAAGGAGAAAAACAATATATATATTACTGTGAAAAGAACATACACTCCACTTTATGCAGATTAATAATGGCGATCATAATTTAAACATAAAAGAATATAGATCTATTGCTTCATCATACTTGATAAATACAGTATGGACACAAATTACCAATGTAGCCTATACTTTTTTTTCACAAGATAATAAATAAGTTAAATAGTCCATAGCAAGTTATGCACCGCTATGCAAATCACTCAAAAAAAAAAAAAAAGCTAAAAAAATATAGATATATATTCAACCATCAGCAGTGATTTCCCCAAACAAGCCCAACTCAAGAGTGCTTTTTAACCAAGCAACAAATTACTGCTGACTAACCAAACCAACCACTGGGTGGCGCTAGAAGAAGGCAGATCTGGAATGGAAGTTGAAGCAAAAAAAAAAAAGAAAGAGAAGAAAAGTGTTACTTTAAGTTAAGGCATATTCTTGGCAGGATGGGAGGAAATCTGAAACCGCTTAAAGTCTTTTTTTTTTTTCTTGTCAAGTCATGTTACACTCATCTAATCCCAGGAAAAGTGTGGCTTGCCTGATAGAGCGATAAGAGAGAGAGGAGAGAGGGAGGGCTGCCAGGAGCCCCATGGGCAAGGCACTGATGGAATGCCTTCTGTTTGCTATCTAAGTTTTAATACAGCTATAATACATACAAGAACAAAACACTATTACACTAATGCCTGGTCAAGGATACTTGAAACTGAAGCTTAACTGATCCTCGTGGGACTAGAGATGCACCGATGAGACGCAACACAGACCGGAACCAGCTGATTTTTCCTTGTGATCAGAAAGGCTAAATACTGGAAAAAAATCTATTTTTTAATTTTTTTTTCACCCCTAATAACACCCAACGCTTTCATTTCATACAGGAAAAACATCAACAAGCGTGTCATTAGAAAGATTTGGGATACATCCTTCGAAAACTTCTATTATCAAGGAACCCGCATAAAGTTTTTACTTCTCAGTAGGGAGAAAAACAAAAACAGTATCGGTAGATCAGACCACAATGAAAAACAAAACAAAAAAATCGGTATCTGTATCGGCCTAATCGGTGCATTTCTAGTGGAAACTGGTCTCTTGTCCCCCCTCCAGGGAGGTTTGGGCAGGGTTTGCACCCCTGCAGCTGGTGGGAAAACATAAATCAGAATAAGTCTTGCTTAAAGGCACGTCAAAGGAGGTGACGAGCAGCCAAACTTTTGATATCCTCTGCTTAAAGGAAAGTCTCAGTCTCCAGCACCTCCAGACTCCTGAAACCAACCATAATCCAAAAAAATAAAATAAAATAAAAAATTAACTTAGTCATCTGAAATCGACAGCCTGCTGAAGATTGGCAGACGCCTTCCAGCGTCAAGAATCGGGGACTCGGAGCCGCTCAGGCTCCCGGAAGAGCTGAGGGACCCGCTCGCGTAGCTCTCCCGGTCTGAGAGCGAGTCCGGCGGGCTGGGCGGGGGCTCGAACACCGGCGACTCGCTGAGGCGGCGCAGCGCCTGGAGGCTCACGCTGTTCGGCGCGTTCCCGTAGAAGCTGCCGCCAATGCCGCCGGAGTGGTTGTTGGCGTAGCCGGCCGGGGAGTGCACCGCCAGCGGGGCCAGCAAGGCTTTCAGGTCCTGCCCGGGGAAGGAGAAGGCGCTGTTGATGCACGGCATGGAGCTGGGCGACAGCACGTCGTCGTAGAAGCTGGAGGCGGAGGTGCAAGACGAAGCGGAGGTCGGGGGCGGCGGGGTCCGGGATGTGGGGCTGTCGAGCAGCGGCGATTCGAGTCCGTGGTGGGTGGAGAAGCCGGAGAAGCTGAGGCTGTGGTGGAGCTTTGGTCGGAGCTGCTGCGGCTGCTGCTGCGGGCTGTAGCCGCGGGGCTCCGCCGCCTGCACGTTGGCGTTGGCCGGCGGGGCGGGCCGCCGCTCGTCCGCGTTGTGGATGAAGTGACACCGGGGGCCGTAGGGGCAGAAGCCGATGGTGTGGAAGGTGCGACACGGCTCCGTTTTGTACTTCGGGTGGCGCGTCAGGCTCCGCAGCTCGTGGTAGCCGTGGGCGAACTGACACTTCTCCCCGTATTTGCACGACCCGTTCTCCTCGAAGGGCCGGCACAGCTCGGTTTTGTATCGGGTGGAGTTGATCTGCGAGGCGGGCTTCTGCTGCAGCACGCCCCGGTCTCCGGTCTCGCTGTAGGCGCGGTCGCGGAACTTGTTCTCCTTGTTCATGAGGGCCGTGGCGCCGCCGCCGCCAACCGGGGAGTTCTCCTTCATGCAGCTGCTGTACGAGCCCAGCGAGTACTTGTTGCCGTTGCTCATTGCCTCCAAGTTGCTGGTGGAGTTTCTCCGGAAAAATCCCGGCGTGAAGGAGCCGGCGACCGGAGCGCCCACCGCCTTCTTATCCAGCATGCTGTTGATGTGGAGGGCGTTCATGTTCATGCTTTTCTCCTGCTGGGGGCAAGAAATTATAAGTATTTCTGCGCAACCTGTGCAACAAGTTGCATAAAAACGCTTTGAAAGTCGTTATTACCTTGTAAAGCATGTCCATGTCGTAGAAAGTGGACAGGACCGTCGCTGACATGTCTCTTCCCCAAATCTGCTGCCGCACTCCGTCTTTCATGGAGGACCGAGCGGGATCCTTCACTGCGACGAGGTGTTGTTGTTTGTGCCACGACTGGAGCTTAGTTGGAAAGTTTTGGTTGTGGAAAAGTTTTAAAAAGTTGCCCAAAAACGCTTTATTTTATTATTACTGTTATAATTTAACTTGAAGTCCGGAGGAAATAATAAAAAATAGAAGAGGTTAGTATTGTGGAGCTGTGAAGTTGTGGCAGTTGTCTCCTCCTCTCTAGAACCAGAGTGCTTCACTGTGGAGCAAACAGCGTATAAATGCAACGCTGTCGCCGGGGAGGGGCGGGCCGAGTTCGGGCAAACTTCTTCCCCTCTCCGGTTGGCTGGCTGCTCGTCACCGCCTTGAAATCCAACCCTGGCCCACACTCCCTCCTTCCACCCCACACACCCCTGAAAACCTCTGGAAGTGGGTTAAAAACTTTTGCTGAGAGAATTTGGTTAATCAAAGACGACACCAAGGGGGGTACAGAGGGGGCCGGGGCTCCGACTTTTAATTTGTGATTTAATCAGAGTCGGGTATATTTACTACTCAATTACATTTCCTTGAGCAACTTTTTTTTATGTCCTTTTATGAGTATTTTTTACTCTGTTGTACTTTTTTTTTTTTTACTCGTACTTGAGTTAAATTTCAGTATTTTCTGCCCACGGAATGAAAAACAAACATGTTTTAACCAAAAATTCACCAGACACAGGCACACACCTGCAATTTTTCTTAGATTCATGTTTTTTTTTATTGAAAGGAAGTGATTTGTAAATATTTTTATTTTGCCTGATGTTATTTTTTGCTACTTATATGAATTATTGTAATTTTGGTTGTCAAAATACCAAAATTTCCACTTAACTTTATATTTTCGCCCATCTGATTATGTAATTTTTAAATATTAAATGATTGATCATTTAATCAGTTACTGAGTACTTGGATGGTCATTTTTACTTTTATTTTAGTAAAATATGCTGAATTATTATTTAGCTTTAGCTAGAGTGCACAATAGCACTCTATTCACTTCAGATGATTTACTAGAGGAAAGGACAAGTCTGTTAGTAACATTTATTTATTTTAAAGCTATTACCCAGAATATTCCTAAAAATAGTCAAACTCGCTATAGATATAGTTTTCCACCTACAAAACACAACAGCATAGTCAGTTTAATTTTCAGTTCTACAGTAATCAAGACACAATCGACTCTTTCCAAAAAATAAGCTTCACAACTCCGGTGACATCACAAAAGGTATAGAGTACCACATTTCCATGTCATCTTGAAAAGTTTGGAATTTGATTCCATAAAGAAAAATATTTTTAAAAAGTGTTATTTAGCTTTTCTCTAGATTGATATATCTATTACTTTGAGTTTCAAAATCGACAGTAAACAGTGAAAAATAAAGTGCGAGTCAGGAAAAGAATGTGTAAGGAGCCTGGAAGTCAGCCATTTTCAGTAGAAAAGTAGCTTGTTTTGCTCCTATGGCTCTTGTGATGTCATCAAGCACAAACCGGAGTTAGCCTTTTGTTTCCTCAGTGCCCTTTAAATAAAATGAGGTATTTTGTAAAGTCTTGTAGTTAGAATCCACTCTATGTGACCAAGCTATGTTTCTACATCATTTGGTGAAAACAAACATGTAACTGGGGAGCAGCTTTAATAGACTCAGTTATATTTTACGCTTTAAGCTGAAGGTGTGAACTGCTGTGTGTTGCTGTTTGTCATCAGTTACATTCTTTGTTTAACCTTAGCTAAAAAAAAATCATTGCAGTGTCACTTTGTGGCTTTGCAGCTTGACTTTATAGTGAACTTTAGCTCTACTAGTTGTTTCTACAGGAGTCCTGTGTCTTGCAAAGTTTTCTAGATGCGCCGCTGCAGGGAGTTTTCTCTCAGTGCAAAGTTTTCCTGCATCTTGTTCCGAGAGCTCCTGGTGTGAAGACGGTTGCATTTTAAATGACAGAGAGCAGAAAAGTCCTGGGGATTTGAACCTTCCCCCTGTTTTAGCCTCTGGCTGGAGCTGACACATGTTTCTGTGATGGAAGGAAACTGTGCCTCCCCCCTGCTCTCCCCTCCCTGTGGACGGGTGAGACCACAAATATGAGCCAGGAAGAGTCCAGACAAGAAGAGTGCGGAGCAGTTTTTAGAACCCACTGATTGCATAATCAGCTTCCCTGCTGCAGGAAAACCGTGTCAGAGCGAAACTTTGGGTTCATTTTGATTTGAAATAAAGTAAAACATGCAGGATTTGCTGTAGCATGACCTTTTTCTTCTTCTTTTTAACTCCTCTGTTGTGTATTTTCCTGCTCCGTCTCAGAGCCCAGACTGCAGGAATGTGGTTTTCATGCGGAACAGCAGAGCAACACTGCCCCCCAGAGGTAATAGATGGAACCGACAAAGAGGGAGCTGCAGGCTTTTTGCTCTACACTGTCTACAGACTGAAAAGTTGCTCTGTTGTTTACAAACAGGTCAAGTTCAGTCAGATTGGATGGAGAGCATCTGGGAAAGTTATATTTCAAAACTCCTGATGCAAATATTCACATTTACTTAGGTTTGGCCTTTGACTACGCCTTTCTAGGCATCACAGTCCAGTCCTTGATGCCATGTCTTCTGCAGTTTAGCTTTTTTTGTTGAAAAAATACACTTTCAGTAAAATGTCTTAATAATGAAGCTTGTTTTAATCCAAACTTCACCAGATACAGCCACACCTGCAGATTTTGTTCAAGTTTCATAAGTTTTGTAATGAAAGAATTTGATTTGGAAACATTTTTCTTTTTCTCCACTTTTGCTATTCATAAAAATTATTTCCATTTTGACTTTCAAAATACCAAACGTTCTGGATAACTTTATCCATGTGATGATGTAATTTTTAAGTATTAAATAATAAATGTTTTTATCAGATACTCAGTACTTGAGTAATTTTTTGGATGGTTACTTTCTACTTTTACTTGCATAAAAATATGTTGAAATAATATTTTTTAAAGCTACTCCTGAGAATTTTTTAATTAGCTAAACTCACTTTAGAAATAGGTGTCCACCCACATAGCCATATCAGTTTTTCAATTTTATTGTAATTCACAATTTAATTAAGATATAATCTACCCTTCTGAAAAAAAGCTTCCTCTCACACATGTCTTTGATGACATCACAAAAGGTATGAAACACTGTGTTTGTATTTTATCTGGAAAAATTAGAAATTTAATTTCCAGGATATATCTATCAGAAGCATCACGGAAAGAACAAGTATTAAGAACTGTTATTTAGCTTTTCTCTATGTCAATACATCTATTATTTCCAACTTCAAAATCTATAATAAATAAATAGTAAAAAATAATAATAATAATAATAATAATTCTGGAAAATTTCCAGAAAATGTTGGTATTTCGACTAAGAAAGTATAAAAAGTCTGGAGTTCAGCTCTTTTCAGTAAATTTCTCTTTTTTCCCACCCGTTTGTATTTGCATGTTTGTTTTTTTTAGTAAATTTCTGCTGAAGAACACTTTTCAGCTAAATATTTAGGAATCCATGATTTCATAATTTATTGTCAATGATTAACCAATTGGAAATGTTTTGAATAAAGAAGACAATGGAAGATACGTATGACCAAAATTTAAACTCAAAGTGGAATCAATATCTACCAAAGGTAGCTTGTTTTGCTCCTATGGCTCTTGTGATGTCATCAAGCACAAACCGGAGTTAGCCTTTTGTTTCCTCAGTGCCCTTTAAATAAAATGAGGTATTTTGTAAAGTCTTGTAGTTAGAATCCACTCTATGTGACCAAGCTATGTTTTTACATCATTTGGTGAAAACAAACATGTAACTGGGGAGCAGCTTTAATAGACTCAGTTATATTTTACGCTTTAAGCTGAAGGTGTGAACTGCTGTGTGTTGCTGTTTGTCATCAGTTACATTCTTTGTTTAGCCTTAGCTAAAAAAAAATCATTGCAGTGTCACTTTGTGGCTTTGCAGCTTGACTTTATAGTGAACTTTAGCTCTACTAGTTGTTTCTACAGGAGTCCTGTGTCTTGCAAAGTTTTCTAGATGCGCCGCTGCAGGGAGTTTTCTCTCAGTGCAAAGTTTTCCTGCATCTTGTTCCGAGAGCTCCTGGTGTGAAGACGGTTGCATTTTAAATGACACAGAGCAGAAAAGTCCTGGGGATTTGAACCTTCCCCCTGTTTTAGCCTCTGGCTGGAGCTGACACATGTTTCTGTGATGGAAGGAAACTGTGCCTCCCCCCTGCTCTCCCCTCCCTGTGGACGGGTGAGACCACAAATATGAGCCAGGAAGAGTCCAGACAAGAAGAGTGCGGAGCAGTTTTTAGAACCCACTGATTGCATAATCAGCTTCCCTGCTGCAGGAAAACCGTGTCAGAGCGAAACTTTGGGTTCATTTTGATTTGAAATAAAGTAAAACATGCAGGATTTGCTGTAGCGTGACCTTTTTCTTCTTCTTTTTAACTCCTCTGTTGTGTATTTTCCTGCTCCGTCTCAGAGCCCAGACTGCAGGAATGTGGTTTTCATGCGGAACAGCAGAGCAACACTGCCCCCCAGAGGTAATAGATGGAACTGACAAAGAGGGAACTGCAGGGTTGTAGAGCATTTGTGAAAGTTATATTTCCAAACTCCTGATGCAAATTCTGAGTTTTATCGAAGTCTGGCCTTTGACTGAGCCATTCTAGGTGATTTAGTCCAGTACTGAAACCTTTAGCCGTCTCCCTCGTCCAAAACACTTGAGTGAAAGAAGAATGACCTCGTCGGCATGCAGTCAATTTCTTTCAAAGTTCTGCTAATGATCTACTTTGATAGAGGTGTGATGAATCTGAGACACATCTAAAAATGACAGGAGACTGCCTCTCAAGGACGGGAGACATTTTTATAGTAGCTCCAACTAATGTCGTCTGGAATCAAACTCTTCCCTGCCACCATATTGTTCACAACTGTGCACAATATGGTGGCACAAACACGCTGGGCAAGAAAAGAAAATCTCATTTTGGTGTCACCTGACCAGAGTGCTTCATTCTCAAGCTTGCCATCTTGTGACAAAATGCAAACAGAACTTCTCAGAAACTCTCGCTACATGTTTGTAACAAAACTTATAAAATAAAATAGAATTTTTTTTATTGCACATAACATTTTCCCTTTAAGATATAAACTTAAGACGGAAAATTTGTGCCATAAGTGGCCCTCAGACAGCAAAAAAATCACAGAGTGCTGCATATGGCCTTTGGACACCCAAAGGGTTAAATTATCTAACAAACTGCTGTTAAAATGCTGAATGTTGGTGATTGCAGGGTATTCTAAGTATTTAGTACAATCATTTTCATGAAAATGTCAAACTGTTCTCATTCTGCTTTTGGACTTGTATCAATTAAAAAAAATAAAAACCACAGAAGAAAAACTGCAGAGTTGGCAGCAGAGGATGGGGCTCTAAATGGCAGATATTTAAGTCAGGAGGCCATAAAAAATAACCCAGTGCCACACGTATGACCAGAAATTGCTGGTTTTTGCAACACATACATTGTCATAATTCAAGGAGTGGTTGTACAATGTCTTTTTATGACGGGACTGAAAATACGCACAAGTACTGAACAGTTTGGTTCAAAAAAACTAAACAAAATAGCAACCAGGGGAAAAACAAGTGACATAAGAGGCTGGAATCTACTACTACCAACCCTAAAATTAGTCTGAGGGTTGCCCCGGGACTAAAAGTTGTGGACAATAGTTTAATGTGGAGGACAGAAATCCCTCGAACATGTCCTCTGCAGAAACCGCACAGAACATTGGACGGCTCGGTTTTATTGAGCGGGAACGTCAGGCAGCCGGTTCCAAAACATTACATCAGTTTTACTGTAGCAGGGAACGAGAGGGCAACCCGAGAGACAGACAGAGAGACGGACAGGAGAGAGACAGGCAGCAGAGAGACGGACAGAGAGACAGGCTGCAGAGAGACAGACAGCAGAGAGACGGACAGGAGAGAGACAGACAGAGAGACAGGCTGCAGAGAGACGGGCAGCAGAGAGACGGACAGCAGAGAGACGGACAGGAGAGAGACAGACAGAGAGACAGGCTGCAGAGAGACGGACAGGAGAGAGACAGACAGAGAGACAGGCTGCAGAGAGACGGACAGCAGAGAGACGGACAGCAGAGAGACGGACAGCAGAGACAGACAGAGAGACAGGCTGCAGAGAGACGGACAGGAGAGAGACAGACAGAGAGACAGGCTGCAGAGAGACGGACAGGAGAGAGACAGACAGAGAGACAGGCTGCAGAGAGACGGGCAGCAGAGAGACGGACAGCAGAGAGACGGACAGGAGAGAGACAGACAGAGAGACAGGCTGCAGAGAGACGGACAGGAGAGAGACAGACAGAGAGACAGGCTGCAGAGAGACGGACAGCAGAGAGACGGACAGCAGAGAGACGGACAGCAGAGACAGACAGAGAGACGGACAGGCGTCCATTGTTCCTGACTCTTAATTACATAAGCAGTGAAACTAGACGGAAGAGCGCTGCTGTAAATTCAGCCTCCCTTCGTACAAACATGCTGGAGGAGCGTGAACGCTGGTGACGTGTTGGCCCGCTTCGCTTCAGGGCCGGCCAAAGACTTTTTGGGGCCCTGAGCGTTTTTCACTTGAGGCCCCCTTATCCCAACACCAGATGCTTCATCATTCCTGAGCTGCTCTACCAGTATGTATGTAAAATACTGGTTAGCTTTAGCATCATTTGTAATTAGCCTACATCATACTGATGTTACCATGGTTACTGATTTTAACCTTACAGGAGCAGCTAACAAAAAAAATATAATTAGAATTTTGAGTGGTATTTTAGTGTGCCATGTTATTTTTAGCTACTTGAAAGTAACCTGAGCAGAAAAACATTGAATTTACAGTAAACAAGTGAAGAAGTTTAATATCTTATATTTTAGAGTTCAGTTTGGGGATCAGAGTGTAATCGGGCAATTAGTTTTACTGGGTTTTATTTAGAGGTATCAGCTTAACAGGGGGCTGGAATCACATGTTGGTAAATTTTTAATTCTTTAGAAAAGATCCAGGTTCATCTCAAGAAAAGGAACAAATTAATTAAAAATCAGATTTTAATAAGACATAAATAAAACACCTTGTTTGATGGTATAAAACATAAATCCAGCAGAAACAGGTTAAAAATGTAAAAAATAGTCTAAATTCTTACAGTCCTGAACCCGTTGCCTGGAACCCGTGCAGCAGATCCAGAACCAGCTCCGCCCTGCGGCGCCGCAGCGTCAGCCGGGCGTGCTCCACGGCGCAGCAGAACTGCGGCAGCTCAGGCAGGCGGTCCAGAGCCTGCTGGGAGGCGAGGAGTTTGGCCCGAGCCTGCGTCTGGATCTGACCCAGCTGGTCCAGATCCACAGCCTGGTTCTGACCCAAACGTGCCAGGAGGGAGCAGAGGTGTCGGTGCAGCAGCTGCACCCACTGCAGCGGCTCGGCCCAAAGGTTCAGCTCGCCCTTCTCAAACAGGAAGTCCTCTTCATCCTGGTCACAGCAGAACGGACCAGAGTTAACCGGACCGGACTTCACAACCGGATTACAGATTTAATTCACTGCCTGATTTAAGGCGGAGTTGATTTAACGACGATGAAGATCAGAGCCCGGCTAAGAAGAAATAAAAACTCATAATATTACCAGGACAAAGTTGTACGACAAAAAAAGTCATATTACGAGAATAAAGTCATAATATTATAAAAAATAATAGTCGTACGCCAATAAAGTAAAATAAATAAATAAACTGTAATGTTACCAGAATGAAGACATCAACAAAATAAGTTCGTAATACGAGAAATAGGTCATAAAGTTGCAGTACTCAGATAAGACAAAAATATATAATATTATGAGAATACAGACATAATAATATCCAAAATAGTGTCATAAAACAACCAGAATAAATTTATAATAATACAAGAATAAAGTTCTAATGGTACCAGACAAACGTTGTATTACAAGAAAAGTCATAACATTAACCTGCGAAGAAAAAAAATAAGAAAAAAGTCATAATACAAGATTAAAGTTGTAATATTACTAGAATAAAGTTCTAATATGACCAGAAAACGTTGCAATATGAGAATAACGTTGTACATCAAAAACGTCATAATATTAACCAGAAGAAAAAAGTTGTTTTAGCATAGCTTAGCCTGGCTTTAGATGTGTTTCATTTGGGAATAATATTTCTGAGGCCTTATAAAATCCCAAACTGCTGCGAGTTTATTGCGTTGCGTAAACACAAACCTGAGATCTGGTCCAGCTTTTATAGAAATGGTCACACTGATAATTATCTACACTTATTTTATTATAGTTAAGTAAATAATAACAGTGTAGAAACTTTTGGTTGAATTTAGATTTTAGGATCTTGAAAAAAAACCCCAGATAATCTTTATTCTGTCCTGTTATGTAAAGCCTTCAAATGAAAACAGGGTGTACTTTCTTTTTATTATGATTGTACATTTAAACATCTTTGACCTTGACTTCTATCTTTGTGAAAAGCCCAAATAAGCGACGGTTTGTTATTCGTGGAGAGCAGAAGCCTTGGTGACTAACAACACCAAGACTGTTTAGTCTGCTAATGTGAGCAGAACAAAACAGGAGCAGCAAGCTGGAAAACCTTGATTTTCTCCTTTTTAAACATATTTAACCAGCTTAATTTCACGTCAACAAAACACCATATCTGATGGAACCAGGTATTATTTCCAAAGGCCTGGATAATAATAATAATAAGACAGAAACATGTTGTGATCAGCGATAAACATGGCTTATCACAACATAAGCATTTCATATCAGTCAATATCGATAATTATTAATTGGTTTTTTGTTATAAATATTTAAAATTCTACCAAACTGGTAGTGTGACATTTCCTGTTTTATCTAGTCTTCACTTCATGTCGTTTTTTTTATTTTTTAGCAGTTATGAGGCAAACTGCCTCACTACTGCTAAAAAGTGCGGAGCATGAAACCTCTGCTCCGCAAGGTTGTTGCTAGGTAACCATAGAAAGAGTGAGTTGCTAGGCAACAAAGGAATGAGTGAGTTAGCTGATTCCACCAGTTGGCTGCCAGAGGTTGAGCGGTTAAAGTTCAGGTAATATTCTATTTTTTGAATATTAAAAATTCTATCATATGTATTATCAATTGATATTGATCACATATCTATCACATTAAATATTGTTATTGATTTATTGTCCAGACAAATTTTTTTTTGTTGTCAAAAAACCAGAAAGGTCACCAAGAAACCAAAGGTCTCACCAGACAGGAAGCTTCCTCTGCCTCGTCTTCATCGCTGCCATCCTCCTCTCCCATCAGCCACTGGGTGAGAGCGAGGAGCCCGGCTCCCAGCTGCCCCCACAGGTCAAACATCCCACACAGGAGCCCCACACCCAGGTCCAAGGCTGCTGGCGGACAAACGGACACGCCGGCAACATCTGAGGACAAAACAAACGGGTTTACAGCACCTCAGACGTAGCTGAAGACGCTGTGAAATTAGAAAATGTTTAGTTTTTACACACTCAAAATCATTTACTGGATGTTTTTGATTGAAAGAAGAAAGATCAACAAGCCCCAAACCTATTTGAATGCTTGAGTTCTGATATCTTTCCACCAGAACCAGTTAGAACAGAAGTTAATACCTCAGATGGAACCAGTTTAATGCCTGGTTCAAATGGAACATTTTTAAGGTATTTTCCCAGCTTATGGTCTGGTAGACTCAGCTCCATTGGGGACCAAAATGGCAACATTTGTCACATTTTCAGCTGCTGCAGTTCGCTTTCACACTTCACTGTGTCATTTGATCCACACCAGAGTTCACTTCAACCGATCCGAGACCGAGGTTTTTAGGCGGAACAGAGTTCACTTTTTTCTGTCCGGATTAGTTTGATTGCGCGTTCACACATCTCCAAACAAACCAGACTTTCTTGGCAAACGAACTAGAGTTTGATTAAAGCAAACTAACCATGCTTAAAGGAAAGGCATCCTGAAGACCATACAAAGACCACCAACGTTCAGATGTCAGACGGAAAATCCCGCAAAACATCGAGATCAAACCTGAGATCAGAGTAAACCAACATGACCGACTAGAAAAGAAGCCATCCCAATAGTCAATGTTCATCACTTCACCTGTTAGCCGTCGTAATTCCTACATTTGGCTACGTCGTGTCGACCGACCAGCAGCTAGAAAATCTTTAGAAAAGCAAAGATTTTCTAGATCTTTGCTTTTCATTTCCAATACCACCAGCAATCCCAGACGTACCTTTTCTCTGTGTATTATTCCACTTGAACCTTATTTAGAGTGTGGTTGTGTGGCTCATTCAGATGATTGAGTTAAATCCTCAGCAGGCAATGAAGTTCAGCACCAGCCTGTTAATGATCCATTCATATGAATCAGGCGTGTTTTAAGTGGAGAAACATGTAAAACACGCAGGGCGGCGGGTTCCGAGAACCAGGATATAGAAACCCAGTTCTAATGTTTGCTGGTTAATAAATAAACTGTAATCAGAGAATGTCTGGGGGACCTTGACAGAAACCTGCAGGGAAATACAAAGAGCAGCCGACGTAATGAGTCCAATCTGAACCTAACGAGGCTAAACACACTTCTACATCACTGCAAGACAGCCATTACACTCCGATGGACGCAGCAGAAGAAGACGAGGCATAAAACTGGGACTTGTTCTCACTGTGAGTCAAGCAGGGCTGACTCTGCGATCCAAACGTGGCGTTAATGTGCATGCGTGTTTTCTTTAGGGCCTGGACGGCCTTCCGAGAAACAGAACTATAACTCATATAACCAGCCATCATGAGGGGTGTGTGTGAGACGATTCAGAAATACTCTGCAGTGGCGTGCAGATCATCTCCAGGATTGAGGCTTTGCCTACGAGTTTGTGAAGACGCTTTCTTACAGATTTCTACTGATTTGTCACAAATGTTTCAGATCATCAATTTCTGCGTTTGGAGCGGTCTCTGGTCCACATGCATGCGGACCGTGCCAGAGTTCACTTCAACCGAACCGAGGTTCTTGGATTCTACAATCTGAGGTAATCACAGTGATTTGTTCAGACTATTTTTCAGATGTTCCGCCAGGAAATGCTTGATGAATTAGCTTAAATTAACAAAATGTGTTAAAGGTGACCTATTATGCTTCCTTGGACAGGTTGCTATACATCTATGAGCTACACAAAACATTTTCATTACATTTTTGTACAAAATCATTCCTAGATAATGAGATTTTAGTCTGCTCAGGTCTGTCTATAGGCTGTTCCAGGCTATCTTGTCACTTAAAATCCAAATAATCTGCTGCTGGCCACGCCCCCAAACTCAACGTTTACACTGACGTGAAAATGGCTGCAAACAGACGCAATTATACAACCGTACATCTCTGAAAAGCAGAAGTAGAGCCTCCTGCACAACCAACAAGTTTGTTGCACAACCAACAAATGGTTTCTGGATGACAAGACCACAACAAAACACTTGTCTTTACCAGCAGCCATTGTACAGTGCATACAGCAGTAAAACCAGCTGACCAGCTCCGCTTTTGCTGCTACGCAGCAGTTGAATGTGGATTAACAATCAGGAGATTTTTTAAATGGCTTGTTTTCCAGACACCCAAAAATATAAACTTGCCAAAAGAAGCTACGTGTTTTTTTAAAGTCCTTCAGCTGTTTTTAGAAGCAGTAGAGACCCTTATGGAAATATAAAAACATACAAAAAGTGAATTTTGCATAATAGATGAGCTTTAAATGAAAAGGCTTTTAAAGACTGAGCGGTCATATTGATACATATATATCTAAAGACGGGAGTGTGAGGAGAGGAAACAGAAGCAAGCAGAGAAACGAAGCAGCTCGCTCATGTGTGTGTGTAGGCGTGCATGTGCGGGTGTGTGTGCGTGTTCTCCCGCCACGGCCTCTCTCACCACAGCTGTCACCCTGATGATACCACAGACTTCAAAAGGCTTTGGGAGCCACTAGCCAAAACACTAGCACTGTGGGAATTGGGGTGAGGTGGATGTGTACGATCCTCCGCCCTCGCCACCGGCACACTAACGGTTAAAAACACACAAACAGGTCCGGGGCGGCGAGCCCAGAGAGCTTTTCATCTCCGCAGAGGGGGCGTAAAATCGGAGCAGAGCCTGAAGTCTGAGCGCGGAGGGAAAGCCGCGCTACGGCTCGTTGATTGTAGAGTATTAGAGGAGATTTAAGAGTTTAGGAGCCTGAGTGACAAATTCCTTTCTTTCCCCAGAAGCCCTGCCTCTGAAGTTCGGCCTCAGCGCTCCTCGCCTTCCCCAACGTTCAGGGATAAAACAGGAAATTTTAGCTGCATGCCGTTTATCATCTTCCCAACAAAGGTTTCACACATCGCTTGACTTGATTCTCCCTCCTGCAGCCAAATGCCTCCTTTCTCAAGGGGATAGTCTTTCCCTCGGCTGGCGGCGTGTGCGTGTGTGTGTGCAGGGGTGTGTGTGTGTGTGTGTATGTGTGTCCGGTGGAGATTCTGCTTCGATCAGATCAGTTGGTGGATGAATGGAGGGATTCTGGGAGAGGTAGAGTCACCGACTGGTTGAGGTTTTATGAGGTTTTTACAGTTTTGGTGTTTCATTAACGGCAACCTCCAGCTGGTTTGTGGATTAATGTGTCCAAGTTTAAAATGTGAATCTTAGATTATATTATATGCTGGATTATAATCAGAAACAGTCACAAATTGGATGGACGGACGGACGGACGGACGGACGGATGGATGGATGGATGGATGGATGAATGGATGGATGGATGGACGGATGGATGGATCGAACTCTAACCCTTAATCTTGATGAAAAGTTACTTATAACTTAGTTAATCTTATTTCCAGGCCACTAAAATATTTGCACTGGACCAAATATAAAAGAATAACCACATAAAAAAAGTTACTTGTAAGTTAGTTTTGTTGTATTATTTCAAGTGTCTTAAGATATTTGCAGTAGAAACTCGATTAAAAATAGCAGGTTTTGTGTTTTGCAGTGCAGAACAAACTCTGCTTTCGCCTCTCGACACAGAAACACACAGCATCATCTCCTCCTTCAGAAAAGGTGAGAGCAGCAGTCTTTCTTCTTCAAACGAGCCGTCGCACCCTGAGCGGCGCTGCAGACGCTGAGCTGGAGCCGAGACTCCAGGAAGCAGAGGTGTGAGATAGAGAAAGAGGTGTGAAATAAAAACACGCACTTTACAACCCCGACTTCCTCTGCTAGATGTTGGGGGAGGACGGAGTAGGCCAGAGACCAAGGGCAACAACAGCAACAGGAAACATGGCAACACAAAGTGCTAAAGCTGCTGGGGTGGCGAGCATTAGCATAAAAGTGACGGTCTGGGAATATCCTGGAAGCTCCTGATTTGCAGCGTTTAAGCATCAATCTCAGTCTGAGGTGAAAGGATCACATAAAAGTAAAAGGCCGACTCAGCAGGAGGCCGACGGCCTGCAGACCAAAAACTCACCATGATCTGCAGTCGTTCACCACTAACAGAGACGATTTACACATCAAGGATCCGGTTCTGGAAACCCAAAGTTACATCTTCTGTGTTAGGAGCTTAAATGAGGGAAGGAAAGCGTTGAAAGAATCAGTGAATAAAATTATATTTGTATCTTAACGGGGTATATCAAACTCCTGACATTTAGGTGTTTTTGTGTTTTTTTATTTGAATTATATTATTAAAATCTTAGAAAGAATTTGAACAAAGCTTATTGGTCTCTAGAAATGCTTTCACTGCAAACATGTAAAGTCCTGCCAAGGACTTTGGTCCAGTTTCTAGTGCAAATATCTTATTACACTATAAAAATGACAAAACTAACTTACAAGTAACTTTTCAGCAAGATATAAGAGCTTGTTTTAAGTAAATAATTCCCTAATGATGAAAAAGTTCTAGTTCCACTGGTAAATTATTTAAGACGTTTTCCTGTGTTATAGTGGAGCTAATGATTTTTCATCAACATTAAGGATGTTTTTACATAAACAAATTCCTATATCTTGGTTAAAAGTTACTAGTAAGTTAGTTTTGTCTTATTTCAAGCCTACCAAGATATTTTCACTAGAAACTAGACAAAAATACTTGGCATGACTTTGTGTTTTTGCAGTGTTTATAACATATTAACAAGATAAACAAAAAAACACCACAGCACTATATTTGTGTGTTTTTCCTTAAATAAACTGAAAAAAAATTCCTAATTTGAGAACTGAATTGCAATCGAAATACTTTTTTTAGAGGCACATGACCAACAGCTGGATGTTACTACTGGCAGAAACCACAAAGAAGACAACAGGAAGTAGTTGGAAGACGATGGCGCTGCATGTGTTTTGACATCTTATCTTGTGAACAAACTTATTCATGTGTGATTTTAATTGCGTTTCTTATTTAATGGAAACACTGCAATTGTGAAATCATGTTTCTTCGACATTAGAGACAACATTTTACAGGCAATTGTAGTAGAAATTTAGCTACTTTCAGGATCAAACAAACACTGCAGCAAACTAGTCATTACTGTACCAAACATGTGACTTTATTTCAGCTGAGAAATGAAAATCTCATTGGCTTCTAACAAGTGAAACATGGTGCAATTTGCACAAACACCACGTCTCTGTACACCTCAGATTACAGTTAATTTGATCCAAATGTAAAGACTGAGGCCACAAATCTCTGCTTATTGTGTCGTTGCTTTTTAACTCTGCTCAGATGACACAAACTGTAGTTTAGCGGCTGAGAGAGCGTCGTGTTAATAAAAGACTGGCTCTGCTTAATGAGCGGCCCTCCGTTGTGTCAGGTTAATAATCTGTGTCATCAAGATTAAATGAATGTTGCCGGGAAAAAAAGCATGAATGGCACTTTGTGCTGCACCGTTACGGTAATCAAAGTAGGTCACTTTGAGGGTTTGTTTGTTCACGGCTCACTGAAGCTGGTTTGTCAGCACAATGCATGAACACCAGAGATGAATGTTATGCAAACAGTAAGCTAATGATTCTAGAAAATTAAAGCTGTAGTAGATCATTTTTATTTAAAAATGTTTTAATATATTTGTTAAAACTGTCTCCATGTCACGACAGTTTCTTATAAGTCAAATAATCTATGAATGATAATCCTAGTGCAACAATAGCTGTCTGAAGAAATGCACCAAAAACAACCAATCAGAGCCAGGAGGCAGGTCTTAGCGTTGTCAATCAACTTTGTGTACATGCTGCTAAATGTGCTAATGATGGAAAAACAACGTACAATTACAGGAAAACCGCTTATCCGCCGTCATCAGTGACCATGCTAACTAGCCTTTACCATGGCCACCCCTTGGAGGGCATGCACATGCACTGCAAAAACACTAAATCTTACCAAGAACTTTGGTCTAGTTTCTAGTTCAAATATCTTAGAACACTTGCAATAAGGAAAACAAACTTACAAGTAACTTTTACATAAAACATAGAAACTTGTTTTAAGTAAATAATTCCTTAATATTTATGAAAAAGAACTACTTTCATTGGCAGATTATTTAACTTTTAATAATATTTTCCCATGTTGTAAGTTAATTTATCTGGCAATAGAACAAGAACTTTTTCATCAATATTAAGGAAATATTCACTTAGAACAAGTCTCTATATTTTTCTAACAAGTTACTTTTTAGTTAGTTTTGCCTTATTTCAAGTGTAATAAGATATTTGGACTGGAAACTAGACCCAAATTGCTTGGTAAGATTTTGTGTTTTTACAGTGTTCCTGGTTTTAGTCAGGTTGCCGGCAGTAGCGTTCTGGATCAGCTGCAGCTGGAGGATTAGGTTTTCAGGGAGGCCAGTGAAGACACTGTTGCAGTAATCAATGTAACTAAAGGTATTCAAATTGATTTTTTTTGTGTGTATTAATGCTGAAAAACTAATCAGTATCTTCCAAAACTGAAATGGGCAAGTCAGGCATTTTAAAAGATCGCTGATCGACTAAAAAAAAATCAATGAACCGCTATTTTCTTATGGGCTAATCCAGCTGGTGGAGCTTCATTTCAGAAGTAATGAAAGAGTGTGGTGGGTGATGGGAACCTTAAGGGGTTAAATTAGATTTTTTCTTCCTGTCCAGAACAAAACATCCGCTGTACAAAAACGTCCTCACAAGAAAGTTTTACATGTCTGCAATCTTCGGTTTTTGGGGTTAAAATTCAAACTATTTAATTTCTTTTCCTTATAACCATTTGTGTATAATTGTTTGACTTTTATTTGGTATTTTCTGAGCTTGTTTATGGATTAATTCACGCTGCTAAACAGGTTTTTCTTAACCATAGTTTTCCCAGTCATCCATATCAAAGGACCAGGCGTTGCCACCGCCGTCTGAAACAGCTAACGCCTCGGATACTTGACTCAGCAACGGCGGGTCATAAACCCGACACACACACACACACACACACAAACACACCCCTCCATGTAAAGCTTCGCCTGAGGCGGAAAAAGAGACAGAATGAGCTGAAACGACTTCAGTATTACAGTCATAAAACATAATAGCGCAATTTTTCCCTTTAGTTTTTCACTGTAGAGCTCCAAGGTGGAACAGCACGATCAAAATGTAGATTCAGTTTTCTTCCTCATAATGTAACGTGAAACTTTGCCTTCCACAAAGAAATAATAGTGTTTTCCACAGGAGCCGTGAATATGAATGGACGGAGGAGGACGAGCCGCTCTGTAATTATGTCCATTGTGTTTTCTTCATGTTGTACAGAAAGGAAACCTTTCCATCCCAGTCATGGTGCTGACCTCGGTTTCTACCTGATTTTCAGCTGATAATGGCTTATCTTCACCCTGTTTGGTCTCATTTATATAGAACACACGCAACGTAAATAAAAACACTTCCAGAAACATTAAACTGCATTCCTGACTGAAGCAGGCTCTGATTTTTAAGGTAAAAACAACATTTAACCCTTAATTTAAAACTAACATTTCATTTAGTCAACAATATATAAGAAGTAGAAATAATGACTCACTTCTGAAATAACAAAACAAAAAAAGTCTCTACAGTAAAATACAGGCAGCTCCAATTTTACCGTGAAAATACTGTAAAATTCTGTACCGTAAAGTTGAAAAATACCAGAGCTGCTGGTAAATTAGAGACTTTTTTTTTTACAGTGAAGATTACTCTAGACTTTTTCGTTGTCAGTCGTTTTGACTGACTGCGTCAAAAAAAAAAACAAACATCCCGCCATAATCTATTTTTACTGGTAAACTTTTAAAATGATAAAAATAAAATATTCAGTTGCAATAAATTTTTGTTCAATTTAATTATTATGATAAACTGAGAATCCACATCACAGAGTCAAACATCAATAAGATGAATATGTGTTTTCTCCGCAGAGACAAAAACCATAGACTGTGTCCACAATAACTAAATATTATACAATATTATATATATAATACAACTGCATTTAAATTATGAATAATTCCCCTGCTGTGGACTGAATGAACCTGGATTGCAAACACGATTGTGTCTAATCCAATACGTCAGGATTCTGGAGGATGAATCTGCGCTCTGCTGCCACTTCAGTCAAAGTTTTGAAATCAGGGAACATTTCTCCATTTGAAGCCATCGAAAGTCGGCAAGATTCTCTAAGCGAAGAGTTTTCTGATTTCCCAAACCCTCAAATCAGATGAAATACGGCAACACGTTCTCCTTCTGCACCAGACGGGCTCCAGGCATCCTGCCCAAAACTCAGCGCATCGTCAGCAACTGGATAACGAAATTAATGCAGTTCGGAGTCCAATTCTCTGGAGAGAATTTTATTTACTGATTTATGTAGTTACCTCTGCGATACAAAGCTGAAAATGTCGGGTGTGTGAATTATAATCTGTGGAAATGACAGACGGCCTTCAGATTTTTCCATCACCACTTTAAAAAAAGGTGAGAGACGAAAAATATTTGGTTAATGCAACCGCTGGTTTAACCCCAAGCATGGAATACTTTAATAAAAAATAAACAAAGCAGTCAGACTTTTGTAGAAAACACCTATAAATAGATTTGAAATATTTAAAAAATCTCAAACTTTTTATAATTTTGGACATTTTGGGGTCAATTGTCTCAGCAATAAGAAGACAACGTTGTCCATCTTCAAGATTTCTTCTTTTAAATGTTTGTGCAGGTCAGTAAAATATGCACCATTTTTTAACTAAAAATAATAAAGACAATAATAATAATAACAAACTATATTAAAAGGCACAATATACAGCTCAAACTTAAATATTAACATTTGGTGGTCTGTACGAGATTAATCTACTTCATATCTGCAATCTCTTGACAGGTTACAAAGAAAATATGACACTACAAATTACTTTCACACTACACAGACAAACACACACACACACACACACACACACACACACACACACACACACACACACACACACACACACACACACACGCACACACACACACACACACACACCCGCACGCCCACACACACTCATGCAGTCACTGATTACATATCTGAGCAGTTTGTAACAGATTTTTCAAGTTAGATTTAAAAAATCTAAAATAAATTCTCAAAAACATGCAGTCGGAGGCCGCACAAAATTATTCCATGGGCCACAAAAGGCCCCTGAACCACACTTTGGACCCCTCTGATCAACTGTGAAACTACATTTGAATAGGGTACAAACAGGAAATTCATGGAGAGAAAAAAGCAACAAATACTGTATTTCCTTTGTGGCCTTTGTGATAACAACCCTGCAGTTATTTTTCATTTTGCAGTTTCATGGCATGCTAAGTGATAACATCCAGTGGTGCAAAGACTCAAAGAGGGTGTGATTCTGCAGGGGACCTGGAGAAGTGAAGGAAAGCAGCCAAATGAGGCCAGGAAGCAGCACGAAGGCTGTTTATGAGTCTGAACAGCAGTCAGGGTGTCAGTCCCCTCATGGAGCATCTGAGAGGCTAAAACTGGCATTAATGTGTCTGTCAGCGAGCTCCACTGGGTCACATTACACAGTTCTTCAGTAAACAGGCCTCATACGTTCCAAACAGAATGACACATAACCACACAAACACACACTCGCACTTCCAAACTGCTAAACCAGAATTAGAGCCCTTCCTTCCAGGAATGCGCCCCAACCCTGAGCAGGAAATGATGTCAAACTTTTTAACACCAGGATATATTTATGTCTGTCTATACAGATGAGTGTTTTTACATTTACATACATGCATAGATGAATGGTTTGATACATAGATGAATGGTTGGATGAATGGATAAGTGGTTGGATGACTGGATAAGTGGTTGGTTGGATGAATAGATCTTCCTGCTCATGTTTAAACTTGGTGATGATGTCATGCATTCATTAGCATATCAGTGATGTCATCAGGCTGCATCATATTTACATCTCTAAACTGTATTTAATTACATTGAAAATTTTCTTCCATAAACCGTATTTTCAGTTGACAAAAAGCAAACAAATATTTTTTTAATTTCCCAGTTTATAAAACTGAATCTCTTGAGACAGGAAGTCTTATTTTGAAGTTGTGGCCAGCAGCATGAAAGCCAGCATAGGAGTTTACCTGAGCTGAGCAGGTGAGCTGGCACATAGCAGGTGAAGTCGGAGGCATCGTCTCTCACTTCCTGGTCTTCGTCCTGCAGCAGCGTGAACAGACTGCTCCACAGCGACACGGTAGTAGCAAAACCTAATAGCAGGACAGGAAACCCAAACACTGTGAAGTTCTAGACCCGGAAGGAAGAACCGGGTTCTGTTCTGCTGCTCTGGCCCAGACTCACCCAGTGGCAGCTGAGGGTTGGTCATCAGCGTGGACGAACAGGTGACCAGCACCTTGGCGACCATCAGCTTCACCTCCACCGGCTGCTCTTCAGCAGAGCAGGAGCACACCAGAGCCCCCCACTGGGCGAAACACGCCACTGCACCCGGATCCTACATTTAAAAACAAACATGAATATGGACGCAGAAAAACAACCTGGCTGTTGAGTTTAAGAAATAAATTCAGCAGCTAAAAGTTGAAGACGAATGGTTGGATGAAGAAACGAGTGGTTGGATGAACAGAGGAATGGTTGGATGAATGAACAGGTGGTTGGATGAATACACAAGAGGTTGGATGAATAGAGAAATTGTTGGATGAATAGACAAAAGGTTGGATGAACAGAGAAATGGTTGGATGAATAGACAAAAGGTTGGATGAACAGAGAAATGGTTGGATGCATAGACAGGTGGTTGGATGAATATTCGAATGGTTGGATGACATGTGGTTGGATGAACAGAGAGGAGGTTGGATGCATAAACTGGAGGTTGGATGAAAAGGCAGATGGTAAATAAATGCAGCAGTTAAATATCACATGTTTAGGAATTACATCTCTGAGTTTTTTACCTGATGATCAGAGCTCACCAGCGCCACCACCAGCTGGGAGGCCAGTGTTACTGCAGCACAGAGGAGCTCCACACTGAAACAGAACATCAAACATCTCATATAATCATCAAATCTCAGCTCTGCTGCTTTATTTTTATTCATTTTAATAAGATACTTTAATTTCTACTCAGTAAACGGAACTCCCTAACTCAGTGGTGGCCAAACTTTTTACATGTCGGACCAAATTTACCAAGATCAAAATACTTAGTAAGCCTAAGTTTTGTTTTTTTCTCAGTTAAATATACTTATTTATTTAATAAGTATATTTATTTTTTATACCTTGGACTCACTTGCCTTACATCATCAGTGGTTGGCTTTTTATGAACAATAGATTTAAAATCAAATGATTCGACTTGTAAACATTTTTCAAAGTCAGGACTTTTAATTAAATATATTAAAATACCTACATTTTTATTATTATTTTTTGTCTGCACCAGTAACAATTGTATATATGTGTATGTATTTTTAGTCACACTTGTAGTTTTTCAGTATTTTCTTTCTGTGTGCTCTGGTAACCAAGCAACAACATTTTGTTGCCAAATTCATTGTTGTGTCTTTGTGCAATGACAATAAAGTAAGAGTGAGAAATGGCGTTCCACAGGGTTTTGTACTTGTTACCCTTTTTCTTTTGATATAATTTCACTCTGTAAAACTTTTAAAAAGGGTTTGTTGTTATGCTGATGATAATGTGATATATTTCTCCGTTGATCTTACATTGATGAATCAAGTAACAGACTACAAGTATGTCATAATAAATCACTATGTAGTGAATTCTTTTCTCTGAACAGTTTAGTAGTAATTAAGACATGATGGTCTAGTTCAATACAATACAAAACAATTACTCAGAAAATGCCCTGATTCTATTACTTCAAATCAGTTTGAAGTAATATTTAAGAAATAACATTCACAAATAAAGGTCATAGGGTCCAATTAGGGCTTCCTGCCATCCTTCACACACTAATACCTCCACTTTCTTGCCTTACTGTACACAAAAGAAGTGTGCTAGTACTCACCACGATATTTTGAGTCACAATACCCCGAGTGCCATTTAATCACATGGCAGACAAGGACAACCGGCAACCCAATCCCATCTCTCCTGAGCTCTAATCATAACCCAGGGGCTGCGCTGAAGGGAAAGTAGATCCCTGTGTGCAGAGATTGTGGCCAGGAAAAGGCTTCACAAGGCTTTGTAATCCAATCCTTATTCAAGCCTGTATTCTCTTGTCCGGGGTGAGAAAAGTACAGCCCTGGCTTGTCAAGAAAAGGTGTGTGCGTGTGTGTCTGCCAGTGGACGTCCAAGGGCTTACCGTCTGAGCACAGACACATGAACTGGAACACCAAGTGCCAAATGAGTTTGCGGTAAAAGACAGAGGACTCATGACTCACGACTCTTTCATAAACTGACAAAAACACGGCCTCATGCCAGGCAGGTGTGATTAGTCTTACAGCAGGATAATGGTGCAGATGAAGGCCTTTGAGAGCATAAATATCAGCTTTCATCCACAGAAACATTTCCACGCCTTGGATTTTATTTTGCAAATGCCCGCTCTGTGGCTGGAGGGACAGTAGGGCAACTACAGAACTGCTGCCAAGCAAGCACATAAACCCCAGAGAGAAGCGAAGTGGTGCCCAGGTGCAGCCAGTGACCCTGTGTGTCCCCTCCTGCATGGATTCTCACACTGAAAGCCCAACAGGTACCAGCAGATATACTGTCATCCATCAGAGCTAAAAGTTGAGAATGGACAGCTTTGATGCTGTTTTGACAGTAACTTAAAATAAGGAAAGGACCTGCTATGTCCCATGTTTCTCTTTATGCCAACAGAGCCCTGTTGAGCCAGCTAGAAAACTGCAAAACAGCTGAAACACTGAATTCCTTTAAATAAAAACTAAAAACCTGTTCAGAGAAACACGGACCAACATATCTGATGTGTAATTCACTCATCAAAATGTAATGCTTCTTCGATTGTTCACTGCATGGTGATTTCTTTTAAATTTTCTTTATAAAAATGTTGTTTTTATCAGGTCAGGCTCTTTGAACTGCATTCCTGCTGAAATGTGCTATACAAATAAACTTAATTGATTGATTGTATTCCTTTAACTGTCAGTAGTTTGATTGCTTTGTTTCAATAAAGTAGAAAGTCTGACATTGCTTCCTGTTTCCAGGGGTTTCAAGTTTATTAATTTAAAACCTGATTTTAGTTTACGCTGTATTTTCCCTACTAATCTGAATTAATCTGAATTACAAGATAGTACAGCTTCATAGCACTACCAACCTCTCTTTTGAAAATATATAAACCGATTTACAGCAGTTTTTCTTTAACCAATAGCTCTATTTTCGATTTGATGAATATCTAGATAACATAGAAGTATCCAATCTTTCATAATATTTATAGTTCTGCCTCAGACCTCATGACTGCACATGATTCCCAAAACTGAGAGTTACAAATTATATTGTCTTGGGATCATGTAACAGAGTTGTGCTTTACTTGTCTTGATACATTTCAGGGCTGCATTTGATACTTACAGTGATAAGATTGTAAAGAGTGAGAAATGTACAGTAGTTCCACAGGGTTCTGTACTTGTTACCCTTTTATTTATTTATTTTTGTGTAATTTCACTCTGTAAACTTTTAGAAAGCATAAAATTTCTGTTATGCTGATGATATTCTGATTTATTTATTTATCCATTAAGCCTAAATTATTGACTCCGAAATTTCATAAGCTTCAGGTTTCTCTGTTTACCTGCAGGTCATATTGTTTAAACTGCAAAGATTTATTAAAATCTCTTTTCTCACACGACTTTGCAAACTGTTCTTAGAGACACTTAAAAGATCAGCAGGACAAATGTAGGCCAACGTTTCTTCTCCTGTGTCTTTAAGCTACTACATTTAACAGATTAGTAATAAACTTTGGGCTGAACAAGACGTCAAATTCAGACAGAGGATAAGAATCCTCTGTTCTTATGGTCAGAACAGAGGATTTTTTACCAACCTGTGAGTAAAGTTCTCAGACAGAGTAAGTAGATGGATCAGAACCTCCTTCTGGGATAAAGTCTTTTCACCGTCCTTCCACAAGAGCTCACCGCTGGAGCCCAACACACACAACACCTGCAGGACCTGAGAGGAGCAGAGGGAGGAAGAGAAAGTCAGCTACTTGTCTTTTTTTTCCAGCTCTAGCTATTTTAGTTTTCCTTTTTCTGCTGAGCAAACATTCCTGCAGCATTCTGGAGTGCAGACCTGGAAAGAGAGAGTGGGTGCAGGTTAACTCACGGTGGAAGTATTTGCAGGCCATTTCCCATTAAATGAGCTAAAAAGGAAACCTACAAAGAGAAGTATTGTTTCCATCAATATTTTTATGTGTATTTTGAAGTGTCACTTTAGAAAATGTTGATGGAAATGGAAAAATTCAAAATTATTTCCTCAATTTCATGCTTGCCTAAGGGGGGTTCAGAGAAACAGGAAACATTAAAAAGGAGATGGAAACACATTTTGCAGAATAAATTCCAACATAGCAAACTTTCCCATCCAATGGTGGGTCCATTAAGGAGGGGAGCTGTCACTCCTGAGAGTGGCCAAGGAGAAGCACTCTAGCCTGGGATGGGAGTGGTACAACGCTCCCATCCACTGCAGGGTCTGTGCCTTACCAGAGGCATTAAACTCCATGTCCAAATCTCAAGTTTGAAAGTTTTCCTAAATGTGTGGCCCATGTCAGTTTCCAGTCTCTACTTCCTCGTTAGGAAGACAACATGGCTAAAAGACAAATCACAATATGGCTGAAAAACGTATCACAATACAACAGTTTCATATCAAAAATTATTGATTAGTTTTCTTTTTTAAATATCTGAAATACCACCCAACTGATGGCGTGACTTTTTCTCTTTTATCCACAGTTTTATCTCCATGGCATTGTTTTTCATTTTTAAGCTCAGTTATGAGCCATAGAGGCAAAACCTTAAACTGCTGCTGCGCCAGTTACTCAACAGGTTGTTGCTAGGTAACTAAAGAGTGAGTGAGTGAGTTGCTAGGTAACCAAAGAGTTGCCTGGCAAGTTAGTTGTTTCCACCCATAAATTCTGGATTTAGCCACCCAAACCCAGTGAAATTATTGAATATTCTCTCAAATGTATTATTATCTGTTGATATTGATCACATGTCTATGACTATATTTATTGTCCAGCCATGAGAAACATAAAAATCAGACAGAAAACATGCCTAATTTCTGTTTTAATTTTTTTACTTTTTTGAGACATTTTAAAAGTTTGCTCAAAATTCACATGCCAAATGAATGGAAACGTAGCTACAGACACACCAGAAACACACTAGTGCTTTTGTGTGATTGTGTGTGTCTCACCTTTGCTAAACACTGCTGGTGTCGCTCTTGAACGGCCATGTTGGTCAGGTCGGACACGGTGGTCTCATTGAGCCACAGAGGCCTCCTCTTGGCTTCGTCCCCCTCCCCTTCATGTAGCTTCCTCAGGATACCCTCCAATGCTAGCTCCCTCACCTCATAAAGCGGGCTACGTAGCAGACTGTCCAGAAGCTGCTGTCTCTGCTCAACGCCTCTCCACAGGTCAGGACAGTCCACACTCGCACTGAGGCTCACCTGGGCGAGGCTGAGCAAGTACTGCGTGTTGCCGGGGACAAGCGGAGCCAAGGAAGAGTCGGAGGTCAACAGTTCAGAGACCGTGAGGATGGAAAGGGTCGTCTGACGAAGAGCGCTGACCTCTGAATCTGAGAACCACACAAAGGTCGACGTTAGCCAACAATGAAGGTGACAGCTTTGGAATAAATTCAAAGCAGTAGGTAAATGTACTTGTGACAAGTGAGGAAGATAAAACATCAGTTTTAGATGAGCTTGATAGTGATATGAAGGTATAAAGATTTATTTTGATCTATTTTAGGATTTGGTTTAAGGGTTTTCCGCTAGTAGCTGGACTAGCATCTATAGGCTGCTGCTGCAAAACATAAAGATCAATTTTCCCCACTCTATTTGATTTTGCTACCATCCATTAAAGAATCATTTTCAATAAACTGAATTAACAGAGGTCTCTCTTTGTTCTTCAATACTGGAAAGTGAACACCTGACCCAGGGCTTACATTAGTGTCTTTAAATTTGAAGGCTATATTTGTATTCTTTCTTTCAGTCGTGTCTCTTTCATGCACATAGTAATTTATGTTGTTACTACTAATATTTGCATGAACTATGTTTGTTACCATTGAAAGTACACCTTATTCAGTGTTTTTCCTCTAGTTGTATGACTTTTTAGACTTCTCTATTAATGGTTTTACTGATGGTATTGTTTTTGTGAACTCTTCATGTTTTTGGCCATTGAAAGTACACCTGGCTCAGTGCTATTTTTCTCAGTTGTGTCTGTTATGGACAGTCTTTGGGAAGTCTTCTGTGTTTTTTTAACAGAAAGTACACCATTCTGTTTCTATTTACAGCTGAGTCACTTTTATAGACATTTATGGTGCTACTACTGATATTATCTTTGGGAAGTCTTCTGTGTTTTTGTTTTTACCATGGAAAGTGCCCCTAACCCATTGCTTATGACATTAACCACGTCATTTTCCTAGACGCAGTCAAGGACAAACTCCTTTTTGCATTCATCCATCTATCGTCATATTTTGCAATTATATTTAAAAAACTGGCCAAACCTGAACTATAAACATTAAGAATTTGCACCAGAACATTTCTTTCACTGGCTTTTGCATATAAATGATATTTATTTAAATTTAGTCCACTATTTTTGACAAAAGAAAAAAACAAAATCACAAATTAAGACAAGTTTGTGAGGTAAACCACAGACCAACTCAAGAGTATCTTCTGCTCCTTTCTATTTGTTTATAGGAAAGGTCCAGAGTTGTTCCAACCCTGGGACCTGTGATCACACACTCAAGATGCCCACACACACTTGAGTGTGCACTTCCATTAAGTATATTCCAGTGGCAAGTCAGCTAAGGAGAAACTTAATGCCGAACTAAAGCTTCACCCCACCCTGCAGAAAGTCTTCAGGACTGCAGAGACCCGGGTTTAACAGCCAGCTCAATTAGTTTAAACACCCCCCCACACACACACACACACACACACACACGGCTTATGAAATCTAGTGCAACTCTATCTGCCCCACTCAAAATGGACCCTGACCAAAGAGCGGGAAATGCCGCATTCATCCGGAGATGTTCTGCGTTAGCGTGGAGACGGGCAGAGTTACTGTAGAACCTGATTCTCAAAGCGGATTTGGAGACCAAATAAGCAAAGCTTAATGATTATTATAGAGGTTTAAGGACACAATAATGGCAGCCGCGAAGAAGAGAGAATGACGACTGAGGGAAAGGCGCATTGGAAAGAAACCAACAGTACAGAAGAACGCTAATGCTGTTAGCTTGACACAACTTTGTGGTTATTGTCTCAATTAATTCCATTTACTTCACCCAACAACCAACAGAAAAATCCATATCAATGAAAGATACTAATTAATAGTTGGTAATTAAGCTGAAGATGAATTAGTATGTGACAGAAAGGTTCCTCGGAGTAAGAAACTATTTAAAAAAATGCTTAGTCACTAGTTGCTATGGTGATTCCCGCCATTTTTAAGGCTCAGGGGGAAAAGCAGAATTTAAATAGTCCTTTCGTGATACATATCTGAACAGTTAGAAGAACTTTTTGGTGGCCGTTATAGTATGTATTTAGGCACATGTAATATTTTATGAAGGAAATGTTAAAAACAAACTTCACTTTCAGTTTTGAAGCAATGGGGCTCCAAACGGATCGGTTTCCTGACTTATTTGACCAAAATCCCATTGCAGTTTCTGTGGCATATTTCATAAACACTATATGATGCATCTCTATTAAAGGTACTAGCAAATGATTACTGATTAACATATAATCTGTTAAATTTAATTTTTGGATGTGTTTACAGAGTTGGATCAAAAACTGCAAAGAAGAAGATATGAGCCAAACAGCAATAAGCACACTCTGGCATCCTCATTAATTTTAAGACCATAAATGTTCCTCTTAAAGAAACCAAAAGCGGAATAAAAATAAGAACTGAAACTATAAAACTTAAATTAAATTCAGAATAAAACGGTAAACTTGTTTTTATGAAGTCTTTGTTAAGGTGGACAGTAGAGGAGGGAGGAATTACTTCCTTCACTAATGAAATGCGTTCCAGTGAACTTGTGCACCATTTTTCATCCGGGTTCATAAATAGTCATTGTTCTCCCACAGCTGCGTTTGTTTAAATCCATCCACAGGTGAAAAACCGCAGCAGCTCCAAACCCACACTCAAATACACCAGGAGTTGATTATTTTGGATTTTCTTTTGAGAACATGTGAAGAATGCAAAGCTATTAAAGGTGATGAAGGGAGACAATAGGGAATTACTCAGTGTTATACGTTAACACACCGCTAAAAAGAGATACATGCACAGTAGATAGGGTCTGTTATGTAAAACGCTACAAGATTTGCCTTTATTAAGTGATAAAAGTGGCTTTATGATTTTAGTAATCTGTTACCTGGTAGTTTTGAAACAGACATACCCTTCTGGTGCTAAGATTGCATGTTAAATAAATGTTTGGCAGAGGTGGGCAAAGTAAAAAGTAGCCTAAAACAAAACAACAAGAGTAAAGTATTGTCTACACAAGTGCTGATCAAATTATCAATCATTTAATGTTTAAAAATGACATCAGATGGACCAAAGTAAAAAGTTAAGTAGACGTTTTGGTATTTTAAGGATCAAAATCACAATAATTCATAAAAGTAACAAAAAATAACAAAATCAGGCAAAATATTTTTTTCCCAAACTAGTTTTTTTTACAATTAAAAAAAGTATGACACGTTAACAGAAACTGCAGGTATGTGTATCTCTACTTCAACACACCTGAGTGAAATAATGAGGTCATTAGCAGGACTCTGGAAAACTTGACTGTCTTTCTGCACGGAGTTTGCATGTTCTTCTTGTGCATGGTGGGTTCTCCCCAGGTACTCCGGCTTCCTCCCACAGTCCAAAACCATGACTGTCAGGTTAATTGGTCTCTGTAAATTCTCCCTAGGTGTGAGTGTGAGCGTGAATGGTTGTTTGTCCTATTTGTCTCTGTGTTGACTGGCGACCTGTCCAGGGTGACCCCGCCCATTGACAGGTGGAGATAGGCACCAGCGCCCCTTCCTTATCCCACTGGGATATTTTAAAACTGCATATGTATTTAATGAAGTGACCTCTGATCTCACACATCTAGGAGGCAAAACGTGAACAGATTTGAATGGAGGAAATGCATTACATCCTTCATTGGGCTAAGAATGCATGGTGGATTGTACCAGCAGGTCCAAACAGGATCTGAACAGATAATTGCAACATCTCAAGTGAAACATGGTTTTTGGGAAGTTTTTTTTTTTCCTTTTAGCTCTGCAAAAAGTACAAAAACGTTTATGGAGAAACTGCAATTTAACACTTTTCCCTCGAGGAGGAACACCCAAACTGTTCTCCCCCACTTTTTTGTTGAACCTAATCACGAGAAGACTGATGAAAACGGAGAACACAGCCAAGCCAGCCGTTAATAACAGCCTGTGGTTATGCTGATTTCCCCTGTGCTTCTAGTTTACAGCATGAAACTCAAACCTTGAAAGAGGCAAACCGTGTTTGTAATTCTCTGCGAATGCAAGCAGAACTTCTGCTTTCTGTTCCGACTCTGGCAGCAAAGAAAAACAACAAACGCACAAATCCGACATTAAGGAAAGGAAACTATTTCCCACGAAGAACCGTTTTTCAGAAGCAGAAAAGAAACTGTGGGTCATCTTTGATGGTCCACTGAGGCAGAGGTCAAATATTTAAACTAAATGTAACCCCAACATCTGGTTTAAATAAAGTTAAGGTTTTTGGTGATCTCAAGAGAAGATGTTACTCATCATCATCTGTTTGGATGGACAGAAGAAGAAAGGTGAACCCAGTTTCACCTGCAAACTGTTCAAAAAGGTTCATGTCACTCTGAAGCAGCTTGTTACGCAACTCAGAGCTGAATATGATGAAGGTATTAGTAAGGAAAGCAAAGGAAAAAAAGGCACCACAAACCCTAATAACTGCGCTACATCTTTATTCGCGCTGCCGACAAGCGGCAAAAAGCTGGGACACTTTGCTGTGTTGAGGTTGAACTTCTCACACGCAACCAAGCAGCTGGATTTCCCATCAGCTTCCATCGTCGTCACCCAAACTGTGAAAAAAAACCCAGA
The DNA here is from genome assembly GCF_002775205.1 of Xiphophorus maculatus. NCBI lineage: Eukaryota > Metazoa > Chordata > Actinopteri > Cyprinodontiformes > Poeciliidae > Xiphophorus > Xiphophorus maculatus. The sequence continues at coordinate 5,220,329 of NC_036464.1, read as the reverse complement.
CACGCCGAGCACGCATCTACATGTGTGTGAGCATGAACTAGACAAATGGGAAAGTGATAAGTCTCCTATGAAGCCAGAGTTTTACAGTGTCCTAGTGAAAAACTTTATAATGACACATTTTCTCACCATCTCACTTTCCCCTGCTAGAATCCATTTATGTATTACTTGAGTTATTGCTACCATTAAGTGCTCTTTGTTTCGCTTCTTCATAGAAAGTACTTCTGGCTTCAGAATCTGCATTTCCATTACAAATGTAAACAAATTTTTGTCGATATTCTGCTAATATGGGAAAAAACCCACAATTTCGTAATTGGAGTGTTTCCATTAAATGAAAAATAAAATTAAAACCACATATGAATAAGCTTGTTCACGAAATGGGTCATTAAAAATTATGGCAGCGACTGATGTAAATAGTTACAAGAGATTATCTTCATAATTCAGCGAATCAGAGGAGAAGCTAGCGTCTTATTCAGGTGTTGGAGCGAGAAGAGCAGCTACGTATATGGCGATTTGGGGAAATTGTAGTCGGCCATTTTACAGACGTATTGAATCATACGTCTATATGACACACAACGTTTTGTGAACTGTGTGATGCTGTGAGGGCTCTGGTGAAAAATAATAATAATAAAAAAAACATCCTCCTCCTACCACTTCCTGTCGTCTTCTTCAACGTTTCTGCCAGTAGTAACATCCGGTTGTTGACCATGTGACTCGTGACACAAAAAAGGATTTCGATACGGATGAAAAACCACTTGATCCTAACGCAAAAAAACGTTTTTATCAAAAACTGAGAATTTTTTTAATTGTGTTTTCATTAAGCAAGTTTGTTTTTCTGATTTCAAATTGGACAATTTTATAGTTAATGGAAATACAGCTGTTACCAATTTTGCGCACTCTTCATATATTTTTTAGTATAGAAAGTACTACTGGCTCCGTGTTGCTGTGTTTAGCTGGATGCAGCCAATGATTATAATTGTGTGTTCTTCATTTTCCAAAGAAACAGTTAAATACTAAACTTCCTTCCAAGACGAAGGCGCTGAAGATGCTACTGCTCCAGATTTCTTCCCCATAGAAAATACAAATTGATGGAAATATAAATTTCTTTAACTTCCCATCCTCTGGTTTTCTTTCCAACTAAAAGTACAGCTGGTCTGATGCATCTCTGTTTAGCCGTGTCTCTTTTCTTGTGAAAAAATAAAGACAGGAAATGCGTATTAAAATGCGTTTTCTTTGTGTGTTTTTGACTGCAAAGTAACTCCTGGTTCTGGGCTGTGATGTTTAGCTGTCTCCTTTCTAGACAAAATTATTAACAAAGCTATCGCTACCATTAAAACTTTGTTAGCTGTTTCTTTGTGTTCCTATGGGAAGTAAACTTGGCCGAGTCATAAAACGTTTAATAGTGTCTTCTTCTTAGAGAAAGTGACTGGTCCATTTAACGTTGTGTACTCCTCGTTTTACTTTTTATAAGATGTATTCCTGGCTCATGTGTCTGAGTTTAGCTGCATCTTGCCCTTGTTAGAGAAAAACTTTATTAACACAGTGTGTTTTTATTTTTCTCCACAGAAAAGATTCTGTTTGGTTCTCCTGGAGGTTTCTTTTTGTCAAAATAAAGTTATTCCCTTCCTATTTTGGCTCAAAATGACAAAAATAGTGGATAGATTTTTGTCAACTGCATCTTAAAATTGCATAGAACAGTACGTAACTGGATCTGCATCTGACTGTATGATTGCATTTGAATGAATTGGACTGGTTTTAATTGAAACAGGACCAAACTGGATTCCATATATTTTCATTTGAGCCAGACTTGTTTGTCTTACAAAGCGTTGAGTTGTTAATTATCAGTACAGACGTAAGCGCTGCTCCAAGAGGGTGCAACCTGCAGATTTGGGAATACGTTTATCCATCTTGACGCTGGATTCCAGCGGTTTGAGCGTAATCCCTCTTGAAAGAAGAAGTACATCTTAATTTGAAATGGGTGCAAGCATCCACATTTGGATTTAGATGGCTTACCAAGCTGTCAGGAAGGAACATCAATCGTACGCTCTAATGTTACTGGAAGACTAATTATGGAAAAGCGAAGTTGAAAGCTGTCTATGGATACTTTTTAAATTTTTTTCCTCCAGGCCTGTTTGGATAAAACTCACATGTTGCACACTCACAGTGACGGGAAAAGGTCTTAGGGTTTCATTCAGAGTGTTATTACCTAATGCAGATGGAAAAGCATCGTGGGGTAATTGATTCTGGATGCCTATTATATGTTAAATGTGGAAACTAATGGCATCTTTAATCCAGGACATGGCTGGCACTGCTTTAATCTCTGAGTCTTATTTGCTTTTAGAATAGTTGCAAAAATTTAGCACAAACAGAAGAGTCTACAATGAAGCAGTTTTCATTTATTGACCCGGTTTTGGAATGATAAATTTCAGCCAACTTGCTCGAGTTTTTATATGCTTTTTTGTTTTTTTTCTTGCCCCAATTCCTCCTCTCTTTTCCCCTCAAAGCAAACCTTTCAGCTTATTTTACTGGTGTGTCTGGAAAGCAAAGAAAGGATAGATTGGCAGAGGTAGAGATGAAGCAATAGACGGCAGGGGAGTTTTATTTTATTTTTTTAAATGTGTCTGCATGGATCAAAGAGCAGCGCACAGAGACCTGTGTTCAGACTCCAGAAGAACTGGCTGTTAAATGCAAAGTTCCTACTTTAACACAAGGAGCCAGTTAGAGGGGGAATAAAAAGAAGTCATATTGAAAAAGAGGATTGTTCACCTCTCCGACCTCAGTGCCAGGCAGTCCTAAGATCCTGCTGCTTTTATATGAACTTCCCCAGCTGCTCCCAGTCTCTGGAACAATCTGTCTTTTACATATTAAATCCCACTCCGCTGCTGGTAATTTAGATTTAAGGACTCGCTTCTGTCAAGTTCACCTTTATCTCTTTAAACCGGCTGTTCTTACAGATTGATGGAATTTATCTACATTTTTAATATTTTATAATTAGTTCCAGATTGTTTTTTAAACTAAAATACAGTTAATTCAACATCTCTATTGCATTTACTGGAGTACTTGGGTTGTTATGCCTGATATTGTGAAAACAGTGCAATAAAAAGAAAAGAAAACTACAAGTATCTGCACAAATCACATATTTAGTTGTTTTCAACCAAATCTTCATTTTAGGTTTTAAGAAGGAATGTAGCAATCAGTCTCTAAATATATAACCAAACAATTTTAACTCCATTAATCTAGAGAGCTAGATTACTTACAAATGCAAAATATTGGAAAGACAGTTTCCAATCTTTCCAGAAGTAGATGTTCCAGCAAATTCACCCCAGGGTCAAAAGTACAATGCTGAGAGAAAACTAAGAAATTCAACTCTGACTCTGCAGGCCTCAGTTAGCAAAAAGGGAAATTAAATAGTGTTGAAACTCATATTGTTCAAGATTTTTCAAAAGGTTGATGCAGATAATGATGGCTGTCAGAAGGAAGGATCTCCTGTAGCAGCATGTATTACAGAGGAATTGAAGAAGCCTCTGACTGAAGAATTTTGTATGACAGACTCATGAAGAAGACGTGGAGCATTGTCCGTAATTTTGTTTGTTTTTTTATTTTGCGATGAAATGTTCTTTGAACAATCATTTCCAAAAGTTTCAGAGCTGAACCTTTAAGGATGTTGTCACACTTGTTTGACTGGGAACCAAAATTGCCACATTTGATACATTTTCAGTGTTTTGGGTTTTTTCCACAATGCACTGGATCAAATGAACCAAACCGTTGGAAAAACCTGTTCCCTCCTCGCCTGTGGGGGCGCTGCACCAAGAACTACAGGAGGAAACAACATGAAAACCTCTGAAGAAATCAGTACAACTTCTTTCTTCGCATAATGTAAAAAAAAAAAAAGACTGGCGTCAGATTTTAGTGGTTGGAGCATTTCTCTTTTGTCTTTGGTTGACAGACCATGAGTCATTTCTCCTGCTAGCGCTGGACTCGCACGTTTGTTTTGGTTGTATTACCCAGAATGCCCTGCACTTTAGTCCACTTTCTCTGGTCCACTTTGCATTCACATATGCATTCGAACAGCACCAGTTTACGTCAACCGAACCGAGAAAGAGGTTTGTAGGCAGACCAGAGTTCACATTTTTGGTCCACATCAGAGTTAGATTACATATTCACATCCAAATAAACCAGACTTTCTAGACAAACAAACAAGTTTGACTAAATCGACTGAACATGGCCAGTGGGAATGAACATTCGATTTCCCTTCTTTAGATGTTAAAACTACCAGTAGATTAATAAGAAAAACACTGAAATATGACTTGTTTTATATAAAAACCAGAGTGCTAGCTAATGCTAGCAGAGTAAATGCTAATGTTTACGGAAAAGCCATATAAATGCTAATGGCTAGCATTTTCAAAAAGACAAAAGATATTAAACTTATTTTCATTCATACACACCAGAAGACAAACTCACCAAGTTATAAAACAAACACAAACATACCATATAATGCAGAGTAAGAAAACTGTTTCTAGAGTCAAATATCTGTCCAAAGTTCAGAAAACTTAAGTTTGACTTTTGTCAAGGTAATTGGCAGGGGAAATTATCCTAAACAAAGCAGCAAATTTATAAAGAAAATAAATTTAGTTTTATGTACATAAAAGGAAAAGAACAACAGATGAAACCTCTGAAAACTGCTTTGGGATATTTAACAAGATGGAGGCATCAGAGGAACCCCGGTCCTATTGGGTCTCTCTTATGTAAGGAGCAGGACCAAACGAGCCAGGAAGAGTTTTCATCCTCATTTCCAGAATTCCTCTCTGCTTCGACTGTCAAGACAGAACATGTGCTCGGCACATGGCCGACTAAAAAACACGAGCCTCCCTCCCCTCCGCAGTACACCAGTCCTCCATAAACTGGGTCATAAGCCCAAACCCGCCATCTGTCAGATGATACGCCCACCTTTGGTTTCACATTTCTTCGCAGCAGGGACCCCCAGAGTTTGGCGAGTGCACACAGCCGGACACACAGGCGCAGACGTGGGGCTTCTCTGGATTACCAAACCCATTGGGAAGGTTTTGGCTCTCAGCAAGGCCGAAGCAGCAAATTTAGAGTAAAATTCAGGGCGAATGGAGAGATCACAGAGCGTAAATGATCAGGTAAAGTAGCACTCAGTAACAGAAATGACAGTCAATCCTAAAGGAGTGGAAACTACCTTAAATCCAACTCTTATGCTTCCTTGAACAGGTGAGGATTGGTCTATGGGCTATACAAAACATGTTCGTTTTGCACAAAATCATTCTTAGATAATGAGATTTTAGTCTCTATATTGAGCTCTTTCCAGAACGAGCTGTTTTAAATCTTTAAATCCAAATAACCTGCTGCTGGGCCACGCGACCCAACTCAAAGTTTACACTGACACGTTACAATGGCTGCAAACAGATGTGCAATTATATAACCTTCTTTGAACATTATACAAACATCTCTTCTGAAAGGTAAGTCAATCACTAAACCCTGGTCTTTTCCAGCATTCCTTACACAGGCATTCAGCTGTAAAACCAGCTGCCCAAATGTTCTGGAACTCAACTTGGGTTGCTAGGTAACAGGGCTGGGCTGGACTAGGGTTGCTAGGTAACGGTGCAGCGCCTGCTGATTTGTTACATTCTGTTTGATTTTGGGAATCGTTTTCATTATTTCCCCCCAAAAAGTAACAAAACGTTGTGGGCTGTTTCTAGACATGGAAGTACGAAAACGTGTAAAATGTAAATTTTTGCATAATAGATCCTTTTGAAATATTCTGTTTTGAGGTGGTGAATAGGATTTATTTTCTCTCTTTGACTCTACAGTCTTTGCAAAATACTTTAATAAATACACAGCTACAGCAAATTTCAATTGCGAGGATAAAAAAAAAAAAAAGAAAATCAGAGACATGTAAAGGAAATGGTGAATCAGCTGATCACACTGAAGGATCTCAATGTATTTACGCATCGGTAGACATAGTGAGACATGGTTGTTGGAGTCTAACAGACAAGTATGATGATTTCAGAAACTAGTAAAGCCTAATTCACACGGCAAGATTTTTATGACAATTTTTGTCCTGATTTTCCCTTCTAACAAACTTAAGGATGCTGCGATTATCGAAACGGCTCTTAAGATGATCTTAGGAGAAATTCCTGCCATGCGTTAAGAATGATCTGGTTTTCTCGGATGGACATTGGGACCGCTCCAATCTAATATCTGGGATATTGTAATGTGTGCAGCCTGTTGCATGTGGCGTGTAGCCAATCAGAAAGCTAAGTGAGGAGAATTGAGAATAAACGCTATCAAAACACCTGAAAGTCCAGCAGACATTGTAGACGTCTTTGTTTACATTTTAAAATTTAGTGGACTATATTTTACAATGAAAAATGTAAACAAATACCACCATGCATTCTTAGCCCAATGCAGAATGTAATGCATTTCCTCCATTCAAATCTGTTTATGTCTTTGCTTCTTTGACAAAATATTGCCATTGTTTCTTCCTCGTCTGCCATGTTTGTTTACTCTGAAATCACGTTTAGTCTCAAGAGGCTTTGCAAGATTTCCCATCTGAAATCTGAGGGTTGGTGAGTGAAATCATTCCGTGTGTGGTCTGTTGTCTTTGCCGCGTGGCTCGACAACACACTCTGCACGACCAAACCTGTTACACCCAAGATGTTTTATTGTCTCTCACACTTTGAAAATCGACCAACAATTTTGTGAATCAGACTTTATACACAATCTTAATTCCTTGAGTCATTGCAACAGATTCTGACAGAGCAAAACCAAGATGAGTTCCATGTGGATAATGTGTGTGTTTTTACTAAAACACAACTTACCTTCCAGAAGGCTGGCCTTTGTCCCACAAAGACACATCAGCACGTCCAAAAAGGCTCCTCTGGTCACCAAACAGGAATTCAGCCTGAAAATGAGACAAACACACAGCTCTGCATTTGATCTGCCAATAAAAAGTTGATGAAAATCAGCTTTCAGAGACTGAATGCGCTTTTGAATGTGTTGGGAGGAAAAACACAAACTGTTTTGGATGAAGGATCTCTTTTATCATGGAGAAGACTGCCTGAGTGTTCCAGACCCAACTATTGATTCAGACAGATAATAATGCAGCCTCCAGCCTCGATCATCTGGTTTCCATTAAGATCACAGATGAAGATTTTCTTCTGAAAAAGGCTCGCATCTCATGGCCAACTACTGAACTGGGTCACTGTGCATTTGCTACTCTATAAATCTTTTAAATGTTGAGACGCTTCGTCTCCCAGTGTTTTTGGTGCCTGTGTTGGATAACATAATTTATAAGTGATGTACCATTACCTTTTCTCTTTTTAAAATGAAAAGAATGTCTTCAATGGGTGCTCGAACAAGGAGGCGTATATGTTTAGATTGTATGTAGGTCTGCATAAAGTTAGTTGATCGTATTGAGCAGCTGCACAATCTCCAACAATCATGGCCTATTCAGCTTGCAAAACTGTGATTTAACATGAGTCTATGGGCTGCTGCAGCTTTCTGACTGTGTGTGTTGTTTATTTTGTTTTCTGCTGGCTTCAGATATAAAATAAAAATAATTCTCAGTCTGAGATATTCCCAAACAGCTTTAGGTGCAACTAAAAGAGCTCACAGAGAGCAGCTGAAACATCAGCAGATAAATGTTACAACGCTCCAAGTAAAGAATAAAGTTTAGAAAGCAGGACAACAAATCCTGTAATTGTTTTATCTGTCAGGAAATCTTATTAACAAGGAGTCCTATTAGCAAAAGAGTGAAGACATGCTAACATTAGCATTTCAGCTAGCTATTCCTATTTTTTAATGTGTCCTATCCAGCAGGTTGGTACTCATAAATGTTCTCTGAATGCCACAATGAGGCTCAAAAGATTTACTTCACAAGTGGAGAATTACAGCGTTTGTTATAATGCTTTATATATACTGTATATACAGTATGTAATTATATCAAATTTTATTAGAAATTGTTTTAGGTAGTGGACACAGGGACAGAAAAGAAAGGGAGAAAGGTAGGGGAAACGAGAGAAGAGTAGAGCTGAGAAAGAAAGACAAAAACACCCTAAAGTCTGCTTCCACACCAGCAGAAAGAGAGAAAAATAGAACAGAGAAATCATACTGGCAAATAACATGTATAATTATTACTACAACATAAATGAAGAGTACAGCAGCACAACATGGATTGGATCTGAATCTAAACACCGAGTTTAAAACTCCTAATGAAAACATTAGAAGCAAAGGCAAAACAAGAGCTGAGAGAGGTTGTGTTGGGTAAGATATACGCTTAGAAACAATTAATTTCTAAGTCGGTGTAGAGGTTACAGGTGTTGCAGAGAGAGGATAAAATGGTATCTTTTTAACCATTTCCGTCAGCACAGTGAGACTGATCTGAAAAACCTCTGACAGTAATCTGACCTGCGTGTTTCTGGTGAAATTTAACATCTTCGCAGTAAATGTGATTCATTCAAAATTTAAGAGACCACAGAGAGTCAGTTTGGTTTGGAGAGCAATTTGGCAACGATAAACGTAATTTATTCTCCTTTTCCACTACTTAAAAAAAAGGCGAACTCTAGAATTTTATGATATTTCACAGAAAAGCAGCATCTGTTTCTACACTTCGAATGAAAAGTTAGATCAGGCCGGTATGTTGCTGTGAACCAACAGGAAGTGGAAATTACTGACAAAATGAACTAATTAGAACATTATCTTTATGTCATGGTTATTTAAGTGTAGTGACCCAGACAAAAAAGTTACTGTTGTCACTGGGTCCAAAGATTTCAGGATAAGAGATGGAAAGAGATGAAGATGGACTTTTATTTCAGTTTAAACCTTAAGGGCAAAAGATGAATGTCTCATGAGCTGCCCCAAGCTGATCCAGGATTAAATCCATCTTTTTTTCCTTTAAATCACTAAATAACCACTTCACGGCAAAGCTTATCGAGTTCCACTAAAAACTAACCTAAAATCATGACGTATATTTTCATCGTTATTATTTGTGTGTGGAGAGTTCAGAGCGGATCTTCAGGAATGAGGCCAGATCGCTCTGCTACAAAGAATACAGTGTGTCAGCTTGACGTCATGATGTCATCACCCGGACATTAACACCGCACCGCCGTCTGCAAGCTTCACACACACAACACGAGACAAAACAGTCAGCATGAGAAAGTTCATACTGAAGGTCAGATTAATTTTGAGTTATTTTAAAGTACCAGCAATCAGCAACGACGATAAAGCTTTTAAAAATGTTTGTGTGAAGCATGATCTGTGTTTTATACCAACTGTGAGCAAACTTTCAAAATACTGTAAAAAAAAAAAGAAAAAAGAAGTGAATTAGGCATTTTCATCCACTGGTTTGAAGTGAATCCAGCTTGTTCGCTATGTCAGAGTTTACATTGAAAATGTGTTTCCATCTCTTCTTCAGCACATTGACACTTTTTCAGAAAAGCCAAAACCAACCCGAGGCCAGAGCTAAAACTTTTTTGAAAAATTGAGGAACTTTTTCCGAATTTTTCGACCTTTTCTGATCAAATCAAATCAAATTTTATTTGTATAGCACATTTCAGCAGCAAGGCATTTCAAAGTGCTGTACATCATATCAAACACAGAAACATAATGCAACATAGAATCAACAATCAAAACACGACATTAAGTCAGGTTCCATCAATAAATTTGTAATTGATTACATTTCAAATACAATCCTAAACAGGTGGGTTTTTAGTCGAGTTTGCATCCATAAAGGTTTACCTGTTACACTCCTACTGTGTTATATGGAACAAAATACCTGTTGCTATTTTTATTCCCACTCACGCTCACAATCACACAGTTTAAAACGACGTAGACGCATTTTAATGGGCTTCTGGCACAAGGCTCCAAACACCTCTTTCATGGGATTTCGCTCTGGGACTCCGCTGTCCCTCACGGATTTTTGTGCAATTCTATGGTGCCTGTTAGTGTCTAGAATTTCTGATGCGATTCTTCTAAATGCTAATTAAAATATGTTGGTTGAAACCTGGTCAGTATGTTTTAAATATGGGAGATCTGCAGCTCCTATTTTAATGAATGAAGCAAGTTTATGTGTAATGCACATTTCAGCAACAAAGCAGTTCAAAGTACTTTACACCATAAAAACATTAAAATATAATAAAACACCAATTGAGAAAGAAAGTGGCATCTTCAAAATCAATAAACATCAAATATGTTGGTCATTGTTCCAGTTATTATGAGTCGAACGGTAAGCAGTTGGTTTTAGTCTTGAATTAAAGCACATGTGTCAAAGTTAAGGCTCAGGGGCCAAATCTGGCCCACCTTAGCTTTTCATGTGGCCCTTTAGACTCCAAACTCCGACTTACAACAGGGACTAAATGTCTTATTTTGAGTTAAATATTCTGCGAATGGGACAAGAACATTTTCACCAATATAAAGAAATGAGATTAGCCTGTAGATTACATGTGTTAAACTCGAGGCTTGGGGACCAAATTTGGCCCGTCACAGCTTTTTATGTGGCCCTCTAGACTCAATACTCAAAACTGGAGGAATAAGTTCCTCCAGTTTTTCATAAAGCCACAAAATTCACACAAAATCAACAAATCCCCACATTTCTTTCTGATTTAGTGGAAATCTTTCTCAAAATTGGTCAAAAATATTGGGATTAAGTGACTGCTGCTTCAGGTTTATTTATGTGAAGTTACAGTCCGTGATTGATATGGCGATTAATAAAAAGTCACATTAGACCTACTGCATTACTGCAAAATTCCTTACAATTCCTTTTTAAAAAACTAATCAACAATTATTGATATCAACTGATCTGAAACGTTTATAAAAAGTCACATTAGACCTACTGCATTATCGCATTACACAAAAACAATCAGGGGACTGATCAGTAATTATTTAATTTTAAGGAACACATTGAGTGCTGAAACAAACATCTATTCATTAATATTTTAACAGTTCAATGGGTTTTATCAATTCATTCTGGCACAACCGGCCCTTTAAGAACATTCAGACTTTTGCTAAAAAAATTTAAATGAGTTTGAGACCCCTGATTTAAAGAAACTCAGTGTTTCAGCTCTTTTGCAGTTTTCTAGAAGTTTGTTTCAGATTAGTGGTGCATAGAAGCTGCATTCTGCTTCTACATGTTTGGTTCTGGTTAAAACCATGGCAGTATCAGTATTAATTTTGGCAGTTGAAAAGCCTTCATCCGTTAGGCTGTTTCACAATGATGCACAAAGTAAACGCTCCGGAGGGCTGAGTCATCAGACAGAAATCCAAACGACTCAGATGTTTAAATATGATAGTCACCACAGGATGACAGCATCCTGGAGACAGAAAAACCTCCAACCTGACACAAGCCTGAGACGGTGTGAGTCCAGAGCCCAGCACTGACTCAGACCAGACAAACAATGCAGTCCATCCTTTCTGGAAGGCGGCCTTCCTCAAATTAGTGGTGTTTTGGACGAGCTGGGAGGTTTTCCTTTTTCCAAAAACAGAGATCCTTTGACCTGCAATGTCCTGATCAAACGGGCGCGCTCTAGGCAGCAGGAATTCACCTCGTCATCTTAATAAAGCCTCATCAGAGTAATCAAGTGAAGCTAGCAGCGTGTTATCTACCGGAGACCTGGGCCTGACCTCAGCCAGACCGACCGTGCCCCACAGTGAGAGGCTCTTTGGTGGAGGGGCGGCCGGGTGGAAAGGTCTGCAGTCGGGTCAGCGGGCGGCCTCTTTGAAATAGAAACCTCAGCAGGACATGAAGCAGACGCGGCCGGCCAGGGGATGTACGACAAACAAGGAGCTTTTTCTTCTGGAGGAGGGGAGTGGATGCTTATCGCTGCGTCGTTTCCAACACGTGTGCATGCGTGTGTCTAGGATTACCTAGAAGCCAGCCACATGCGCTGACGGAGGGCCTCTCCGATGCCACTTCCTGCTGGCAGGGGTCTGTGTGAGTCGGCCTGGAAGGAGCGCAGCAGAAACAGCACCTGCACACACAGACAAACACACATTCACTCTCACAACACAAGAATGGGTCAGCAGAAAGGTGATCTGGGTTCAGAACAGAAACCGTAACCCGCCAAGCTCTGCAGCCACAGACCAAACTATAGCTGAGCGATAAATCAGTTTTATCGATTAACTGCTATGCTGACAGGAGTACAACAAGAACTGAGTAACTGTAGGATTGGGGTGTTAATGTTTTTTTAATTTAATGTTTAAAGGGTTTGATGTTTATGTAAAAGTGCCGTGAAGAAGACGGGAACGACAAGATCCCTGAGGGAAAATCCAAAAAGGATTAATAAAGTTACTTTGCTTGTTTCTGTCTGTCTGTCTATGTATATATGTCTTTCTTTATATATCTAGCTAACTTTATCATCTTTCAGTATCCATCAATCTTTATATATATTTATCTATATCTATTTATCTATCTCTGGATGATACAGCTGACAAACAAATCAGAATATAAACGTCAGTTGATATCAATAATTGTTGATTAGTTTTTTATTTTAAATATCTGAAATACCACAAGGCTGTTGGCCTTTCCTCCTATCTACAATTTTCACTTCACACCGTTGTTTATTTTTTACCAGTTATAAGCTGCAGTGGCAAAATCTTAAACTGCTGCTATAGTAAGTCGTTGCTAGGTAACCAAAGAGTGAGTGAGTTGCTAGGTAACCAAAGAGTGAGTGAGTTAGTTAATGCTACCCAGCTAGCCTAGCTGGCTGTGAGGTTGAGCGGCTAAAGTTTTTCCTCTGCCTACATCTCCCAGAATACCGTGCGGTTCTGGATCAGAGTTTGAGCACTTTGTATTGCCTTGTTGCTGAAAATTTGCTATATAAATAAAATTACCTCTGCCTTTGAAGTAACTAGTTCAATTTTAACATTTATTGAACTTTCAGGAATGACAATGCGCCACACCAAAGATAAAATAACGCCGTACAGGTGAACAACTCAAAACGAATTGTAGATTTTTACTATATCTCTCTCTTTCTGTCGGCTTTATACGCTACAGCACACCCGTTGCCGTGGTAACCGCCAGCCAACAAAACAGAGATTACGTCTAAAACATAACATTCGGTCCGTTATGATATGTTTTCAGGCTTGATATTTATTTTGTGATTATTAACAAGCAGTCACCTGAACACAGCCGTGGATAATTAAACACCTGCTCAGCGTACACCATGCATTAGCTTCGCAGCCTGAAATCCATGGATGCATACAGTCAGTGATTAGTAAAGGAAGTACAAACTCTTTGTGTGAATAACGAGGTTCTGGTGACCGGCAGAGTAAGCACATGTAATAACAAACATGTAGCCTTCATGTTCATCTTAGCCTGCAGATAAAAGCTACGTCAGCTAAGCTAATTTTGCCAGTTTGTCAATATAATATCTGATATTTATCTTAGTATTACACAGCGGTGGACAGAGTCATAAATTGTTATCAAGTAATAATTATAATGCACTTATATTGTTTATAAGTTTGATAGGAATGAGGTGTGAGCTACTGTAGTTCTAAGCTTGTGACTTGTTTATTGTTGTCATAGCAACTTCCTAGCAACTGTAATGACAGTTGGTTACAGTACCTACCAAGATGGCTGTCAGCTACAAAATTCTGGGAATTTTGGCACATAATATTTTATCACTGAATATTTTTGATAAGTGCGTCAGAAGAGGACGTTCTCGTCTCAGCGTCCTGCGGTGTTCTGTTTGTCTCCTGAACTCTAAACCTTCCTGATTGGACACCCCTGACCTACTGCGGTTCTCTCTCTCAACAAATGTGTTTTTGCAGTGAACAAAGCATTACAGAAGTCCCCTGTAATGCTGCAGATAGAAGAAGAAAACCACTTGTGCTTTAAAGGAAATGCTTCCCACTTCAACCAGCGCTGTGAAACAGAAACTGCGCCAGTCTGCAGCAGGTGGACCGGTGGTTGGGAGTGTTCAGAGGAAAGGACACAGGCTGGCTGGCTGGCCGGCCTGCTGGGGTGTGTATTCTGAGCCTTGGTAAGTATACTCTTTAAGCTGGGGCCACGGCCACAGACCAGTAGGAAGCCATTCATTACGCCGTGCAGGGAAGGCAACGTGGGGAAAAACCAGGCCGACCACGTAGCACCAAGCATGGCCACCGAGTCCTGGCCCGCCCCGTCCCCTCTCCACGCCCAGACAACACCCACTGGCTCGCACCGAAAGCTTTCACACCCCCACCAAGAGACGCTCTCTTCCTCTCACTGTCACTCAGCGATGAGGTTTTTCTTTTTTTTTTTCTGGACCTGCTTCCAAAAGTGAACACTTCTAAGCCACTCTGCAGTCAGGAAATGTAACTCAAGATGATCTATGTGAAACAAATTCAGGCCAAGAAAAACTAAGAGAAGTAGAAGCAACGTCCAAAAACGATCAGATTGGTGATGTACAAATCCTGTTTAATGCAGAATAGGTCAAGTTTTTTTGGACTTTTTGACACCAAACATCAATCAGGACAGGAAGTTCTGTTTACAGAGGCGCTCCTTCCCATGAAACGGTTTGATTCATCCTCCTGTGTCCACGCTCTCCCTCTCTGCCCTCCACTGCTACACCTCATCCCCAGAGCTGGGAAGTCCCTGCAGCCGAGGCTCAACCGGCTCAATCCAGCCCGGCATGGTGAAAAACGAAATATTTATAGAAAGCGATGCCTCCCTGTTCCTCCTCCTCCTCCCAAGGACGGAGAGGAGAACAACACCCCATGTGGGTGGGGATGCTCGGCTGAATCAAGCTGAAATAAATCAGGGACAATGAAACAGGAGCACAGAGAAATGCTGTAGAAGAAAATATCTAATTTTTCAATTATTATTGCCATAAAAATGTTTGTTTAGCCATAAAATCCATACATCTCCAAATAAATCTCAGTTAAATGCTAATTATTCCAAGCAAATCGTGACTTTTTACATTGAAATAATTAGATTAATAAAACGTGCTTTTTCTCCAACATATTAAATTTATTTAACCTGGTCCACAGGTTTCTATTATCATCTGATGAAAAATGACCCAAAAGTCCAACATATATCAACTTCCTCTTATTAAATTCTATATACCCACTTGTGAATTATTTAACGATTTGGACAAGTAGTGATATTCAGTAAAATTTGAAAACGTGTTCAAATGAAGCTTGTTTTTCAGATTAAAAGCACCTTCTTGAAGTGAACCTTTAAGCAACTATTAAACTTACTTTTCATTAAGCCCATATTCATGTGTTAAAAATATATTTTTTATTGGTTTTATGTATTATTCTAATCTTAAATGTGTTGTTTTTATTATTAACACAAATAACAGCTTTAAAACACCTGTCTATGTATAAATAAACAATAAAACATGTTTACTGAAACAAATTAATTTACCAATTATATTATTATTTGTTAAATATAACTGTAAGTATTGGTACGTATCTCTATAATATTAATATCAATGACTGTCATACAAGAAATAATAACTTGCTGAGTCATGTTAGAACCAAACACTCTTTTTATTAAAGAGATAAACAAGAATTTAGGTCTCAAACAAACAACTGCTGTATTATACTGTAAAATATCCTCTATGTAAATTTGTTAAAGTTCAACATTCCTTCTTTATATACTCACTTAAACTAGACTTCGCACCACAATAGTTCTGATGTTTGTCTTATTTGTGGAGCAGTATGTATATATATACAGTACAGACCAAAAGTTTGGACACACCTTCTAATTCAGTGGGTTTTCTTTATTTTCATGACTATTTATAAGGCAATAAATCCCACTTATTAACCTGACAGGGCACACCTATGAAGTGAAAACCATTTCAGGTGACTACCTCTTGAAGCTCATCAAGAAAATGCAGAGTGTGTGCAAAGCAGTAATCACAGCAAAAGGTTGCTACTTTGAAGAAACTAGAATATAAGGGGTATTTTCTGTTGTTTTACACTTTTTTGTTTAGTGCATATTTCCACATGTGTTATTCATAGTTTTGATGCCTTCAGTGTGAATCTACAATGTCAATAGTCACGAAAATACAGAAACTCATTGAATTAAAAGGTGTGTCCAAACTTTTGGTCTGTACTGTATATATATTCACATCAAAAATGAATCTTTCCTCTTCTACCTTTAACTATGTTCACACCAAAATGGAATAATAATAAAAGCACCTCCTTGAATATAACCTAAAATTAGCCTGTTGTTTGAATAATTTTGGTCTTCAAATGTACATATGACAAAAAACCAAAAGAAAAAAACCAAGGCTGCTTAAATAGCAGCCTCCAGTTCATCTGCACTGCAGTAAAGCAGGAATTGGTACTTTTACTCCAGAATTTCCCCTTTGTGGGACAATAAATGCTGTTTGTATTCTATTTTAGCACTGTGGACAGGAAGTCCTAGAGAAACACCAGCAGATGATATGGCTCCTGAAATCCCCATAAGGTTTGTCATGTCATAATATTTCTTTATTGGTTTGATTTAGTATCTTAGTCTTCTAAGCTAAATGTTGACTTTTAATTAGCTGGAAGCAATAATCACCCAAACAGCAGAGGTAAATCCTTAAAATATGTAGTGACATATTTTACATATTTTAGGTAGTGATTGCACAAAGATTATCCAATCTTTGGATAATCTTTGTACAACTCCTGTACAACTCCTATTATCCAATCTGATTGCACAAAGATTGGATAATCTTTGTGCAATCAGATTGGATAATAGGAGTTGTACAGTTTGAATTACATAAACTCTCATCCTTACAATAATCTTTCAATTGTACAAAGAAAAATTATCTGCAAATACATTTAAATACACCATCAAAACATAAAATCTTACCAAGTTATTTTCTAGTGCAAATACCTCAGTACACTTGAACTAAGACAAAAATAACCTACAAGTAAATTTTCAGTAAGATATAGCAGATTGTTTTACGTCAATAATGCCTTAATATTGAAGAAAAAGTTCTAATTTCAATGTCAGATTATTACATTTATAACATGGGAATAATGTCTTGTTATTAGTGAAATAATCTGGAAAAGGAACCAGTATTTTTTTCTTCAATATTAAGGAATTATTGGCTTAAAACAAGCTAGTTAGCCAAAATGCTAACGTTAGCATGTCTTCTCTCTTTTGTTAATATGACTCCTTGGTGACATTACTCTTGACAAGTTAATCACGAGCGAAAAAAATATTAATAATAATAATATAGAAAAAAGTTTTCTCCTGCTTTGAAAACATACACTGCAAAAACAAAATTTTACCAAATATTGTCGGTCCAGTTTCTTTTGCAAACATCTTAGTGCATTTGACATAAGTCAAAACTAACTTTCAAGTAAGTTGTCAGAAGATATAGGGGCTTGTTTTAATACATAAGCAATAAAAATCTAACAGATCCACTGTTAGATTATTTCACTTAAACCAACATTTTCCCCATGTTCTAAGTGAAATAATAAAGTTTTTATGAATATGGAGGAACGATTGACTAAAAACCAACTCCTGTCACTGAAAAGTCTTGTTAGTTTTGCCTTATTTTAAGGATATATTCCTTTAAATAAAGGAATATGGAGTGTCCTATGATATTGGCAATAGAAACTAGACCAAATATACTTAGTAATATTTTGTGTTTTTGCAGTGTACTGCTCCTTTATTCTTATTTAAGTCGGTATATTTGTATTTGTCTGTACGCTGAGTACTTGAAACAGAAGTCATATGATTCATATATAATGATTTAAACTCATATGACATTTCCCTCATTGGAGGGTGATCTGTTTAAATGGTGTTTGAGTTTTCATTTAATTTAATATTGACCTAATTTAGCTCCTTGTTGTTAATTATTATATCTCATAACAGTGGCTAAAAACACCTGCCGCTGTTATAGCTTCGGTTTGCATATTTTTTGTGTTGAACCGGAAACCCCAGCCACCGCAGTGCTAAATATGACAAGAATCAAGACATTCTGTACGCCTTGTTTCATAACGAGGCATCTAACTACTTTTGCATGAGAGAGGGCTTTTTTTCTTGCGTGTGTTGTAGCAAGCCTTCCTCTCTGCTTTTGGGACCGGCAAAAATAGTGGTGGTGGATGTGAGGTCCATTCAGACTCTGTTATCAGCCTGCCCTGCCGTCCCTCCCACTGCCGCAACCACAGACTGACCACACGCTGCAGCGAGAGTGCGCCCTTTATACGCCAAGCTCACACACAGAAGGAGCAAGTGCAAATAATTGCACTGCAATCCAGAACTCCGTCCAGTAAAACACATGCACAAAGAGACGCATGAATCGACGTTAAAAGCAGACACGGAGACGCAAATTGCAGACGCGCCCAATTAGGCAAAAATGGATCCCAATAAAGATGAGCTAAATATAAAAGAAAATAAAGCGAATGCAGACGCGTTCTGACACAAAGCTTAGTTTGTCCTCCAGACACAACGTCATGCTGCTTTACATCTGCATGTGCACATGGGTGTGAATGTAGCGTCTAAGCTAGCTTTAAAGCAGGGTTGCCCAAAGTCAGTCCTCGCAGGCCGGCGTCCTGCACCTTTTTGTTCTCTCCCTAGTGACACCAACAACCTTTTCAGCATGTCAGTGTTCTTCTTAGGCCTTCTAACGAGCCATCATTTGATCCAGGTGCATTAAACCAGCCACCGCAATGCTAAATATGACAAGAATCAAGACATTCTGTACGCCTTGTTTCATAACGAGGCATCTAACTACTTTTGCATGAGAGAGGGCAAAAGAACTAAAAGAGAACTAAAACATGCAGGATGCCGGCCCACGCGGACCGACTTTGGGCATCCCTGCTTTGAAGCCACAGGCGGTTGTTTTCATGAGGAAGGGCGAAACTAAACAGTCTGGGGAAATAAACCTGTGAAGATACATCCTGCTTTACTTTGCTGTTGGGTATAAAGTATATTTTAATTTTGGTTAATTAATTGCACTGATTTTAACGTGTTGAGAATCTTAATCCAATTAATTGGCTTCAACATATGAAAGTCCCGAGCCGGGACCTTCGTATGTGGTACGTCCATAATTCTGACGTAAACAACAGCAAAAGCCCCTTCTTTTGGATCAAT